>NW_024412423.1:13720663-14018509 GCF_014898765.1 Herpailurus yagouaroundi | reverse complement strand
AAAGAAAGAGAAAGAAAGAAAGAAAGAAAGAAAGAAAGAAAGAAAGAAAGAAAGAAAAAGAAAGAAAAGCAAAAAGAGGCCATGGCTTTTAAAGAAGTATCTTGAAATATAAAACTGATGAAGCATATTAATAGAATGTTTTAGGGATGTGGAATGCTGAGGCATTGGAAGGATTTAGAACATGTCTCTACTTTGTCTCTGCGACTCCAACTTGGCAGATAAACATTTTCACTTAACTTAACTTTCAGTCATATTGTAGGGATTGTATCAATGTTTTATTACGTCTACTCATTGATTCATTTGCCCTTTACAATTATTAAAATAATGTCATAAGTTTCCTCTTGGGAAATACCTGTTTCCTTGCCACAAAACGTTTAATACATACATTAACATTAGGGAAGTGTTCAAGGTTTTTCCAAGATTCTCATGAGAAAGCGAGGGGAATACAAATTCAGTGAAATGACATTCTTATAGGAGTAAACTTGATTCAACTCCCATATATATATTTTGAAGTAAGTCAATTTCAAATTCTAAATCTATAATATATAATTATTACTAAGGTAGTTTATAATAATATATAAAAATATAGCTATATTGTTATATGCTATAACTATTGACAGTTATTTAACTGCAATTATTACTTTAATTTACCTGCTAGTGCCAAAAAAGTTGTTATATTCCTCATATCTCGACAATACACCAACATTTGTACCCCAAAGGTGGGAATTATTACTTTGGGAGATGTTTTACATTTGAACAGTGAATAACTCAACCTCCAGGCCTTCCCAGGGACTGGATATGTCATCACCATACAAGAAGGTGTCAGCTCTCATTGGATGTTGGAGATTGGTCTGGCATTTGGTCCTCAAAAACTTTAAGGTCTGATCCAATTTACGGCATAGGATTTTATGCAGTCATGTGTGGTTAGGACTGGGAAGGACCATAGTGCAAATCCCGTCATTACAGAAGCAACAGGACAGAGAGGTTAAGGGAAATGCCCAAGATCATAATTGTTTAAGGACCCAGGCAATGGTATAATAAAAACTGATGAAATATATCAAGTGTTTTCTTTGTGTAAGGAAGAGTCCTTTAGATGTATTATTTTATTTGTTGCTTACATTTTGATAATTTAATCCTCCCCTCTGAAGATGTGGATACATAGAAGCAGAGCAGATGAGAATCTTTTCTAATACCACACAGGTGGTTAGGACTGGCGGTGAGTCTTGGTCCAAGGCTGAGTGCCCCCATCCCATGCCCTCTCCTTACCCTGTTGTCCCCAGACTGTCTCCTATGAAATGCTGAAAAACTACATGACAATTTCAGAAACTATACTGTGTGGTGTACAAATGCTAAGTACCTTGTTGGAATTTGAAAAATCAGACTTAGGAATCCTTATGCTGTCCAAAAGATGTGTTTATGCAAGTAGCTGAGTCTAAGTCAACAAAGAGTTTGTTGATCATAATCCCATATGCCTCCCCACACAATGCACATGGACATCATTTCAAATCTAGAGTAGGTTGTTGACATTCTTTTTCTTATATGCCTTTCCCTCTTTCCTTTGTATAAGATTGAAGTTTATTTTTAGCCTATTAATACACCTGAAATTTATTATGTTTGTTCAATGAGAAAGAAATCAATAGCTTTTCCTACTAGGCCTTTATACAGTGATCAGATTTTAGTTTATACATTGTGCATTTCACCTTCCCTCACTGTTTTTACAGGCAGATTATTTTTATGGCCTAATGGGCCTTTAATAGGCCATAAACACCTTATACATTTTCAAGTTCCATGATAACAAGCAAAAGGAGCATGCCAGTTCTACAAGTCTCAAAACCAGGCCTTTGATAAAGTGTTAATAAAAAAATATGTAAGTCATTAAAAAAAAAAAAAAGAAAGAAGGGTTAAATTTTGTTGCCATCACATTGAAGTGTTATTTTTGGCTAATGTTACATGCAAATATAATGGGTTTCTTTAATAATTACTTTATGAAAACAAGACTTACTGGAAATTTTGTTCAAATGGACCAGTGGGACTTTGCACACATTTTTGGGAAAAACTCTTGCATAGAGTTCTCTTTTCTTTGCTCTGGCTGACTCCTGACTTTGTCTCAAGAAAGATCCTCCTTATGGGACATTCTATTGTCAAATGGATTTTACTTATAGCTACCATATTACCTCTGATCCAATTTCTTTATTTTAAATAGTAAAATATGAACCGATGTGAAGAAATCTAAGGTAGAATTTCTATGGTCCATTTAGAACCTCCGGCAATTCACTGTTGGGTAGCAATAGTAGCACTAGTTGCTTTAGAAATAGCTTAAGACATGGGAGACACTGTTCACAGCATCTTATTATTTGCTAGTGAGTTTTGACATCATTCCATTAGGAATTTGCTGGTTGTACGGTGTGTGTGTGTGTGTGTGTGTGTGTGTGTGCGTGTGTGTGTGTGTGTGTGTGTGCATGTGTTGCGTACTCACGAGTATATGTGTGTGCTTCATTAAGCCATATCTGTAAACTTCTGGTGGGGGGGGGCGGTTAAATGAGAAGTTAGTGGTTTAAATATTTTTGTGAAATAGGTACCATGGTTTTCTTTCTCTCAAGGTAAAAATTGTAGAAATGCCTTTTGTTGAATTGCAGCTGAATTTTTGGATGAACTGGTTCACGTTAATCTTACTTTATTGGACGTGTAAAGCACCTGCAGGGGACTGGTAGTAACTACACCTGAGCTGAAGTCCCAAAGACCTGAATTTGTCCTGGAAAAATCAGAGCACAAACTTAGCCTGCAGGTAGAGTCCATGTTGTGGTGAGTTTCACTTTCCTGGGCAGCCAGCAGCCTGCTCCATGGTTGTCCACTGGGCCTTCGGCCAGCTGGAAGATGGAGACATGGATCTGCTTGTTCTTCTGGCCAATAGACCCAAAGTATCCCCTCATCCCCTCCCAAAACATCATTATGTAAAACAAAACAATGCTTGCTAGATTCTCCCTCTCTCTTTCTGTAAATGGCAAGAATATTTCAAAATAGTGTTGCTTTGTTGAATGCTCTAGAAACATACTTGAGGGAATTAGAAGTAAGCTGGCATTTTAATTTTGTCTCTTTCTGTTGTTTAGAATTCAGTCAGCTGCAAGGACCTCGCAGAACACACATATAGAATGTTCATAGGTGCTGCCGGATTCTGCACGCCACCCTCATATTTTGAGATATGTCCATACAAGTCAGCTTCAATTTGATAATATCCTGTCAATTAAACTAAACCTTGTCTTCAAAGCCAAGTAGCATAAGTGCCCGGGGCACCTGCAAAATACGCAGGCACACAGGCTCAAGTGGATAGTTAGGTGTGCAATTACTTGATTTATACACACGTGTGTTTCTGAAATTACAGCTGCAGGATTTGTGGTCTCTGCGGGGGTGTGAACAGTTTTGCTGGCAAGCTGTGTATGCCTTACTTTGGAAATTTGGCTCCCAACACGAATTCCCCTCCCATCGCTGATGGAGAACCAAGTCTCTATGTCACTTTTCCATTTGCCTTCCACAGTGATTCAGAAAGAAAACAGTGCTATTGTGCTGCTCTAATGGGGACTTGCTGATTCCTCTCACAAGGGCAATCATCTTCGCTATTCATTATACAAACACGAGCTAATGATGCCGTGGATGTGGTAGAACTTGGCATGAGGATGGTGGGCTTTCCCTCGCCGTTACTGACCGAATACTTGTAAATTTACTTGAGGGGCCACAGTCCTTTCCACAGAACTCCCCTATTTCAAGTTAGGGTTTTGAAACTAACGAATTCCTACAAAAGAAGTTTCTGTTATTCTTTTAGTTTTGCAGCTATTTAAGGACAATGCTTGTCTTGAAGTTCTATGTATACTGTTAACCTTTCGCTTTAGCTGTAGAGAAGCTTGCTACTGCCAGCTGACTCTGTCACTCAGTATAGCCCACACTCAGGAAACCTTATCCATGCCCCATCTAGGTGAGTAATTTAAATGCAGGGTAGATTTACAGTTGAGTGGACTTGCTTATGGTAGGGTGGCCACCATATCTTCTCTCCCTTTTGAATGTTTCCCCTTCACACCACAGCTTTGTATCAGGATGACTGGAAGCAAATGTGAAATCAAATATTAAAGAGCAAACATGGACTATAAAGGGGGTGGCACATTGGAAAAAAAGAGACAAGGACATTGAAGGATTTTGCCATCCAAGCAGAGGAAAATTATTCTGGCTTGCGTAACTTTGCAGCTTTGTTAATATTAGAAGATGTAGCTATTATTAGATTGCCTTTTCATAAGGAAATGACACAAGGACGTTTCGGTAACACTTAGAAAACTCACACTTTCTGCAAAACCCCTGTTTCCTCAAGAGGCTAATAGGAGTTCAACACGGATAGAAAAAACACCACTCTTTTCATCTATTCTCAGAATAGTTACCTAGAATCATAAAGGCTGGAGATTGAAAAGGCCTATTCAGCTCTCAGCTGCAGTCTCCAGGAATCTGGACAGAGTTTTTCCTCATAGTATAGTACATTTCCTACTGTTTTGTATGGTTTTATTTTAATGGCCTCAAAGCCTTCTCCACTTCTATGGAAAACTTGTTCCAAACTCTAGCCAATCCCATCACGAAAATTACTTTCTTAACAGAAATGAAAAGCTATCTCTATTTTTTTTCCTTTTGGGCAGGAACTTGTGTTAGACATATAAATGTAGGTGGAGAGATTTAACGTGTCTTGACCAATTCAAACATTTGAGAATTGGAGAAAACCTGGTTTTATGCCAAAATGATAAAAGTAAATATTTGAAAATGACCTTTCTTTTTTACAAGGTGCAAATTTCAATACTGTATTTGGCGTATGTGGAATTGCCTTTTGAGCTAATAAGACTGGAAAGGAGTATAGGTATACCCAAGAAGGGAATAGAGGCTAAGTTGGCATCTTCACTCTTGAGATAATAATAATAATAATAATAATAATAATAATAATAATAATAACTTCTCGGTTTCTGTTAACTCAAGTATCCCCCAACTTTGGCACTGTCTACCTGTATTTTTCTTAAATTATATTAAAAGTCAAACAAATAACTCATCAGTTATTATTTGAAGAAAGCCTTATTACTCTTCCCCTTTCCCCTTTTAATGAAGATTTACATTTTATTAAAGCCATTAGACCACATTTTTTTCCGTTTATAAGACACAGAGAGAATATTCTACACTAAGTTTATAAATAGCAATACTGTATACATAACAGTTGCCTCAGATCATTTTTGGGAACAGGAGAGTCATAAAAACCACTGAATAATGAATAAATACATGTATAGAATATTTATATCATAGCTCATTAGCATGTTTGATTTGTCATTGCTAATTAGACTGCTATTTTTATCTTCTGGGAAATTTCCTAAATTTAAATATTGATTTCACTCATTTATTCATTCATTCAAATAAAACTTGTTGAATACCTACTAAATTTTGAAAACCCTTGTATTCAAATTTAATGATGAATGAAATGAAGTCCCCGTCCTTGGGAAACTTATATTTGAATGGTGAGGGATGCATATTGACAAACAAGTAAATGTATAGTATGACAAATGGTGGTATAGGCTCCGGGGAAAAAAAAATCAAGTAGGATAAGGGAGATCAGACCTCCCTTATGAGTCTCTGTGTGCGCACTTGTGCAGATTCCTGTGCCTGTGTGTGTACATGTTTATGTTGGAAGGAGGCTATTGCTTCACACAGGTGGTCAGTATGACAAAGTGACCATATTTCACACAGATGGTCAGTATGACAAAGTGACCATATGAGGAGAAATCCCAAACAAGGACTGAGCCCAAACTTTCCAGGTTGAGTAGGTGACTAAATATAAAAATGTAAAATGTTGCTTTTATAATTAAGTAATAGGCCAAGTAGCTATTGTATTTAGGAAAATGGAGAGCATTGGTCAGTAGTTTAGAAGAACAAGAGGAGAAATGTGGTAGAACTATAGTTAGTGGTCATGATTATAAAAATGAGTCCTGTCGGTGTGGTTTTGTTTTCCTCCAGGTATTCAGCTCTCAGGGGGTAAGAGTAGCCCATGCAGATAGGTGCATTTCACTGGGTTTGGGATTTTTCCAGGGAAGTATGATGAAGGGGGGTGCTGTGCGTGTGGTGGTTAAGTATATGCGCAGGAATGATTATATTGATTGAACACAGCTTTTAAGCTGGGTTAAAGAGGGATGTGAGGACATGAGGGGAGTGAGGGAAAGCTAAAAAATTGTTCTGATCACTATCCCAGTGGGGAAAAAAAAATGTACAAATCAAAATCCTGAGGGAGCCAGTTGGGTACAGGAACAGTCGGGCAGAAATGTGGCCCCTTGAAACATCATTCTAGTTGAAGGACGATGTTAAATGAAAAGCTTGATTTGTGATCACAGATATTAATCACAGCGCTTCCCCCCCCCCGCCCCTCCCTGCTCTGTCTCTCTCAAAAATAAATAAATAAACATTAAAAAAATCACAATGCTTTTTCTTGCCTTCCGATATCCCATTTCCATCTTTTATGCTTCTCCTTTGGTAAAATAAACATCCTAGAAGAGACCTTGAGATTTTGTTCCCCTCTCCACATTCCCCACGTAACTATGACAAATACAACATTAATATTGTGCCTTATGGTTAAGAATTCCTTCCACATACAGTTTCTTATTTAGGTTTCTACAAAATGCTGTACATCCATGTTTTACAAAAAGAGGCAATTAAGTCTTAGAGAGGTTTAGAGATTTTGTACACGTCAGGGAGTTACTTACTGCACCTCCCAGTGCAGAGTGGCTTCCATCAATGATTTCATCACAGTGCGCACACACAATAAACACCACAGCCTCACCTTCGCCAACAGACATACCCATGTACGCGTGAACACAAGCACACCACATTTTCAGAAAACAAAATGAGAAAATTTCAGCCATCTTTTGCACTTGCTTTTGGCATTTAATAACATTGCCCTTGTCTCTCGATGTCCATTCTTTGGGAAACTCCCCCTTCTCCTTGATCAATTCTTCTGTCTCAGTGCATCCAGAATAATCTTTAAAACAAGCAACACTGACCATGGAGCCTGCCCATCTGAAATCTTTCAACAACTTCCCTGTATTTTTAGGATTAAGTATTATTCCGTAGTTTGACCTATCATACCTTGTATGACTTGATCTTTAAGTACCTTTCATTTATCCAATATTGTAGCCCCAGCATCCAGCCCAGAACCTGGAATGTGGTAGTTAACAGCTAACACTTAGATGGCACCAAGAAGGCCAGTCTTTGTTCTAGGTACTATATATCTGTAAGTATGCTGTCACCTATAATTATATATCTGTCTATCTATCTATCTATCTATCTATCTATCTATCTATCATCCATCCATCTTTATTATCTATCTATCTATCTATCTATCTATCTATCTATCTATCATCTATCCATTTTTCCATCCATCCATCCATCCATCCATATCTATTTATCTATGTATCTATGTATCTATGTATCTATCTATCTATTATGTCTGTTATCATTTAATCCTCATAACAACCTAGGAAGTAGGTGTCATTATCATCCTTTACAAATGAAGGGACTGAAGTACAAGAGTATCAGTCTGCTTGCTTTGAATGTCCTGCCTCTCATTTGACAGAGATAGGTGTTGAATCGGTACAGGCTGGCTGCCCATGCTGTTCACTGTGACACAGAGTGTCACTCACATAATATGTGAATGAATGAACTAGTTAACAGATGAATGAAAATATTGTCCTCTGTTTGATCACTCTACAGGAATTACACTGGAAGTTTCTCTTCCATTTTTGGTGAGAGATGCCTCATCCCTTGCTTTTCAAACTCGTATTATTGGTGACCTACTAAAGGTGACCTGAACTCACCTTTGCAAACTAAAAGAAACTCCTCTCCTGAACATTTTATAATAAGTAGTCCATGCTTATAGTAGACACAAAAATTCACAGTTTTTAACTCATGTGAAAGAAATTTTTTTCTAATGTTTTTATTAGTCAAAAGAAAAGGTAAGGGAAATTCTATAAAACTTTAAACACCTGAGGGTTCTTAGCAGTCTTTTTTGTAATACAGTGGGGATAAATCAGGGCTAAAAAGTAAACAAAATTCTAGGTAAAATTGCTTTACATCAATTAAGGCTGTGTATTAACAGAAATTTGACCAGAAACATGAAAATGTTAAATTCGGTAGAAATCATCACTTTTCTGCATACACAACCTGAACATACTATTAAGAGAATTTATTCCTTTTCAAAGAGTTGATATTTTTATTGTGAAAATAGCAAACTTCAGACATTTTTGAGTTCCAAGGGGCATAGATATCACTATCCTGTTCTACAACTTGAAGCACAAATGTACTGCTCTACAATAACCTGTTCTTTGTAGGAGTTCCTTCTACTGCATCAGATCACCTCTGTGTGAATATTCTTTTGTCATAAGTTGCTGTTTTGAATACTTGTTTTTAATTAACTCTTACTGTTAGAAATTTCTTTTTTACCTTCTTTCAATTTCTGCCTACGAGAATTCCCAGATGTCGGTCTCACTTTTGCCCTTGTGAATAACATGGACCGTCTATCCACCTGTTCCACCGCCATGCAGATGGCAACTCCTGATGTACTGAAGAGTAATGTGCTTGCGCATACTTCACTGTCCTGAGGTCCCAACCATCTGAATAAGGTCTTGAGCCCAGGTATCTTTCTGTCTTGGTGCCCTCCCCCGCCTTTTTTCCCCTGTTTTTCCCTCACAATTCCCCTTATATTGTGGCATCTTGTGCAGAATACAACATTCAGGATGAATTCTGACTTTTTGTGTTTGGATACTGTACTTGCACTAAAAAAGATGTTAGATCTCATTTGCAGTTTGTCCAATTTTTTTTTTCCAGATGTTGGTCCATGGTGAGTTTATGGTCAACCAAAACCCCAACATAGCTTTTTTTTTTAATTTTTTTTAACGTTTTATTTATTTTTGAGACAGAGAGAGACAGAGTATGAACGGGGGAGGGGCAGAGAGAGAGGGAGACACAGAATCAGAAGCAGACTGCAGGCTCTGAGCCATCAGCCCAGAGCCCGACGCAGGGCTTGAACTCACGGACCGCGAGATCATGACCTGAGCTGAAGTTGGACGCTTAACCGACTGAGCCACCCAGGCGCCCCAAAACCCCAACATAGCTTTTACTCTGTTTCATATGGATGATCGGATTTTGAAATACAGTTCTACTAATATTTTTCTGCTCTAAGACTTCCATAATTTCCCTTCTTGAATCCGAGAGTTGTTGAGAAGTATTTTCTTCTAGAGATTAATTTTTTTAACTACCATGAATTTATTATTTTATTTTTATTTTATTTTGTTTATTTATTTTAGGAGAGAGACAGTGGGAGAGAGGCAGAGAGAGAGAGAGAGAGAGGGAGAGAATCTCAAGCAGGCTCCATGCTCAGCATATTACTGTTACATGAAAACAGATTCAGGTTGATTATACTTAGCCTGAATATAATATTTTCTATGTTTTTTCCTCATGATCCTTTTTATTTTAAATTATTTTGTCTGATTCTGGATTTCTTTTCATCCCTGTTTGTGTACAGCCATTTTTCCCCCTATCCCTTTATTTGCAAACTTCCCATATTGTTTCATTTTAGTATTTCTTAATCTTTTCAAAAATCCATCAGAGATTTTTGATTAGTGGTGACAGCCATTTCCTTTTCTTCTTGTTACTATTGGGATTTACTTTTGACATATATATATATTTATTTATTAAAAGTTTTTTGTTTATTCTCCCTCTTTACTTCCACTATTTTCCTAATATCTATTGAATAGAGTGAATTTTCCTCTGCTATCTTTTACCAAGACTTATGCTAAATTTTATTTTTTGTCAAATCAGTTTTTTTAGCTTAGAGGTATCTACAAATATATTTCAATACGTTAAGCTAAATTTTATTTTTGTCAAATCAGTTTTTTTTAGCT
Organism: Herpailurus yagouaroundi; assembly: GCF_014898765.1. Classification (NCBI taxonomy): domain Eukaryota; kingdom Metazoa; phylum Chordata; class Mammalia; order Carnivora; family Felidae; genus Herpailurus; species Herpailurus yagouaroundi. Next base: position 14,008,550 of record NW_024412423.1, on the reverse strand, counting down.
TATAAGCCTACAAATATATTTCAATAAGTTAAACACTTTAGCAAATACTCCATTTGTACAACATCTAGGATTTTCATTCTTGACTGTTATGGACATTTTCTTACTTTTTAGATTTCTTTTCCTTATGGTCATTGCTTTTTTAAGATAATGAAATATTTCCTTAAGTTATTTATTTATCCTTACTTCTCATGTATTTGCAGTATCCTCCTGGATCTATTACTTCATTTGCTGGAGAACATGCCAAATGGATTTTTGTGTGATTAACTTTTTGAAGCCTTTTGTGCCTGATAATATTTCTATTTCACACTTACATTTAAAGGAAATGTTTAATAGGGTATAGAATTCTGGTATAATGTGCTTTTCTTTCAATACTCTGAAAATAAAACTGTTGCCTTCTTGACTATAATGTTGTCCTTGAGAATTTCAATGTCCGTTTGATTCTAACTCCTTTATGAGTGATTGGATTTTCCTCTCTGGAACTTTAAAGAACCTTTTATTTTTCCTTGACATTCTTAATGTTCACTAAAATGTGTCTCAATTTGGCATTGTCCTAATTTATCCAGTTTGCCATATTACATTCTTTCAATCCGAGGTCTTATATTTTTCTTTAATTCTGAGAATTTTAAGTCCTTATCTTTTCTAAAATGCCTTGCCCTCTATTTATTCATTCATTCACTATAAAATCCATACATTAACTTATGTTGACATTTCTATATCTGTTCTCGGCATGTTTACAACTTGTCTTTCATTCTTCCCATCTCTCTACCTGTTCTTGATGCTTTTGGGCATCTGTTTTCCCTTGATTTTAGCCAAATGTCCAAGAAGTAATTTTGGGGATCTGTTTTCAGTCTGATTATGGTAGATACTGTTTGTGGCCTACCATCAGCCATTTCCACTTCCTTCTTGCTGACTTTGTTTGTATGGTTATGTACCCAGACCCAGGGAATATATCAATCATTATTGATGTAAGGTAATTCAGAAAGCCCAGTTGACAATGAGCATCTAGGAGTGGTCAGATGATTCTAAGAATGAGATCCATGCATTAAGGCTTAGGTTTAATTATTAAGGCTACCATTTTCCTAGGACCAAAGAAAGCAAGGGAGAAAGAGCCAACATAGCTGGTAGTGCCCTTGTGCCACCACTGGTAAATGGAATTTTGGAGTTCAGGTCAGATGTTTTTAGAAAAATTAAGAAAGACAATATTTTTGCATTTTGTGAGTCACAGAGCATTTCATTGCCAGTATTAACATATTTGGGTGCATTATTTCATTTACCTAGTTCTGGCTAATAGGATATGAGGGGAGTATGCTGGGGACTTTGGAAGATATTTTTCTTTACTACTATTGATGTTAACAGTTATGACCAATGCCGCTATCACTGATGATTAATATTATTAAGGGATGCAAACAAAAAAATTCTTTTGGCCCTAGGGATGAGCCTTTTTTTTTTTTTTTTTTCTCTCTTCTTCTGCTCTGTTCTCTGGCTTTTGTTTTAGTGTTTCACCTGGCAGGAACACTAACTGCTCTCACTACACATCAATCCCTGAACTACAAGCCACCAGCTGGTGTCTAGAGTCAACCCATGAGAACTCTTTAGATCTAAATACTGTCATTAGCCTGATGCCAAATTTCACCACTGCCCAGTGATTCCTGTCGAGAACAGCCAGTCAGTATTTTGGAGAATTGGCCCCAGCTATAATCTTGATCTTGGCTATTTTTTGCCTTTGCATCCACTCTTTGCCATCCTGTTATTGTCACCCTAGTTATTTCAAAGTTGAGACTGTGTGCTCCTGGAAACGTACTTGTAAAATAGAAATATTGTGTGTTCTCTAGGAGATATTAATCTGGGGTACAGACAGTCAAGTAAACAGATAATTATAACATAATCTCGAGTATATGATAGCAGTAATATTGATATGCTATAGAAGTGAAGAGAGTGTCTTTTTGCATGGAGAAGTTAGTAATTAATTAACAGAAATGTTGACATATGAACTGAGCCTTGAAACTTCAGCATTTTCATTCCAGGAGAGAAAATGTCATGTACAGATATGGAAATGGGATCGTGAAAGAGCATGGTGTAGTTGAAGAACTTAGATAGAAATTCATCTATGTGCTTTCTGAGTGCTGGTGGTATAGGAGTAACAGGGTGAGATATTGAGAATTTAAAACTGCAGGATGCATATGTACATCAGCCATGTTATTTATTTTCTGCTGCCTGTAAAGGAAGGGGCTTCATCCTTGGGGAACAGGAGAGTAGTACTGCATTTTTTTTTTGAAGTGACTTTTATTTTTCCTTTTTGCCTCAGAATAGGTAAACAGGCATTTTTTTTTTAATTTTTTAATGTTTATTTTTTTAGAGGACGGGGAGGGGCAGAGAGACGGAGACACAGAATCCGAAGTAGGCTTTGAGCTGTTAGCACAGAGCCCATTGTAGGGCCCAAACTCATGAACCATGAAATCACGACCTAAGCCGAAGTTGGAGGCTTAATCGGATGCTTAATTGCCTGAGCCTCCCAGGCGCCCCTTGGTAAACAGGTATTTTCTAACTTAAGGGTATGGAGCCTGACTTGACGAGTCGTTCGGCACTTCTCTGCACTCTTCTACTCAACTGTTACAGGAAGCGATCAAGGGAGAACTATCAGCTCTTTTACATAGTAAGAATGAACAGGCAGTGTTAATGAGAGGATAATTACCAATAAAGAAGAAAGGAAAGAGGCAGACAAATAATGTTGCAGGTTTTGGGGAGGTCGAAAATGGAAACTCATTTGGACGTCATGCTTTGAAGTGAGACATTGTGGAGAGCAGTCAAAACTGGCCAGTGAGTGGTGGTTGTTCCCTGGAAGTTTTGACAAAGATCTGACGAGGGGAGGCGACTCAGCTCTGAGGGGCAGTGCTTGATTAGCCTCCTGGCCTGGAATGAACTATGACAGGAAGAATGGCCACCTTACGCTAAGGCTCAAGGTGATCTGCCAAAAAGGAAAAGAAGAAAGGCACCAATATGGCTGCTATCGCCCTTCCTGCTGTCAGTGGCAAATGAAGTCTTGGAATCCGGATTAGGTTTGATTTCAGAAAATTAAGAAATATATATAGATATAGATATATACACTTTTTTTTTTTTTGCATCTTATGTGTCACTGAGCACTTTGTCCTTATTATTAACATAGCTGAGTGCATGGTTTAACTTAATTTTCTTTGACATTTATTCATTTATTTTTAAGAGACAGAGCACGAGCGGGGAAGGGGCAGAGAGAGAGGGAGACACAGGATCGGAAGGAGGCTCCAGGCTCTGAGCTGTCAGCACAGAGCCCAACATGGGGCTTGAACCCAGAAACCATGGGATCGTGACCTGACCTGAAGTCTAATGCTCAACACACTGAGCCACCCAGGTGCCCCTAGTTGAATTTTTCTTAACAAAGGTATGGAAACCTCGAGGCTAGCCATTGCATGTTAATTGCCTCTGTAATGTCAGCAGCTCACCTTATGCAGCCCATGGAACAGGTTGTGCGCTGACTGAACAAATAACATCAGTGCTAGGAACTCAAGAGGTAGGTTGTGCTGTCAACTGGTGATCTGATCAGCATTTATTCAGCAAATGGGTAACTTTCAGACCCACTTTTCACACCACTATAGTCCTTTGGGCTCAAACCCCAGAACCGTGAGATCATGACCTGAGCCGAAGTTGGACGCTTAACCATCTGAGCCATTCAGGTGCCCTTGTGTTATTTATTTATGTAGGGGCCCCTGGGTGGCTCAGTCGGTTAAGCATCCGACTTTGGCTCAGGTCACGATCTCAAGGTCTGTGAGTTCGAGCCACGCGTCGGGCTCTGGGATGATGGCTCCGAGCCTGGAGCCTGCTTCTGATTCTGTGTCTCCCTCTCTCTCTGCCCCTCCCCCATTCATGCTCTGTCTCTCTCTGTCTCAAAAATAAATAAACGTGAAAAAAATTAAAAAAAAATAAATAAAGTGGCGGGGGCGGGGGGTGGAGAGCTAGCCGGGGAGGAGTTGAGAGAGGGAAAGAGAGAATCCCAAGCAGGCTAAGCACCATCAGCACAGAGCCTGTCATGGGGCTCAATCCCATCAGCCAGGAGATCATGACCTGAGCTGAAATCAAGCCTCAGATGCTTAACTGATTAAGCCACCCAGGTGTCCCTGTTATTTTAAAAACTATTTTAAAAATCTGTCGGCTCATCTTTTCTCTCTTACTGAAACATGTTGATTTAACTAATTCAATGTGTGTGTATGGGTGGGGTAAGTAAAGGTATGGTCCCTTTTGAAATATTTCTTTCCTATGGTTTTTGGAGGTTGGTTAGGTGTAGCATAAAATAGCAACATAAAAGCAATTTTATAACTGTTTTTCAGGTATATAGCAACAGTATTGCCCTTATATTTACATACTGCCTCAAGGACCTCATACCAGGGGGAAACAAGTGAGTTGCCTTCAATTAGGGATAGTAGTTCAGTGCTCAGTGTTTACACATGATTATTTATGTATGAGTTGGGGGTTCATACTCTTTCAAGATGGGTGTTAGAAATAAGCAGCTTGATTTTCTCATCAGATTTAGCCGTCCAAAATTCAAGCCTAATAAAACTACTGTGCCTATTACATGACAGCACCGTAGATGATTTTCTTAGTTAATTTTCTATTACTCATAATGTATGGATATTCCTAATGATTCCATTAGAGTTTAAATAACAGAATTCAGCACAAATGTATTTTTACTAAGCAGAAGAAACATAATTTCTCTGGAACTGCAGCTGCTGTAGTTGAAGATGAGGCTCTTACTATCCCTTAGGGAGATTACCGTCTCTGCCAGCTGACTTAGTTTTTATACAGCCAGCGATTTATTAGATTGCTTTGCTCTTAAGTGTGATAATAGGCCTTATGCTTAGCAAGGTTTAGAGACTTCCAGCGCATTAATATTTTATGACAATGACAGGCAAGACACATTTTGTTTACCTAACAAGACAAGGCAAGCCAGAGCTGATGTGTATTGCATATCAGCACTTTCAACTTGGAGGAGCCCTGCCAGTGATATATTTAGGGCTTTGCAATAGCTCCTATAACTGTAATGTAATCCGTTCCTTACCGAGTACATTGCTATTATGTGTAAAGAAATCATCGTAGCTTCACAGTCATAGGAAGTAACCTTACTATTAGGTGACTAATATTAACCATGTAATGACCATGGATTTTGTAGTGACTTCTTTTCTTCCAAGAACAGGTTTAATTTCACAACGAATTCATCCATCCCTGTGCCAAAGCTTTGGTAGATGCACATATAGTCTAGTTTCATTCAGAGGGTCCCCTCAATGGATCGGAGTCACCTGCTAGGGAGAGTTGTGTCATGGTGCTCTTGATTTCCGGATTGTATTGTTGTTGCCTTGTTATTTCACAAGCTATTTAAAATAGTGTATTTCCTATGAAAAGATGCTCAACATCATTCATCATCAGGGAAATACAAATCAAAACCACACTGAGATACCACCTCACACCAGAGTGACTAAAATGAACAACTCAGGAAACAACAGAAGCTGGTGAGGATGTGAAGAAATAGAAACCCTCTTGCACTGTTGGTGGGAATGCACACTGGTGCAGTGTGGAAACAGTGTGGAGGCCCCTCAAAAAAATCAAAAATAGAACTACCCTAGCAGCAATAGCACTACTAGGAATTTATCCAAAGGATACATGAGTGCTGATTCATAGGGGCACATGTACCCCTGTGTTTATTAGCAGCGCTTTCAAAAGTGGCCAAATGATGGAAAGAGCCCAAATGTCCATCAACTGATGAATGGGTAAAGAAGATGTGGTTTATATATACAATGGATACTACTTGGCAGTGAGAAAGAATGAAATCTTGCCATTTGCAACAATGTGGGTGAAACTGGAGGGTATGATGCTGAGTGAAATAAGTCAGTCAGAGCAAGACAGATCATATGTTTTCACTCATATGTGGAACTTGAGAAACTTAATGGAGGACCATGGGGGAAGGGAAGGGGAAAAATACTTTCAAACAGAGAGGGAGGCAAATCATAAGACTCTTGAATGCGGACAACAAACTGAGGGTTGACGGTGGAGAGAGGGGGGAAAATGGGTGGTGGGCATCGAGGAGGGCACTTGTTTGGATGAGCACTGGGTGTTGTATGTAAGCAATGAATCACGGGAATCTATCCCCCAAACCAAGAGCATACCGTATACACTGTATGTTAGCTAACTTGACAATCAAATATATATATTAAAAAAAAATATTGTGTTTCCTGGGTCTCCTACAGACTGGAAGTGCAACTAAAGCATCACTAGATGAAAGAGACCAAGAAAATTACTACAGTGCCATTTTAATTTTGTTTGTCTTCTTCATAAAGTTAACAATTATGTCAGTTTCCTTATTGGACAACAATCATAAGTCTCAATAAATAGTAAATGTTGGACTACTGATTCTCTCTAGTTTAAAAATCTCTTAGTATACCTAGCCTTTGTGTACATTTTTGAACATAAAACTATGTGGGCAGGGTCTCTTCAGTGTTCTTAAGGGGCGTGAATATTCCAAACAATGAGGTAGTTATTATTTGTGATCTTAAGCTGCATTTTATGCATCAATAAACCTTTAGTTTAGGTCCTAGGTATTCTACCTATAGTGAAAGTATGCAGTCAAATTTAAAATTTTTCATGCCATCCGTATCACCTCAGGATGTAACCCCGGGCATTATCTGCACCAAGGAAGTGGGGACTTTGTTCAGAAAGGGGCTGAAAAGCTTCCACCAAATTGGTTAGAGTATAGTTAGTGGGTAGAGGGAAGGGGGAAGGACAGATGCAGGGTTGGAGGGGGAGGAGTGGACATTTGAAAGGGAAAGAAGCCTAAATATATTGAGAAGTGAGTCCGTACATGTGCAAAACGAGAGGACACCTTGCACATGCAGATTTGGAAGAGTTGCTAATACCCACAGTGTTCCAATGAGGCATAAACAGAAACCACGTCCCGCGCTGCAGGGTCTCTCTGTGTGTTCATTACTTTTAATACCATTCTGTGCAAGCCTCAGAGGAACATAGCCAACTCCCACATCTCGGGGTTAGCGTAATCTTGCTGCGGCTGGCACTTTGCCTGTGCTTGACGAAGCTGGCTGATGTTTCTGAGAGAGGAAAAGAAATGGAAAACATGTGGTTTGAGTTTACAGATTGCTTTGCTAACGTGGGGGTGGGTTGGTTGAGGTGGGTGGGAATGAAAGCTTGTCACCTGGGCTAAAGTCTTGAAAATAGCAAATACACGGTAAAATGAAATCAATCCTTTGTGCTCAGTGTTAGGATTTTTGTTGTTTTCTGGGGGGTGGGGGGGGGGGCTTCACTTAGAGTGAAATCAATGACCATTCCAAAGGCTTGGCCACTAGGGTGTTAAATTTGTGATTCCTCTTTCAAAGCTTTGCCCCTTTCTCTGCAATTGCTTAGGGAGTGTTTATTTAAATGCTAGTTAATTACATTTTAGTGAGGACCAGTGCAATCAGATTTATCTCAGTCTCTTCATCTTCTGTTCCTAATTTAGCTTTTAAGGAGTACTTTCTGATTGCAAACCCCACGGAAGAAAAATCAGAGGCTATGAGAGGAAGGAATAGAAATTGTGTTAAGCTTCATCAACCAGGAAATAAAGCGAGAATAAATTTTCTAAGTGCTAGGAAAGAGACACATAGGCATATACCCTGTGCTCGAGCATGATAGTTTAACTACGTTCTCCATTTTATTAATGTGTCCAAGTAATATTTTTTTGTCGGCCTCCCTCCCCTTCTCAGAGCAGTATGGTCCTCAAACTTGAGTGAAGCTCAAAATACCACGCTGTTGGAAAAGTGCTGATGCTAGCTTTCTTTGGGGAATTTAGAGGGCTGGTGACTTGGAACAAATCACATGGATGGTGATTGGCTTTGTCTCTGTTTTTATAAGTGATTAAAAAGAAAACCACTTCAATAATCCTCAGACCTCTGCTCTCTGCTGGGACTTCTTCCAACCAGGCCTGCCCCAGGAGGAGGAAAGCACACAAACTTTGGGCCAAAAAAATTAGAAAAAGAAACAAAGACGTTGGAACCGAAAAAGTTCATTGTAGGCTAGAATTCAAGTGCATGATTTTTTTTTCTCGTTTGAGCCTCACACTCTACTGCAATTTATTTTTCACATCACCTTCTGTCAGCTCTCAAGGGCTTCACAAAAACCTTGATTATTTTATATATGTTTGCTTTGAACACATAGACAGTCTGGTTCTGAGTTGCCTCTAGAAAATGCAGTGACAATGGTAACAATGAGATAATTTAGCATGAGTTTCAAGAGCGAGAATGTTGAGTTGTTGGGTGAACATTATGAAAGGAAGGGATTTCAGAACAGATTTCCCAAATGATTGACTTTCTTAGTTCTCTAACACACAATAAATAAAATCCACATCCATTTAGTATTCCTTGCAATGGCTTGTGTTATTTTTCATCACAATACCCACTTATGCATTTAAAATGTTTTTTCAAGTTTATTTATTTATTTTGAGAAAGACAGAGACAACACAAATGAGGGAGGGGCAGAGAGAGAGAGAGAGAGAGAGAGAGAGAGAGAGAGAATCCAAGCAGACTCCATGCTGTCAGTGCGGAGCCCAATGTGGGGCTTGAACCCACAAAGTCATGAAATCATGACCTGAGCCGAAACCAAGAGTTGGACACTTAACTGACTGAGCCACCAGGCACTCTCCACACACACATTTAAAAATCTAAATCAATTACTTGGCCAGTGAGGAGCAGTATATTCCAGGTTCTGATTTCTGAATACTTCACTTAGAATCCTAATGCCACCGCTATGGACTTTGAAATCTTAGGTGAACCACTGACCTTTCTCTCTCCTCATTCCTCACCTGTAAAATGAAGATAATAATAAGGAGCCTATCCTCTGGGGTTCCTTGGAGCACTAGAGGAAATAATGTATGTCAAATATTTTGCATAGTATCTGCAACAAATGACTATAAAATTCATAAAAAATGACTGTATTACTTTTAGGACAGGAAAAACTTGTTTTTATGCTCTTCTCTATTCCCATATCGTCTAGTTTTTTTTTTTTTTTTTTAAAGAGAGGATTGTGGTGCCTGGGTGGCTAAGTCTGTTGAGTGTCTGACTCTTGGTTTTGGCGAGGTCATGATATCACGGTTCGTGGGGTCAAGCCCCACGTTGGGCTCTGTGCTGACAGCATGGAGACTACTTGGGATTCTCTCTCTTTTCCCCACTCTCTCTGCCCCTCCCCTATTCACTCGTGTTCTCTCTCACAAAATAAATACATAAAACTTTTTAAGAAAAGAGAGAGGGTTGTATAAAGGATGGTAGCTGTGGAAAATAGTGATTTATAGTCATTTTCTGTACTTTCACCTTATAGGTAGATAATAAAATTACTGAGTCTTTTTTTAATTTTTAAAAATCAAGTATCTATTTATTTAAAAAAAATTTTTTAACGTTTATTTTTGAGACAGAGAGAGACAGAGCATGAACAGGGGAGGGGCAGAGAGGGAGACACAGAATCTGAAACGGGCTCCAGGCTCTGAGCTGTCAGCCCAGAGCCCAATGTGGGGCTCGAACTCACGCACCGTGAGACCATGACCTGAGCTGAAGTCGGACGCTTAACTGACCAAGCCACCCAGGTGCCCCTAAAAAAAAATTTTTTTTTTAAGTTCATGTATTTTGAGAGAGAGTGCAAACAGGATAGGGGCAGAAACAGAGGGGAGAGAGAGAGAATCCCAGCCAGGCTCTGCACTGTCCATGACGAGCCTGATACAGGGATCGAATTCACAGAACCGTGAGGTCATGACCTAAGCTGAATCCAAGAGTTGGATGCTTAACCAACTGAGCCACTCAGGCGCCCCTCTTTTTTCTTATTTTTAAAACAAAGTAGCATTGGGAGAATATTTCTTTTCAAATATTGTAGTATGTTTTCTTTTCTGTAAATCACTAAAATACCAAACAATTGTCCATCACAGAATCACAGTGGGTTTAGTGTGCTAAAGAATTTAAATATTGTTTTGTGTTTATAGTCATGTAAATGCAAACAAAGAGGAGATAAGGCTATATGAAGTAACATCTGTATTGAGTCTTGCGTTCATTTAATAATATTTCATATCACTTTAAAAATACATTATATTGCCATTTTTGTCTTATCCAAAAATATCTTGATGAAAAGAAAATCCAGGAGTAATTATATGAATTCTGCACACAAGACTTGATGTTTTGTTTTATGCTATTAGCTGTTTAATACTATAAGTATTTGTACAATGGTCAAAACATTAGAAATAATTAGCCTAAATGTGTTTAAACTTCAACAGAAAACACTTGTGCTCTAAAAGATCTAAATATTTAATGAGATTTTTGAAAACCACAATTATAGCTTTTTATAGAAAGGGAACTTTACCTCTGAGACCTGAAAAAGATTGTTTATTATATAAAGAAAGAGACTTTTATATTTTTAATGTATAATTTAATAAGAATTGTACCATTCCAATCTTAAAATCTACAGCTTGAGAAGAAAAACAGAAAAGGCATGTCAAAAAAATATTTTAGAAGGGTAGCACTTATTTATTTTTTAGGAAAATGTCCAAAGTATACAGAAGGCAGAAATCTTACTCAGACTGTTTTAGTTCATTGAATGTTCTGTGCCTTGAAAATCATAGCACAATTCTCTGGAGACACCTATAAGGATGTATTACATCATAAAGTACACCAAGGATAGTAACCCATGTTATTAAACTGTCAACATACATTATATTACAATTTGTCCTCAATCCAATGCAACTAAAAGCCACATTGTTGGCAGGAAGTTTAAAACATAAGACTATTGTCTAATCATCTAAAGCCTAAGGTACTTTGGGAAAAAAAATGCTGTAATAATCGCTCCACTACTCCATAGCAGCCTGTGTGAATTTCATTGGTTTTGTACAGCAAATGTTCCACTATTACAAGAAAGGATTCAGAAGGATTACCACTTAAAGGCTTTTCCTAGCGATGCTGTAGATGTCTCATTTCACAGCATATTAATAGAGGTTTTGTATAATGGTAGCAGGGAGAAATAAATTATAGAAACTAGAATTTAAATCATGTTTAATTTTCACAAAAATGTTTAACCAAAGATCTGGCATTGTAATATTGCTGATTCCATCAGAACTCACAATTCTAGAATTCTTTTAAATTCTGAAATGTAAGTAATCTGCAGAAATGTGGACAGGCTACATGCTGGTCAATATTCCCTACAATACTTTATGTATGAAATAGGTAAAGCGTTCATGAAAGAGGGAATTTGCCAATAGAGATAAAATTCCTGGTTCAGAGATTATTGAGGGTTCCCACTCGCATCTGTGACATAATGTACTTTGTCATGACAAATTTCAAGTGCTTACTTTCAGATTTCAAAATTAAGGGAAGAAAAGATGTAAACTAGTGGTATACAAATTTTTAATTTTAATTTTATATTTTAAAAAATTACACCCAAATTAGTTAGCCTATAGTGCAACAGTGATTTCAGGAGTAGATTCCTTAATGGCCCTTACCCATTTTGCCCATCCCCCCTCCCACAACCCCTCCAGTAACCCTCTGTTTGTTCTCCATATTTATGAGTCTCTTCTGTTTTGTCCCCCTCCCTGTTTTTTTTTTTTTAATTTTTTTAATGTTTATTTATTTTTTGAAGGAGAGAGAGATAGAATGTGAGTGGGGAGGGGTAGAGAGAGAGGGAGACACAGAATCGGAAGCAGGCTCCAGGCTCTGAGCTGTCAGCACAGAGCCCGACTCAGGGCTCAAACTCACAAACCACGAGATCATTACCTGAGCTGAAGTTGGACGCTTAACAGACTGAGCCACCTAGGCGCCTCTGTCCCACTCCCTGTTTTTATATTATTTTTGCTTCCCTTCCCTTAGGTTCATCTGTTTTGTATCTTAAAGTCCTCATATGAGTGAAGTCATATGATTTTTGTCTTTCTCTGACTAATTTTACTTAGCATAAAACCCTCCAGTTCCATCCACGTAGTTGCAAATGGCAAGATTTCATTCTTTTTGATTGCCGAGTCATACTCCATTGTGTATATATACCACATCTTCTCTATCCATTCATCCATTGATGGACATTGGGCTTTTTCCATACTTTGGCTATTGCTGATAGTGCTCCTATTAACCTGGGGGTGCGTGTGTCCCTTCGAAACAGCACCCCTGTAGCCCGTGGATACATGCCTAGTAGTGCAATTGCTGGGTTGTAGGGTAGATCTATTTTTAGTTTTTTGAGGAACCTCCATACTGTTTTCAAGAGTGGCTTCACCAGCTTGCAATCCCAGGTACACAATTTTTTAATTAAAGTTCGATCTTGGGAATAAGCACAAAGGACAGGGAAATAGTGGAATGGAGGTCTCATTTTCTTTAACCTGAAGCATAGCCAGCAAGAGATTGGAGGCATATTCTGGTGTATATGTGGTGTTTAGTGTATAGAAAAATGTCAACATTTTTTAAAAAACTACAAGCCATGTCTGTAATGTTAATGCTGTCCAGTAACATCAGAAAAATTTGTGGCTTGTGAAATTCAATTCTTTTTTATGAATAAGTTGTTTTCCCCTGAATGATTAAATTGAGCTGGTTTGAAAACTGGGAAAACTTGTTAAAGACAAATAGCCTCTGTAAGTATGGGAATATTTGTTCATCTGTCTCCTCCCCTAGATTATCAGTTCCATAAAGGAAGAGGGGTTACTTTAGAGTTTTTGTTTGTTTTTAAATATCATCTCTGTAGTACCAAGTACTATCCAGCTCATAGTTGATCCTGAATAAATAGTTTCTGATTAAATGAAATGGAGAACAATTGCCCTGAGTTTAACTAAATAGAAGAATCAGGATGAGAGCCAACCCCTTTTGTTTTCCCAGCAGTGACCAGAAAGGTATTGTTGGCTCTAACACGTGCTAGCGTTTCTTTTGTAAAATTTGTGATAACTTGGCATCTTGGAAAGGTGTAATGAAGACAGAGATTGATCTGATCGTAGAATGTAAAGATTTTAGATATTTGCCTCATCATGGGAGTTCTGTTACAGATGAATCTCCTTTCCTCAGAGGAGTACCTTTTGAATGCTCTGTCACCATTATGTCTGAATAGCAGCATCCATAGCCATGACACTACTGGGGGAAGAGTCATCCTACCAGTGTGATCTTTGCTCCTCATATAGAGATGTTCATCGTCAGAGGACTCCAGTCGGTTGTGCAAAAAATCCTGTGCTGCATTGACATTAAAATCTTATGGTTTTATGCCGCATCCTTAGCAGTGAAAGTACCACATGGGCTAGAATCATTATGTCAGTCATATATCTGAATTACTTAGATTTGATGCAACAGTTAGGGTCATGTAGTAAACTGTTTTATGACAAAAAGGACATGCAATGGCCAATAGCCCAGTATGTATCTAAGGGATATAGGATAACAAATATAAACTAGATAGCACATCTTTGCAAGTGGGGACAGATACTGATGACAGCAGCTTCATCTTCAGAAATTTGCTGCCACTTTCGTATAGAATCCAGAAAAAACGTGTTTCTCTTGAAGCCATCCTCTACTCTGCATGGTTGAACTTTTTATTCTCATGGGTTAAAATGCAAACATCAGCAAATGATGTAGATGATCCCTCAGGGATGTCATAGAGTAAGTTTCATGTATTAACACATTTATAGCATAAATTACCTAACATCTATTATTAAAACTATCAGAATTCCTAGGGCGCCTGGATGGCTCAGTCAGTTAAGCATCCGACTGCAGCTCAGGTCATGATCCCACAGTTTGTGGGTTCGAGCCTGGCATCGGGCTCTGTACTGACAGCTCGGAGCCTGGAGCCTGCTTCAGATTCTGTGTCTCCCTCTCTCTCTCTGCCCCTCCCCGACTCATGCCCTCTCTTTGTCTCTCAAAAACAAGTAAAACATTAAAAAAAAACCCATCAGAATTCCTTTTGGTCTGGGAAAATTGGTCTGGTCTAACGTTTATCCCTCTTATGTGTACCATATGTAATTCTCTTCTGGATTGTTCCATTGACTACAGAATGGCAATCTTTCCTAACTCTTCTATAACTTATTGTGCGTGGAGGTCCCCATACTGCACTTTTCTCATGATTCCACGTTGTGGCTGTCTCACAACTAAGAAGGAGCCTTCCCAAGTCAGGGGAAGACGCATTCATGACGTGAGTTTTTCTGGTAAGTTGAAATTTCCTAAAAACACGATTTCCATGGAGGAGACAGCTAGCTGTCTGCCAGAGATTCATGCCCTCCTTCCATGGTGAGAATTGTTGAACTACCTCTGGCAGAGAGGCACCCTTGAACAGGAAAAGTGTTTGGAATCTACAGGAGTGAAAAATAAACTTGTGTTAAGCCATTGAGATTTGTGTTTAAGCTACTGAGATTTTAGGGCTTATCTGTTATACTAGCTCTTGTCACTTAAAATAATAATAATAATTATTATTTATTGTCACAATAAAAGTAATTGAGCTTGACTGGAATATAGAAATTTATCTAATCAGAATGATATTCTTAGTTGAAAGGTCTAACTGGACAGTTCCTGACTGCCCCTGGCTAATGAGCCCTTTCACAAAGAAAAACACTGACCTACTCTTATTTTTCTCTTAAATATATTTCCAGTTTTCTAAAATATGTTTTGAAGGTCCAAATTCTTTTTATTTGATGTGCAGTTTTCATACTTTTTTCTTAGGAGGAGTTTTACCAAAACCAGGAAAAGTTCAAAATAAGCACATGTATATTTTCCTGACTCATCCAGTACCTTGTAACATCCCATAATTTGTGATTCTGTAATTAAAGATACAAGGCAGAGGAATAAAAAAGATGATGAGAGTCCATGAAGCAATCATATCCTAAAATATTCAAAATGAATAACGTTGCATGATCCACAAACAGCCAAGGTCTGTAGCTCTTTGCACAACATTGTTTTTTTTCCATCTGGTGGCTATGAATGCCAGACAATCAAATTAACATAGGATTGTGGACTAAAAAGAAATAGGTTACTCCTTAAATTTTAACTGCTGCCACAGTTTTCCAATTCAAATGATTGTGTGTGTGTGTGTGTGTGTGTGTGTGTGTGTGTAACATTCTTGTTTCCTTCAGACATTTTTCAGTGTACGTTAGAAAAGAATATTTATAGACTGAAATTTTAAAACCTGTATTACCAACTCTTACGTGTAACCCACTACTTCATTATTAAACACAGTATTAGATGCCATATCTTCATTGCTGCACTCACACCTCTATAATAGATCAATAAACTTTGGACACTCATTGGTTTCACAGAATTTTGTAATATGCATCCTCTTTAATGCAGTAAGTACTCTCTTTTGTCCCTGTACAGGTGAATGCATTTGTTTACCTTTTCAGATTTATACATAGATTGTAGGGCACTAAAATTTCATGCTCTGTGACCTATGAATATAAATCAGGACCAGATTTATCTACCAGGGACATGTCTGAAGTAACATCTCCAGATGTGAATTTGAAGAACAGGGACATGAGTTGCTATGTACCTGTCCCACAATAGTTAGTTTCCCCTTAGTGTATGGTGAGTTAAGTAAGTCATACTAATCGCTAGTAAGTTAGATTTCATTTTATTTTCTCTGTTTTAGTAATTCATTTAGAATTCTTTTTTCTTTGTCAAGGTTTTTTGTTTTTGGTTTTGGTTTTGGTTTTTTTTGAAATAGATACATTTCAGCATGAGTTCATTGTCATACCTGCCTTCAGGCCATTTACTAAGAATTAGTGAAATATATAAATTCATTATTTGCTCTGCATGATTATCTTATCTGCATGATGCCAAAAGGCTTGCTTGACAAATCCTTCCAGCAGCTTGATGTTCTGGCTGAAGTGAATTTTGAGATAGGGCAGACATAGCCACTTTTCTATAAAAGTTTATAAACACACAACAAGGCAAATAATTATAAAATGCACACACAGCCACTACCTAATCCAAGAAATAAAATGTGCTTTATGTCCTTTATACATTATAAATATTTATAATACATTATATACATTATAATATGCTATATATTTTTTATAATACATTATATATTTTTCATAGATTCCCATCTGTTTTTAGCCATCCTGTGTTATGGTCTAACACTGATGTGTGCCTTTTTGAGAATAAATCATAAAGGCTTTACTAGTTCTAGAGCAGTATTATGTCTGTTTCTTTCTTTCTTTCTTTCTTTCTTTCTTTCTTTCTTTCTTTCTTTCATTCTTTCTTATTTTTAAAGATTATTTATTTATTGTGGGAGAGAGAGAGAGGAGAGAGGGAGAGTCCCACAGCAGGCTCTGCACTATCAATGCAGAGCCTGCTGTGGGACTCTGTCTCACGAACCATGAGATCGTGACCTGAGCTGAGATTAAGAGTCAGACGTTTAACAGACTGAGCCACCCAAGTGCCCCTGTTCTTTCTTAAGTAAAATTGAAAAGTTTCCATTTCACTTTGGTCTTCAAAGGTATGCAAAGTCAATATAAATTTGTTCATTTTCTTCTCCATTTTCATTTCTGTTCTAATATAAGCATCTCATCTAGATATTTCTAAAGTTAGAGAATATAGAAGTCAGAAAAATAATGTGAAACTTTACTGTAGTTCAGGACCTGGACCACTGTGAGAGATTGATTCTGTCTGTTCTCTTTCTTGACAGTGTTCGCAGCTGGCTTCAAAGACTGCTGCCAGTCTAATTGTTTTTGCCACTTGTCATGAACATGTTGTTTCTTTTCTTGAGGAGCTATACATTTACATTTTAGCGTGAGGATTAGCTTCAAGCACCTGATTTTTATACTGAAAATGAACGAATCAGTCATGCCATTATAGACTGTTAACTTAATCTCCTGCTGCCCTTAGAAGGGAAAAAAATGTTCTCATCTGTTAATTATTCACATCACACTTATCAAAACATTTCGTAACCAGTGTCTCCTTGCAGTGTTTTTTGGACTTTGCAAATATGCTGCATAACTATTTCTCAGTGGGCTTCCTCTCAGTGGAGGGTGAAGTTGACTTGAATGGAGTCATTAGAAAGTAGATTTCATTTTATTTCTTCCGTTTCAAATATGAAGGTTGCATAGGGTATATAATTTGTGAGACTCTGGTATTAGAATATTCCCTTACAGCTCTATTTTCCTTGTCAAGGCTTGACTTTAGGAGATACGTTCATCTT
Source organism: Herpailurus yagouaroundi (assembly GCF_014898765.1). Taxonomy (NCBI): domain Eukaryota; kingdom Metazoa; phylum Chordata; class Mammalia; order Carnivora; family Felidae; genus Herpailurus; species Herpailurus yagouaroundi. The sequence goes on along the minus strand of NW_024412423.1, from coordinate 13,991,366 downwards.
TATGCCTGCATCCATTTACTAAGAATTGGTGGCATATACAAATTTATTATTTTATTTCACTTTTACCATTATATATGTTTCTATAGAAATTTGCACCAACTAAGAAGTACACAGAAAAAGTAAGCAAAAAAGCCTCTAACTAATGCATTTAAGTATAAAATGGAAGCATTTGATTTGGGCTGTACAGTTGGAGGTGGATAGCATATAGGAAAAAATATTAGTTTGTAACTCTGGATAAAAGTTGAAACTAAAAACCCATGTTGGAGACTGGCCTATTGCATAAGAGTCAAAATCATGATTTTGACTAATGTTTATATTATGTTCATAGGTACAGGGCATACCTTTGCCTCAAATCCCCAACAGATTATTCTAGGCATTAAAAATAAGAAAGGAAGTAGGGCTCCTGGGTGACTCAGTCAGTTGAGCATCCGACTCTTGATTTTGGCTCAGGTCGTGATCCCAGGGTCATGGAATTGAGCCCCGTGTCTAGCTCCACGCTAGGCATGGGGCCTGCTTGGGATTCTCTCTCTGTCTCTCCCTGTCTCTCTGCCCCTCCCCCACTCATGCCCTCTTTCTCAATCAATCAATCAATCAAAATCAAAATCAAAATAAATAAGAAAGGAACTTCTAACAAAATAATAGATTTGATGTGATATATCTTGTATTGTGGGCCTTGCTTTGAACATGGCTGATGGAATGAGCTTGAATTTGGAGCTTAACTGATTAGATAGACGATGCAGCTCACTGTTGTGTCAAGTCATAGCAGCCCTATAGATGTGACTTTGTTTATTTTACAGTGTTCCATTCAGATCACACTATTTTGTCTATTTAGAAATACGTGCCTGGGGATTCAAAATTCCAGAGAGCAGAAAACACGTCATGCTCTTTGAACTATATTTGCTCCTTCTATTCATCATCTTAGTATTGTGATTTGAAAATCACATGAGTTTTCTTATTTTGTGTTCACAAATGCCCTGTGAGTGAAGCGGAATATATATCATTAATCACTTTTGATGTATGCAGAAATAGACACTCCAAAATGTGAAATGACATGGCCAACATGATCTGGTTTATAAGTAGCAAGTTAGGACTTGAATTCAGGGATTAGTCACTCAGGATTTATACTTATGCCAACAAGAGTTTATTTTTCAGAGCATACGGAGAGATGTAGTCAGTTGGAACGGTTGACAACTGAGGCTTCCATTAGTATGTACATAAAACATGTATTTAGAGATATCATCGTTCTGTTTTATAGCTTAGAAAGTTAAAGCAGAAAAGAATGTCTCACTGGCTCGAGGTCGGTATATTCAGAGAGAGTAGTTGTTGGCACCTGAAAATGTTGACTTTTAGGCCACAGAGAATTATGGAGTTATGCGTTATAGTTCATTATATAATGGATGTTAGCCCAAGTTGAAAGGGAAATTTCTATGTGGAAGTTTTTATTTTTTGAAATGCTTATTAATCTTTTCCTCGAACTTAATAACTAAAATTATAATAGTTCAGTTAGATTTAGTTTTATATTTTAAATGTTCATAAGAGAAAAATATCAGGTGGGTTAGGCATCAAACATAAACTTTTTAAAAGGTGTAATGTAATCCACATGCCCAGAGGGACTTTAAAATGGGGTTTGTTGTAAAGTGTGTCATTTGGTTGTAAAGAAATTAAACAAAGAAATCAATTGTCATTATTAGTGCAGAGCTTATGCTAAATTAATGGCATATGCTGTTTATGAACCGTTGCTGCAAAACTAATAGAGCCAGAGGAAGTAAACACGATTCCCAGCCCTGTACATATTTTCCTAACACAATCAAGTAGGCTAGTACCCAACCATGAAAGTTGTATTGATTTGGGTAGTTTTCAAAACAGTGAGCAAAAAAAGGCATTGTCTTCCAGAGGGGAAAAAAACGATGCGATTAAGAAGTCATTTCATTTTCGATGTTCAAAAAATATATCTCAGATTGCAGGAGGCATGAAAAATATATCTTAACATAATTGCGTGGTTCAGGAAAGCAGCCGAGGAAACCCTTGATGAACAGGTAGCAAAATAAATATCACAATTATTTGTTGTATAGAATACATTGATCACAACTTTGTCGGGATTTTAAAACTTGCAGTGACTTGTATCTAATTTTGGTAAATGGCACTCATTTATCACTGAAATTGTTTTCGATATTTAATTATAAATGAAGATCTTTCGTGTTTGAAAAGAACCCTCCCTTTTGAATCTACAGTTCGCATCGCAAGGAATAATTTTCAGGAGGATGTTTGAGGACAAGTAGCGGCTGTCGCTTCTCTCATACAATCAACAGTGTTTTGAACTACACCTTCTCTCTCTGTTGGTGGGTAAAGCCTAGAGAACGTTGTGTTCTCTCGAGTGTGTTATACAGTTGGTGTTGTGCTGGGCAGTACTGGTGGAGGCTGTCATGGGTTTTGAATGAATAAGAGCTTGAGGCTGCACAAAGCAGGTCACCAACTCTACCTTTACTCACTTCTTTTGAAGTTGGTCTAATAATACATCATCCTCTTCTCCAAACCCCAACATGTCAAACCTTTTAGTCAGGTGCACTGGAAGGTATTTTCACACTGTTTTATTAACACAAGCAAAGTAACCGTAAGTGTTTTTGAAAAAAAGGATTGAAATTTGAGAAGTAGCTATTAATACTGAATCTAAACAAAAATTTGGAGCAGGAAGAATGGGAATTTTTCATTTTAATTGTTAATTTCTGGGGGAAATTAACCCAGTGGTTCTTGATCTGATCAGACACAGCACTCTATTTAAAAAATATTAGGGGGGCTCCTGGGTGGCTTAGTTAGTTAAGCGTCCAACTTCGGCTCAGGTCATGATCTTGAGGTTCTTGGGTTCGAGCCCCATTGGGCTCTGTGCTGACAGCTGAGAGCCTGGAGCCTGACACATATTCTGTGTCCCCCCTCTCTCTCTGCCCCTCCTCTGCTCATGCTCTGTTTGCTGTCTCCATCTCTATCCAAAATAAACATTAAAAAGTAAAAAAAAAAAAAAAGATATTAGGAAGTGCCCCTTTACTATCTATAATGAAAAGCACAAATAATATAACATATCTGTATATACCCAGTGAAAATAATGATAAAACATGTTAATTACAACATAAAGGAGCAATATTGGAAAGTGATTTATACTTAAATATTTCAATATTTGTGTAGACAGTTATGTTTCTCTATAGTAGATCTGTTGTAGTCAGACGGTCACACTAGTGTGTAGAATCACAGTTGAGTATCGCAGCTCTGAATGTGGGTAGCTGTGATGACACCAAAACCACAAAGCACTTTTCTGAATCAGTGGGCCATTTTTGGTAAATTTCCAGGCAAAGCAGAGTACAGTCTTCCTTTCCTTTAGATGATAGTTTCATTTTTGGAAAAGTCAGTGCGTATTAAAACTTTGCAGAAATGGTTTGCATTTACCCACCAGTACCCAGATTTCAGAAAATTACAGACAACATTTTCCCCCTGTGGCTGTCCACAAGACATTTTAAGGTCATGTGGGGACATGAGACGGTAAGTGTCGTGTAGTATATTGTCTGTAATGTTGCAGGATGTCAAGCATCCCTGGTGCCTGGCTTCCAAGATTCTGGTATCATTCACTATCCTGGAGCAAACTACAAGTGCCCTTGCATATTTTGCCAACCTGAGGGGACTGGTTTTTTTTTTTAAGTTAAATTGTAGGTTGTGATATGTCTTGTTTGATTAATTATTAAGATGTTGTTGTTGCTGGAGTCTTCACAGTATCTTGATCCAAATTTTAAATATAAGGAAAATTAAGGCCAGTGGGAGTAATTACTCATTTCAAAATACTGAAATGGAAAATTTAGCAAAATAATATCAAAGCACCAGCTATGTATCTGCCGGAACAACCATTTGGCCAAGTGAGTGAAGAATTATAAAGAAACAAGTCAGGCAACACCACACCCCAGCAATAATTTTCCCTTTCCAAACATGTGTTTTGGCATTGTGTGTTGGCCTAGCGATAAGCCCAAAGCAGCCTTGGGCTGGATCCATTCCCAGCTCTGTCATGGATTAGTTATGGTGCTTGGATAAGTCACCTGCCCCCCCCCCCCACCGTGTGCACTTTTCTCATCTGCAAAATAGAACAGTGCTCACTCCGTCTACCTCATTATTAGGATACAATGGTACTGCATGTGAAAATATGATACTTAGCACTGACAGTGAAGAATGCATCTTGTTAGGCCCATGTTTAGTATGAGAGTGTTTTAAATCATTTTTAAAAATCTTTTTAAAAAAAATTTTATCTTTATTGCCATTTTGGTTTGTAATGTGTATGGCAGGCTTTATACCGTTGGAAGATGTGAACAGTTAAGGATGTTTGAATTTATACTATGAAATAATCTACCTGCAAGTTAGTAAGAAGTTAAACTGAGAATTCTATATGCAGTATATTGATATGTGTAAATATCTGTAAATACACTGGACACACAATGTTTTTGACTCATTGGTTCTCAGAGTACAGTTTGGGTTCTCCTCTGGGTCTCTGTCTTTCAGGTTGCCTGCAAGATCAAACTTTTCTTATAGTAGTACTAAAACCTTATTTACTTTGTCCTTTGCTTTCTCTCTGCATGTGCCGAGGCATTTTCCAGGGACCAGATGATGTTGCTGGGGATCGGATGCAGAGACAGATAAGAGGATCTAGCTATCTTCTGGGTTTTTTTTTGTGTGTGTGTGTTTTTAAGTTATTTATTTTTGAGAGAGACAGGGACATCATGAGTGGGGAAGGGGCAGAGAGAGAGGGCGACACAGAATCCCAAGCGGGCTCCATGCTGTCAGCACAGAGCCCAGTGCAGGGCTCAAACTCACAAACTGTGAGATCATGACCTGAGCTGAAACCAAGAGTCAGATGCTTAACCAACTGAGCTACCCAGGCACCCTGAATCTAGCTATCTTCTGTTAAGCATCATGAATTGCAAAATGTAAAAGAATGTCACTCTTGTCACTAAATTTATACATATGTCCAAAAAAATCTTATTTTTATTTTATTTTTTTAAAACATGACTTTTTAAAAAAGCTTATTTATTTTGAGAGAGAGAGAGAGAGAGAGAGAGAGAGAGAGAGAGAGAATGCGTGCACATGCACATGGGGAGGGGCAGAGAGACAGGGAGAGAGAGAATCCCAAGCAGGCTCCATGCTGTCAGTGCAGAGCCCAACATGGGGCCCAATCTCAGGAACCTGTGAGATCATGAGATCATGTGAGTCCAAACCAAGAGTCAGAAGCTCAACTTACTGAGCCACCCAGGTGCCCCCAAAATGTCTTACTTTTAATTTCAAATACAGTAAACACCAGTACATACAAGCCACATAGTTTTTTGAGGTGTTCAAGCCTTTTTACCAGGTGAACTATTCCCAAGACTAAAAAGTTTGAGAACCAGGGCCGCTGGCTGACTAGTCAGTAGACTGTGACTCTTGATCTTGAGGTTGTGAATTTAAGCCCCACATTAGGCATAGAGATGATTTAAAAACAAATATAAAAATAATAAATAAATAAATAAATAAATAAATAAATAAATAAATAAAGTTTGAGAACCTCTGATTTAGATTATACTCACATTCTGTCTTCATTAAACAACTGGCAGAATTGGTTTTTCTATAGGAAGTGTTTCTTTTCTGGCTCTAGAACTTCACTATCAGAGTCCTCCTTCTACCTCCCCTTGAGGTTCTTTGTAGATCATCTCGATTGTGCACCCATTCCTCTTGTCCGTATAATCTGCGAAATGCCCAAATTCGCCTCCTCTCCTTGCTCACGGTGATGCAACTCTCTCGTTTCATGCTGCTTCCTTAAGAGTTGCATGGAAGCAATGGATGGATTTTATCATCACTGACTTTTTGGCAGAAAGGAAATCACTTCCAGGGATGTATGAACTGCAGTAATGGCACCGTGCTGTGGAAATAATTGACTCTATAGGCTTCTTATATGGAAGTTTCTAACACATACCTGGTTGCTGCAAAGCAGAGCCTTGGCATTGCACTCGGTGACCACACTGCACGGTCTAGTCTATAAAGTCTAGTACAGAATGTGTAAAGTACCTTATAAACACAAAGATATATTCTAAACCAGGTTTCTCTCATTTTCCCTTTCCATTCAAGTATTTTTCTTTTCTCTCAACAGTATTAGTCTTGAAAGGTAGATTGCTTTGGTACGTGTTAGTCAACTCTCTAGGTATGTATATTTGGAATAATATTAATGTATTAATGATATCACTACCACTGACGGCATTCTCTGCAATGGATTTAATTCTACTTTTAACCCAACAGAACTGTATTCGCTAGATTGTGTAACAGTTATTTTCCCTCATAATTTTTTTTTTTGGCATTATCTCATAGGTCTTCACATTAGGAGGTGCTGACATATTTTTATAAATTATTTTGCTGAATAAAAGAGGATCTTGTCAGTCCCCAAATTATGAATGATTTAGGTATATAAAGAGGTAGCAGAGGACTCAATGGGAGGAGCTCCTCTTAACAGCTCCCCACTCCCCAGTCCTTATTGAGGACACTTAAATAAGGAATAACCAAAGCATTTCCTAGGTACTGTTTCAGGGAGATCTACGTCCTTGTTCAGAGGTTCCTGAATCTCATAAATCAAGGGCATCCTGCACACTTTGGCCCCAACTTGGAGATTCCCAGAGGATATTAAAAATTCTGAAAATCCCAGAGGATAGAAACCTGTTTAACTATGTCTAGTCCAACATTTCTTCAAGTCCATTATCCATAGAAAACTTTTATGACCGAACATATTTGAATAATTTGTAGGACACTTCTGTTAGGGCAGGACAACATTTGGGAATTATGGACTAAGAGAAAATCCATATCTTAAGTAGTTACAGAGGATGGATTACTACACTTCAGATGCCCATGAGTCCCCATCTTGTTTTCTTCTTCCCTTACCTATTCCAGGTACCACCAAGCAGAGGTTGATCTTGTGTCCTTACCTGGAGGACAGAGTAGCTTCTTTTGTGACAGAAACTATGTTATCCACATGGCTATGCACAACTTTGAATCAGAATTATTAGTACTGTCCCATAAATGTAAGATGCATTTTGTGGAAGTCTATAGGAAGGCTTGTTCTGAATTGCAAATCTATCTACTTAAAAGATAACCAGCCAGCAAATTAGGAACTGATAGCACTAATTGTTTACCTTAAGATTTGGAGAGTCAGTAAGTTTGAAGTGTATTTAAGATCAAAGAAATAGTTTAGCAAAAGGAAGCGACCATTGAAGATGAAAAGAAGAATGAAAGCATGGGAACTTTTCTAATTAAATGCATTACTGAATTTGGATCACAAATGAGAAACTTTCTTATGTATGTTGCGCAGAGGGGCAGTTATGATCAACAAATATTTTTCTAAAAATATCTGGGTGTGAAACACTGAATTCATTTTTCTGAGGCCAGGCTGTATGATGGGATATATCCACTTGAACATACGTAGCCTCTCGGGCCCAGGAAAGCAAACAGTCATCCATTGTTAGTTCTCTCTTCCAAATCTCCCACAACGAAAAGTAGAACTTTCAAGCAATTAAATGCAAAGAAAATAGATGTGTGAAAATGCCACCTGATCATAGAAAACTGATATTACATCTTAAATATATCTGAGCTGCCACATTTCCCCTGGAATGCAGCCTGCCAAACATGTTAACTGATGACATGGTACTCCAAAATCAACTTTACCATGTAGACCTACAAAAAATCTTTTGGTGGCTTTTCTATCCCAGGGTTTCCAGGGAACTAGCTTATACCAAATAGTTCAGCTGTCTTTGTGATGACTCTTTTTGAGCAACCTATCAATTATTTGAAATTGTGATAGTGTAATTTTTATATAAAATCCATCTTCAGAATTCTTCAAAACTTTGTTATAATTGAGGGAAATTTCTGAGTTTCTAATGACCCTGGGGGAATTTTTTTTTAAAGAACCACTTACTATAGTAAATTAAAAATATGAACCCCCTAATCGCTATATTAGGGTGAGAATTAAGTGGTTTGGAGTAGTTGAGCTTGATTAGTTCTTCCTGGATGGGCTTGGTGCTTTATGGGTTCTCATCTTTTTTTTTTTTTTAATTTTTTTTTTTTAACGTTTATTTATTTTTGAGACAGAGAGAGACAGAGCATGAACGCGGAAGGGTCAGAGAGAGAGGGAGACACAGAATCTGAAACAGGCTCCAGGCTCTGAGCGGTCAGCACAGAGCCCGACGCGGGGCTCGAACTCACGGACTGTGAGATCGTGACCTGAGCTGAAGTTGGCCGCTTAACCCACGGAGCCACCCAGGCGCCCCCGCTTTTTTTTTTTTTTAATTATCCTTTTTCTTTTATTTTTTTATTTTTTATTTTTTTAGTATTTTATTTTATTATTATTTTTTTTATTTATATATGAAATTTATTGTCAACTTGGTTTCCATACAACACCCAGTGCTCATCCCAAAAGGTGCCCTCCTCAATACCCATCACCCACCCTCTCCTCCCTCCCACCCCCCCATCAACCCTTAGTTTGTTCTCAGTTCTCAATAGTCTCTTATGCTTTGGCTCTCTCCCACTCTAACCTCTTTTTTTTTTTTTTTCCTTCCCCTCCCCCATGGGTTCCTGTTAAGTTTCTCAGGAGCCACATAAGAGTGAAACCATATGGTATCTGTCTTTCTCTGTATGGCTTATTTCACTTAGCATCACACTCTCCAGTTCCATCCACGTTGCTACAAAAGGCCATATTTCATTTTTTCTCATTGCCACGTAGTATTCCATTGTGTATATAAACCACAATTTCTTTATCCATTCATCAGTTGATGGACATTTAGGCTCTTTCCATAATTTGGCTATTGTTGAGAGTGCTGCTATGAACATTGGGGTACAAGTGCCCCTATGCATCAGTACTCCTGTGTCCCTTGGATAAATTCCTAGCAGTGCTATTGCTGGGTCATAGGGTAGGTCTATTTTTAATTTTCTGAGGAACCTCCACACTGCTTTCCAGAGCGGCTGCACCAATTTGCATTCCCACCAACAGTGCAAGAGGGTTCCCGTTTCTCCACATCCTCTCCAGCATCTATAGTCTCCTGATTTGTTCATTTTGGCCACTCTGACTGGCGTGAGGTGATACCTGAGTGTGGTTTTGATTTGTATTTCCCTGATAAGGAGCGACGCTGAACATCTTTTCATGTGCCTGTTGGCCATCCGGATGTCTTCTTTAGAGAAGTGTCTATTCATGTTTTCTGCCCATTTCTTCACTGGGTTGTTTGCTTTTCGGGTGTGGAGTTTGGTGAGCTCTTTACAGATTTTGGATACTAGCCCTTTGTCCGATATGTCATTTGCAAATATCTTTTCCCATTCCGTTGGTTGTCTTTTAGTTTTGTTGGTTGTTTCCTTTGCTGTGCAGAAGCTTTTTATCTTCATAAGGTCCCAGTAATTCACTTTTGCTTTTAATTCCCTTGCCTTTGGGGACATGTCGAGTAAGAGATTGCTACGGCTGAGGTCAGAGAGGTCTTTTCCTGCTTTCTCCTCTAAGGTTTTGATGGTTTCCTGTCTCACATTCAGGTCCTTTATCCATTTTGAGTTTATTTTTGTGAATGGTGTGAGAAAGTGGTCTAGTTTCAACCTTCTGCATGTTGCTGTCCAGTTCTCCCAGCACCATTTGTTAAAGAGACTGTCTTTTTTCCATTGGATGTTCTTTCCTGCTTTGTCAAAGATGAGTTGGCCATACTTTTGTGGGTCTAGTTCTGGGGTTTCTATTCTATTCCATTGGTCTATGTGTCTGTTTTTGTGCCAATACCATGCTGTCTTGATGATGACAGCTTTGTAGTGGAGGCTAAAGTCTGGGATTGTGATGCCTCCTGCTTTGGTCTCCTTCTTCAAAATTACTTTGGCTATTCGGGGCCTTTTGTGGTTCCATATGAATTTTAGGATTGCTTGTTCTAGTTTCGAGAAGAATGCTGGTGCAATTTTGATTGGGATTGCATTGAATGTGTAGATAGCTTTGGGTAGTATTGACATTTTGACAATATTTATTCTTCCAATCCATGAGCAGGGAATGTCTTTCCATTTCTTTAAATCTTCTTCAATTACCTTCATAAGCTTTCTATAGTTTTCAGCATACAGATCCTTTACATCTTTGGTTAGATTTATTCCTAGGTATTTTATGCTTCTTGGTGCAATTGTGAATGGGATCAGTTTCTTTATTTGTCTTTCTGTTGCTTCATTGTTAGTGTATAAGAATGCAACTGATTTCTGTACATTGATTTTGTATCCTGCAACTTTGCTGAATTCATGTATCAGTTCTAGCAGACTTTTGGTGGAGTCTATCGGATTTTCCATGTATAATATCATGTCATCTGCAAAAAGCGAGAGCTTGACTTCATCTTTGCCAATTTTGATGCCTTTGATTTCCTTTTGTTGTCTGATTGCTGATGCTAGAACTTCCAGCACTATGTTAAACAACAGCGGTGAGAGTGGGCATCCCTGTCGTGTTCCTGATCTCAGGGAAAAAGCTCTCAGTTTTTCCCCGTTGAGGATGATGTTAGCTGTGGGCTTTTCATAAATGGCTTTTATGATCTTTAAGTATGTTCCTTCTATCCCGACTTTCTCAAGGGTTTTTATTAAGAAAGGGTGCTGGATTTTGTCAAAGGCCTTTTCTGCATCGATTGACAGGATCATATGGTTTTCTCTTTTTTTTTGTTAATGTGATGTATCACGTTGATTGATTTGTGAATGTTGAACCAGCCCTGCATCCCAGGAATGAATCCCACTTGATCATGGTGAATAATTCTTTTTATATGCCGTTGAATTCTATTTGCTAGTATCTTATTGAGAATTTTGGCATCCATATTCATCAGGGATATTGGCCTGTAGTTCTCTTTTTTTACTGGGTCTCTGTCTGGTTTGGGAATCAAAGTAATACTGGCTTCATAGAATGAGTCTGGAAGTTTTCCTTCCCTTTCTATTTCTTGGAATAGCTTGAGAAGGATAGGTATTATCTCTGCTTTAAACGTCTGGTAGAACTCCCCTGGGAAGCCATCTGGTCCTGGACTCTTATTTGTTGGGAGATTTTTGATAACCGATTCAATTTCTTCGCTGGTGATGGGTCTGTTCAAGCTTTCTATTTCCTCCTGATTGAGTTTTGGAAGAGTGTGGGTGTTCAGGAATTTGTCCATTTCTTCCAGGTTGTCCAATTTGTTGGCATATAATTTTTCATAGTATTCCCTGATAATTGTTTGTATCTCTGAGGGATTGGTTGTAATAATTCCATTTTCATTCATGATTTTATCTATTTGGGTCATCTCCCATTTCTTTTTGAGAAGCCTGGCTAGAGGTTTGTCAATTTTGTTTATTTTTTCAAAAAACCAACTCTTGGTTTCGTTGATCTGCTCTACAGTTTTTTTAGATTCTATATTGTTTATTTCTGCTCTGATCTTTATTATTTCTCTTCTTCTGCTGGGTTTAGGCTGCCTTTGCTGTTCTGCTTCTAGTTCCTTTAGGTGTGCTGTTAGATTTTGTATTTGAGATTTTTCTTGTTTCTTGAGATAGGCCTGGATTGCAATGTATTTTCCTCTCAGGACTGCCTTCGCTGCGTCCCAAAGCGTTTGGATTGTTGTATTTTCATTTTCGTTTGTTTCCATATATTTTTTCATTTCTTCTCGAATTGCCTGGTTGACCCACTCATTCGTTAGTAGGGTGTTCTTTAACCTCCATGCTTTTGGAGGTTTTCCAGACTTTTTTCTGTGGTTGATTTCAAGCTTCATAGCATTGTGGTCTGAAAGTATGCATGGTATGATTTCAATTCTTGTAAACTTATGAAGGGCTGTTTTGTGACCCAGTATATGATCTATCTTGGAGAATGTTCCATGTGCACTCGAGAAGAAAGTATATTCTGTTGCTTTGGGATGCAGAGTTCTAAATATATCTGTCAAGTCCATCTGATCCAATGTCTCATTCAGGGCCCTTGTTTCTTTATTGACCGTGTGTCTAGATGATCTATCCATTTCTGTAAGTGGGGTGTTAAAGTCCCCTGCAATTACCACATTCTTATCAATAAGGTTGCTTGTGTTTATGAGTAATTGTTTTATATATTTGGGCACTCCGGTATTCGGCGCATAGACATTTATAATTGTTAGCTCTTCCTGATGGATAGACCCTGTCACTATTATATAATGTCCTTCTTCATCTCTTGTTACAGCCTTTAATTTAAAGTCTAGTTTGTCTGATATAAGTATGGCTACTCCAGCTTTCTTTTGGCTTCCAGTAGCATGATAAATAGTTCTCCATCCCCTCACTCTCAATCTAAAGGTGTCCTCGGGTCTAAAATGAGTCTCTTGTAGACAGCAAATAGATGGGTCTTGTTTTTTTATCCATTCTGATACCCTGTGTCTTTTGGTTGGCGCATTTAATCCATTTACATTCAGTGTTATTATAGAAAGATATGGGTTTAGAGTCATTGTGATGTCTATATGTTTTATGCTTGTAGTGATGTCTCTGGTACTTTGTCTCACAGGGTCCCCCTTAGGATCTCTTGTAGGGCTGGTTTAGTGGTGACAAATTCCTTCAGTTTTTGTTTGTTTGGGAAGACCTTTATCTCTCCTTCTATTCTAAATGACAGACTTGCTGGATAAAGGATTCTCGGCTGCATATTTTTTCTGTCTAGCACACTGAAAATCTCGTGCCAATTCTTTCGGCCTGCCAAGTTTCAAAAGAGAGATCAGTCACGAGTCTTATAGGTCTCCCTTTATATGTGAGGGCACGTTTACCCCTTGCTGCTTTCAGAATTTTCTCTTTATCCTTGTATTTTGCCAGTTTCACTATGATATGTCGTGCAGAAGATCGATTCAAGTTACGTCTGAAGGGAGTTCTCTGTGCCTCTTGGATTTCAATGCCTTTTTCCTTCCCCACTTCAGGGAAGTTCTCAGCTATAATTTCTTCAAGTACCCCTTCAGCACCTTTCCCTCTCTCTTCCTCCTCTGGGATACCAATGATGCGTATATTATTTCTTTTTAGTGTATCACTTAGTTCTCTAATTTTCCCCTCATACTCCTGGATTTTTTTCTCTCTCTTTTTCTCAGCTTCCTCTTTTTCCATAACTTTATCTTCTAGTTCACCTATTCTCTCCTCTGCCTCTTCAATCCGAGCCGTGGTGGTTTCCATTTTGTTATGCATTTCGTTTAAAGCGTTTTTCAGCTCCTCGTGACTGTTCCTTCGTCCCTTGATCTCTGTAGCAAGAGATTCTCTGCTGTCAGCTATACTGTTTTCAAGCCCAGCGATTAATTTTATGACTATTATTCTAAATTCACTTTCTGTTATATTATTTAAATCCTTTTTGATCAGCTCATTAGCTGTTGTTATTTCCTGGAGATTCTTCTGAGGAGAATTCTTCCGCTTGGTCATTTTGGATAGTCCCTGGCGTGGTGAGGACCTGCAGGGCACTTCCCCTGTGCTGTGGTGTATAACTGGAGTTGGTGGGCGGAGCCGCAGTCAGACCTGATGTCTGTCCCCAGCCCACCGCTGTGTCCACAGTCAGACTGGTGTGTGCCTTCTCTTCCCCTCTCCTAGGGGCGGGATTCACTGTGGGGTGGGGTGGCCTGTCTGGGCTACTTGCACACTGCCAGGCTTGTGCTGCTGGGGATCTGGCGTCTTAGCTGGGGTGGGTAGGCAAGGTGCACAGGGGCAGGAGGGGCAGGCTTAGCTTGCTTCTCCTTAGGTGATCCACTTCAGGAGGGGCCCTGTGGCAGCAGGAGGGAGTCAGATCCGCTGCCGGAGGTTTGGCTCCGCAGAAGCGCAGAGTTGGGTGTTTGCTGCGCGGAGCGAGCAAGTTCCCTGGCAGGAACTGGTTCTCTTTGGGATTTTGGCTGGGGGATGGGTGGGGGAGATGGCGCTGGCGAGCGCCTTTGTTCCCCACCAAACTGAGCTCTGTCGTCAGGGGCTCAGCAGCTCTCCTTCCCTTTGTCCTCCAGCCTTCCCGCTTTCTGAGCAGAGCTGTTAACTTATGACCTCCCAGCCGCTAAGTCGTGCTTGCTGTCGGAACACAGTCCGTCAGGCCCCTCCGCTTTTTGCAAGCCAGACTCGGGGGCTCTGCTTGGCCGGCGAGCCGCCCCTCCGCCCCGGCTCCCTCCCGCCAGTCCGTGGAGCGCGCACCGCCTCGCCGCCCTTCCTACCCTCTTCCGTGGGCCTCTCGTCTGCGCTTGGCTCCGGCGACTCCGTTCTGCTAATCCTCTGGCGGTTTTCTGGGTTATTTAGGCAGGTGTAGGTGGAATCTAAGTGATCAGCAGGACGCGCGGTGAGCCCAGCGTCCTCCTACGCCGCCATCTTCCCTCTCTATCCTCCAGGCGCCCCTTTTTAAAAAAAATTTTTTTTATGGGTTCTCATCTTTAAAAGGGACCTCCTAATTTTATTTTAGCTAATTGGAAACAGAATTAAGAAAAATTAAATCACTTAGTAAAAAATATAAGGGTAGTGTTTTATACTCTTTAAGCCTTTTTCTTTTTTCATTCTTTTCATTCATTCTTTTTTTTTTTTTTCCTTAGTGGTGAGTTTGAAGATAGGGATTCGGGGATACTAATGGTACTAGTTTTCAGCACTATAACTGATGTAAAATAAATATTTGCTGATGATAACATTTTAAAGTACTTTCTCAAGTGATGGTACTAGGGAAATACTTGTCTCCATACATTTCCACAATTGTTCATTTGCTGTAATATCTTTGACAAGTTGTAGTTCCCTGTTAATTGGATCTAAGCACTTGATGGGCATATAACCAGACTACCTGGATCAAATTCTTATAGTCTGATATTTTCCCAGAAGCTTCTTGGAAACGCTATTCCGGGGTCTGTAGTCTCAGCACCTCAGAGATTCCATTCACCAACTCTTAGTGCAGGATAGATTTGCAAAGAGCGTGTCTTAATATTTATTTCACTTGTGTTTCCTCTTTCAGAAGCACTGCAAGGCTAGCATTCATTTATTATGACTTAATCAGTTTCTTTGCAGGGAAAAATCCTCTTTTAGATATACTTGGTGGACACAAAATGAAGTACCTGCCTGAGTCTCAATGTTTTTAAATAAGAGCTCATTAAATATTTGTTTGGAAAGATCACTGCAAGAAAACAAGTATCTTTGTTTCACAGAAACATCTTGAACTACTTTAGTATGCTTTTGGGTCATGAAAACTCCAAACATATTTTGTCAAACACTCTTTCTTCAACTTTGAAACCCATGTGTACAGCCAGGGAAAAGCAATCTGTATGTTTCTAATTAATTTACACTTAACTCATCAGAATGTTGTTTTCTAAGAGCTATTTGATGTGTAAGACCCCTTATGAGCCTTTCAAATATGGCTTCTAAGCATTTTTCCTTTGAACCAGAAAGTCACTTTTTTTTTTTTCCCTGAAGCAAATGGAATTCAATTCTCAAAAGGCTTCAGTTTGGTTCAAAAAATTGTCAGACTCACACAATCTGACAAAACATGTTTTCTCACTTAAATGGATTAACTCATGCAGTAGGCACTAGGAATTAAAGGGCATATCATTAGGCAAAGATTTACTTAAAATTGCCATAGTGTTAATGAAATTTTTATTTATTTAGCAATGCTTTCAGATAAAAGAACATTAAATACGCTCATGTCAATGGGGTAGGAAAATGCAAAGGAATTAAAAAGTTTTATCTTAAAAGTACACATCCATCTTTACAATGTGTGTACAAAGGTTTTGAGTATTATCTCCCTGGTTTCAGTCCTAAAGTCAATGTTGCACACAGGAGAGACTCATACATTGGCATCATCCAATATTGCTTCTCTCACCTTTTATATAAGGGTCCTAAAAGCAGTGATTTCTCTGGTGAAATGCAATGACAGATCCTGAGCCCAACCATTCACAAATGTTCCAGGTGTGGCATGTTTCATTATGTTCACATAGTCATAGCATGTATGAGAGTTATATTTTCATCTGAATTCCTTTATGTTAGTCTTACAAATACATTTTTGCTTTCTAATAGCTACTTCTTTTGAAATGTCCACATTGATTTTCAAATTCACTTGTGTCCTAATTGGAGGACTTAGGTTTTACCCATTCATTGTAGCAAAAGTTTTGTTTAGAGGCTTCCTGTTAACCCACATATTAGAGAGAAAACCATCTTAGAGCTTCTTTTTTTTTTTTTTTTAATTTTTTTTTTCAACGTTTATTTATTTTTGGGACAGAGAGAGACAGAGCATGAACGGGGAAGGGGCAGAGAGAGAGAGGGAGACACAGAATCGGAAACAGGCTCCAGGCTCCGAGCCATCAGCCCAGAGCCTGACGCGGGGCTCGAACTCACGGACCGCGAGATCGTGACCTGGCTGAAGTCGGACGCTTAACCGACTGCGCCACCCAGGCGCCCCACTTAGAGCTTCTTTTAACTATTGTCTCTGTTTCTAACACACAAGAATCCATAGATGTGCTCTTGTGATTTTTTTTTCTATCATTTATACCCAAATTTCTCCCTCACTTTAGGCACACACTAATTCATTATTTCTTTCTAACTTCCCGCTAATGATTACCTATTTAGATTTTTTTTAGCTTTAAAAAAATTTTTTTTAATGTTTATTTATTTTTGAGACAGAGAGAGACAGAGCATGAACGGGGCAGGGTCAGAGAGAGAGAGAGAGAGAGGGAGGGAGACACAAAATCTGAAACAGGCTCCAGGCTCTGAGCTGTCAGCACAGAGCCTGACGCGGGGCTCGAACTCACAGATCACAAGATCATGACCTGAGCCGAAGTCGGCTGCTTAACCGACAGCCACCAATGCGCCCCTTTTTTAGTTTTTTTAAAAAAAATGTTTATTTACTTTTGAGACAGAAAGAGAGACAGAGCACGAGTGGGGGAAGGGCAGAGAGAGACAGAGACACAGAATCCAAAGCAAGCTCCAGGCCCTGAGCTGTCAGCACAGCCCAATGCGGGGCTCGAACTCACAAGCCGTGAGATCATGCCCTGAGCTGAAGTTGAATGCTCAACCGACTGAGCCACCCAGGCACCCCAGATTTTTTAGCTTCTTGAAATGATTTTAGTTTGCAGACAAGAATAGATAAGAGGATTTTGTATTATTACCACTGAATTTCTTGGATACTTACATGCTCTTATGACAGTATAGACAAAGAGCTGATCCCACTGAGTACCTACAAACTGTCTAAATACCATAAATTTCTATGCCTGAACAGCTTTCTTTTGGTCTTCTTCCAGAAGAATTTGTGATGGATGTAGCATGAAAACCAAGACAAATTGAGCATAATATAAAAACAAATGCAACTCTTGTAGAATTCAAACTGCTTTTGTGTAGAAGCAGATATAATGTAACTTCTGAGAGTTTTCAATATACTAGTTGGAAATATTTCATAGATTAAATTCAGAAACATTTTTATAGAGATAATATTTCTGATTTCAGAGAAATCACATGGATATTTAAAAATGAAAACCCACAGAGTCCATTATTGTCATCATCACTAAAACATTGGATAGTTGTTGGATCCATGTATTTCTCTGTGGGAAGATTCAGAGAATTTGGGCAATATATGTACCCTGTCTTCAGTGAGTTTTATAATTGGATTATAACCCGAAATCCAGAATCTCATTTTCTACCTAAAAAGGGCAATAGAGCCATATTTCCCAATTTCATCTGTAGTGTTCAGTGCCTGGCCTTTGAAATGAAGTTTAAAAGTCATTGCAACACCCTTCAAAATAAGTCTACTTGTTTGACTTAAGGGTGTGCTTGGCATATCTCTCAATGAAAGAGCCTGTTCCAAGAAAGAGCACTTTTAAAGACATTACTAACCGTGCTCTCCCTCCCCCACCCCCACCACCACCCAGGAGACTAATTTTCAGGCAGCATCAGCAGTGTGAGATGAAATGGCTCTGGAAGTTTTTGAGACAAGCCAGAGGGACATTTAAATAGAGCACTACTTGTGTATATTGTAGCCTTTTTCCCTCATGAGCTGTAACAAACAGTTAAAGCATACTTTCTACCAGTGGAAAATTGCTATTAGGAACCCCTCCAGTTCACTTGTGGGCTATAAGCACATTAGTTAGGATCAATTCTTCTATGGGTTAAAATTCAAAGTATTACCAAAGAACAAGTGGGTACTAAAGTGATTACCTTTCAGTAGATGCAGTGTGAGTACACTTGGAATTCAGATGAATAGGACATTTGAGAGGAGAGGGAGAATAAGAAAACGAAGGAGGGAGAGAGATGGAAGGAGAGAGAGGGGGAGGGAAGGGAAAGGAAGGGGGAGAAAAGTAACCTTCCAGCTTATTTGATAGTAATGAGGAAAAAAAATTGTCTTTCAAAATGGTTTTATAGATGTCTTATTATTTATTTGAATTGTCATTATGTTTAAATGGAGTGAGTAAACTGTATGTTAGCTAATTTGACAATAAATCATATTAGAAAAATTAATAAAGGGAGTGAGTAAGCTACCCAAATTAGTTTTTCGCCCACTCATTCCCGAGTAACTGAATTTAAAATACCAGGAAGTATAGTGTGCCTTTGAAAAGACACACAGATGGCCAACAGACCCATGAAAAGATGCTCAACATTGTTAATCAAACCCACAATGAGATAGCGGCTCGCACCTGCCGGAGTGGCACTAACAAGTGTTGGTGAGCATCTGGAGCAAAAGGAACCCTTGTACACCGCTGTGGGAAAGACTGCAGACTGGTGCAACCACTGTGGAAAACAGTATGGAAATTCCTCAAAAAATTAAAAATGGAGATACCATATGATCCAGTAATTCCACTATTGGGTATTTACTCAAACAAAGTGAAAACACTCAGTCAGAAAGATATATGCAACCCTGTGTTTATTGTGGCATTATTTATAATAGCCAAGATATGGAAACAACCCAAGTGTCTCTCCACAGAGAATGGATAAAGAATATGTGATGTGTATTATATCACATTATATAAACATATTATATCACATATATATTATGTCACTAAATATATATATGTAGCTATGTGTGTGTGTGTGTGTGTGTGTGTGTGTAATGTAGTATTACTCAGCCATAAAAAAGAATGAAATCTTGCTTTTTGCAACAACGTGGATGGACCTAGAGGGTATAATGCTAAGTGAAATTAATTAGAGAAAGACACAGACCATATTCACTCACTCATATGTGGAATTTAAGAAGCAAGTGAACAAAGAAAAAAATAGAAACAACAACAAAAAAGACTCTTAAAAAAGAAGACTCTTAAATACAGAGAATAAACTGATGGTGGCCAGAAGGGAGTTAGGGGGTGTGGGTGAAATAGATAAAGGAGATTAAGAGTATACTTACCTTAACGAGCACTGAGCAATGTATAGAATTTTGAATCGTTTTATTGTATGCCTGAAACTAACATAATATAACACTGTAGGTTAGTTATACTTCAACAAAATAACAGAAATTAAATCATTTTTTGCTGTGAGATTAGAATCCCCTTTAGTAGGTTAATAATCTTGTTTCTTAACAGAAATAACTGGTCCAGAATTCTACCTTCTAACTTTCCTATACAAAGTATAAGATTCCGCAAGAACAAAACAATCACATAGACTGATTTGGATAACCTGAAAAGCATGTTTGCCAAATGTACATTTAGTGTAGTAAGTCTCCTGCTTCTGTTATGTTGTCCCTTCTATGAACCCAAGGGTAGATGGGGGACTGTTATGGGAACCCATGCTTTCATTTAGGTCAGCAGCGTTCTTCAGAAGACATAGTAGGGTCCCTATGGATTTTCTCAGGTTGCAAGACAGCTGCCCTATTGTGAAGAACCATCCATTTGTCTCAGTGGGATAGATGTCATACTTCCATAAGACAATTAGCTGTTTGTTTAAGTTTAAAAGCCCCATGGAGATACTAGTTTGTCATTTGTTTTGGCTGTAAAAGTGTTATATCCCCAAACACAATCCACTAAAGTTTACTTTGAAATGGAAACATTTTCAAATACAATTAGCTTGTGTAATTGTTCATAGCATGATGCTTTGCAATTCTTTCTTTTCTTTAACGAAAAGGAACAAATATTTTTAATATTTTGGTGTTTGTTTTTCGCCGAGGGAAGACCACTCTAAAAGCGAGAGGGCAGTCTGATATCTAAAATTGAAAGGGTAAATTGTTGCTTTACCACATGAGTGTCTTTTGTAGGTTGGAAGTGAAAAATATTTTTAATTTCAAAGTGAATTTAGAGATCTGAGCATGCTCACTGTACATTACTTTAGAATTATTAAAGTAGTTTGATTTAATAGAGTGAATCTTCTCGGGCTGAGGAGTACTTCACTCTGTACCGCACAGGCTGAGATGTTGGAACCTGATCGCTTCCCAGCTGAAGAGCTTATAAAAAATGTGAAGTACTCTAATAATTTTAAATTACTCTATACTGCACATTTTCAGGTCTCTGATCACCTCCAAATTCAAGTGCTTATAAAACTGCTCCCATAATTTTAAATTGCTATGTGCACAGTGATTTAAAATTGTGAGAGTACTTTAAAGTTTTTTAATAAGTGCTTTAATTTAGCACTGAGTTGAGCGATACTCCAGTATAACTTCAAGAAATTATGAAACTGATATAAAAATTTATCCTCTGGAAAGAAAATTACATTATGTATAAAAGGGTGAGGCTTCAAATGAATATATATAAGGATAAAGGTACCAAATGCTCAGGAACAATCAGTCAATGAAATGAGATAATAGGGTCCTGAGGTGGGGAGGGTGTTGTTTTGTTAATTTTCCTCACGGCTTGCTGGGGCCTATAGTTCTCTAAAGTCCAACAGGTATTTCAGTTCCTTTAAGGTGAAGAATTGCATTTAGAGGACTTATCTTTCCATTCTCAGCATTTTCAATGATGCCAGGAAATTTCTCCCGAAATTATGGGAACATGGCATTGTTAGATGAAAGGAGTATATCTTAGAAAAAGAGGGAGGGGCAGGAAGAGGGAAGGAGGGGAAGAGAAGGGGGGAGGGGAGCAAGGTGGGAGAGTGGGAGAGTGTTTATTGTTGAAGAGGTCTTCTCTCACTTGTCAGTGAGATAGCTTCGGGACATTAGGGACTAGTTAATTTCCCATTTTTCAAAGATAAACATAGCATGTTTTAAATTGTACTCATGCATGAGTGAAATTGTTTTTATTAAGGACAGAACCCCTTTTGTAAACCAATGGTTCTGTTCACTGCAGAGGAACATTTAGATTTTGTTTTCTGACTACCCGCCATTATTATTATAATGCACCAGTTAATTTGACTTTAAACATGCTACCTTCCTACACCGATCTAGCATTATCCCACATGTTTTGGGGGATGAAATATCTTGCAATGTGCCAGCTGCCAACAAGCTGCCTTCTGTGTCTTCCCCAGTTTATTTTCAAAGCCGTTCAGGTCAACACTTGGTTCGTCTGACTACATTTCACAATCTGAAATATCAAACTATTTGATGGGAACCTGAGGCGTCTCACTTATTTAACTACAGTTTTATGATGTCTTTGCTTAACTACATTGCAGTGAAATATGTAGGGGTGCCTGGGTGGCTCAGTGGGTTAAGCATCTGACTCTTGCTGTCGGCTCAAGTAACGATCTCACAGTTCGCATCAGGCTCTGCGCTGAAGATGGGGAGCCTGCTTGAGATTCTCTCTCCCTTTCTCTCTGTTCTTCCCCGGCTTGTGCTCTCTCTCTCTCTCTCTCTCTCTCTCTCTCTCTCTCTCTCTCAAAATAAATAAATAAACTTAAAAAAAGTGAAATATGTAAAAGATAAAGTATGTTCTTTTTGTCAAATTGTTGAAGGCTTAGGATTTATAGTCTACTGTGATTCTTTGTATGTTTCCAAATTTTGTGAAACCCCACAGGCTTACTTTTCAGGAAAAGACATTTACATTGTACTAAGTTGCAGATGAAATAAAGGGGGAATTGACTGTGTGCTTCAGCAATTCATGTTTCAATAAGGGAAATTACATACATCATTGGATTCTAGGGTGTAATAAATGAGTGAATGTTAGTTGTTATTACACACATTGCTACAAATATAACCACACACCAAAACATTTGAAATAGTTCTCATCTCTATTTTTGGCTTATATAAATATTCCTTGAAATTCACTATCTTCCTGTATTTTCTAAATATAGAAGATCAATTTCTCTAACTGCAGGGAAACAAGACTTTCTGAAAGGTAATAACATACACATGTACATGGTAATGGGCAGAAAGGATATATGTGAAAGCTTAAAAAAAAGAGAGTGATTTTCCTTAAGCTAATTTATCACTCGACCCATATCACCATTTTCTAAGACAAATCCAGCATTAATAAAACAAATTGCATTCTGTGTCCCCAGTAGAACATCTATTCGTGCCCTGGAAATATGGGCTACTCTGATCATGAAGTCTTGTAGAAAGGCAAGAATTGCCTTGTTCCATGAAAGTCAGTGGTTTGCCTTCACTGCCAGAGACTGGTTATAATTTTAGGGTAGAATTATCTCATCGTTTTCTATCTGACATGATTCATTTCTGTATCTCAGATCTCCAGAGATGCTTATTTAAAAAGCCCCCTCCCCCCCTCTAGTTTTGTTCTTACTGGGGAAACGGAGGCAGTGGGGAGGAAAAAACAGAAGGAGTTTCTTTCTTTTTCTGAGTCAATTCTGGGCAGTGAATAAGATGTGTTTTTCTTACCGATGTCAATAAAAGACCATCCCTTTAACTGCCTAGCTTATTAGTCGTATGCATTGCCTTAAGATATTGCCCCCAAAGATCAATACCCTGATTTCCTTTCCATCTGCCCAGACCAAGATAATTAGGCTCTTTACTTTGTTTTGTATATAATGAAGGAGGCAACGTAGTGCTAGTAGGGGAAAAAAGGCGAACTCCCAGTGGTAAATGTATTGACATTTACAGACACCGACAGAGCACAACATGGAGAGAGTAATGAGAAATTTGACTGCTTTTCCCTCTTCTCTGCTTCCTGCTTTAGAGCTGCTGCATCCCACAGTGAATTACTAGCTACAAAGAGAAGGGACTGCTTAGGGACTGACAATTGAGAGCATTTACAATTAGCTGAATTGATTAACCTTTACAAATGCTGTTACTTTATGAGGTGTTTTTCTCAGCCCTGGTTGAACAGTATGCCTTATTGATTCAACATACTCCTTTATGGAAGCCCTGATTTGTCTGTGACTCCACCAGTCATAACGCCTGCCTTGGTAATCGCTCCTGCGTGTTCTTGGGAAAACTTGACACGGTAGACTGATTGGCATTATGTAAATGGGGTCCTTGTCACCCTCTCGGAGAGGGAGCGGTGTACAGCGGGAGAAGCGAGGGCACAGATCTGCTTCCCTGCATCGCCATCTCCAAGCACAGACACAAAGGATGCCAGCCTCTCACTGCCCGTCAGTCCACTGCCTTGCTCCAAATAAACAGCCTGCAGGACGGAAAGAACTGCACATGTTCCTCTGAGGTTTCCAGCTCCCCCGTATTTCTGGTTTTTATTTCACTTTTCCAAAATAACTTGGATTTTGTGTGTGGATATGTAAGGAAAGCGGTGGCGGGAAATTGTCAAAAAAAATTGAATTGTATTTCGCTTGTTTTTCTAAAAAAAGTTATAGACTGACTTTGAGTCCCTACTTTGGCTAGTGATCCCAAAACCTGTGACAAGAGGCATATTCCTTTAACGAGTTGCAGTCAAACTCTGTGTTCAGAATAACTATCAGGTAGAAATGGCTGCTTTCCATCCCTCACAGCCTATCAAACTATATGAATACAAAGTAAATGCTGTTTGGTTTTCCCTCCCTTCGTGCTTCCCTCTCTCTCTCTGCTTTCTTCCTTCTATCCTTTTATTCTTCATTTCAAGGGGTACATATTTGTGATCTTAAAAGAACTGACAGCTTGAAATGCTGGCGTTCATCCATTAGCTGTTCCACCAGCGCTCTCTAAACACCTTGTGTACCCAAGACCAGTTACATGATTAGTGGGGTCCGGTACACAACGAAGATGCAGGGCCCCTCGTTTATCAAGTATGAAAAATTTCTAAATGGTGACAGCAGAGCATGAAACCGATCCCAGCTCTTGTAAGCATGAGGCTTTGGGCGACGGCAGAGTCACGTGCCAGGAAGTAGGCCCGTCTTTAACTTGGACACCATGTTTTGTGAAAACACTGAGGTGGTGGTATTTGTTTTCCTCCCCAGCTGGAATTTAAACTTCCCTAATGCGCGACTAATTCATTCTGGATCATGTCGAACTGCACATGCTTGTTTACCACTTGACCTGCTGCTTAGCGGGTAGGAAGTGAGAGCGCCCCCCTAATGCACATCGTCTGCATAGCAGGGAAACCTTTACCCATTGCCAGCATTGGGAGAATGGAGTGTGTGTCACCTTGTGCATTCAGTGCTGGCTGCAGAAAGTTTGTTTTGCTTCATGCGATTAAACTGAATGTTTTGCTTGATCCACATGCAAAAATATATGCATTTATTCTAATATAATATATATACATATTCAAATGCACAGAATTTTTTTCATACATATATAACGGAATTGAGTTTATGGCATTCCAAGACACAGATGAACAATGGTGGAAGATGGCCATTTTTTTTTTTTTTTATGAAGAGTTGATGCATTTTTAAAGAAAAAAAAATCAGGGAGCTGCTCTAACAAAGTCTGCAGCATTCACAGCGTGACAAACAAATTAGAAAACAGCAGATGCAGCACAAATTAAGATGTATTTAGCACAGCAGCCCATCAGATGTGTGAACGTCTTTTGTAACTCAGCTTTGCAAGGTTGATGTATTGCACTTTAGACAGCTGATAATGAACCCTCCTAGCAATTAGAAGTGGAAATACTGAAGAGTCAAAATTGTGTTGTCCCCAGTGGGCCAAAAAGGAAAAAAAAAATCCATGTGAAACTTACTTCTTTATGTGCTTGCAAAACAAAGGGAATGTTTCAATTTATATACTGGTGTGTTTGAATTTTCTTGCCTTTTAAAAATTCCTACTTCATTTTAATTACCATCCGATTCTAAAGTGTCATTAAATAAGTATGAATTCTGTTGCAGTTACACACGTTTTATGGCCAATACAATGTCTTTCCTTTATGGGATGCATTATTTAGTAATCTTACATTAAGACAATAACTTCAATCATTGTGCCTTCAAATGGCAATAAGCATGGTAATGGCTTTGCTGAGCTGCTTCCTGACTCTTTCTATCATTGTGTTTTCCCTTTAATATTAGAGCATTGTTTTTATTTCTATGCAGATAGTGCGTTTACCCCAGTTTCTGTTTTGTGGGAGTGGAAGCATATTTGCAGTAGGGAACAAAGCATCAAAGCCCATCTAATAGACCAAATTCTATCCTAATCTGGTGCCAGGTCTAACAGTGTACTGTTAATGTTTGCTTTTTTTTTTTTTTAATCAATATTTTATTTAAGGAAGCATATCATTTCCTTCCAGGAGGAAGAGATGCTTGGTAGTCGTTCTGTGGAGTTAGCAGTAGTCCAGTATTTTGTCAAGTGTGGGTTTTGACAAATTTAACAAGCTTGAAAGGACTCACAAGAGAATAAGCCAAACCACATAAAGGTGGAAGAACAGAAACAAATAAGGAAAGGGAGCCTAATTGGTGTATTCTGCCTAGCAAAGAGAGATCTGACAGGTGATTTGAAAGCTGACCCACGTATGTGAAAAATCTTAGATGTTTCTGATGTTTGTAGTCTTAAAGAAATCAGCATCACAGACACCATTTCCTCTTGAGTGTGTTTCCTGCTGTTGTGTTGTCTCAATCTGTATCCTCAATCCCAGACCTCCAAAGAGAAACCTCCCACCTTACCTCTCCTGAAAGTTTAGAGGAGCACGAGGGTGAATGGAAACATCACAGTCACATTTCTCTAATACAAATACAAATGTCCAAATGTATGTGCAGATTGGTCATGTTGTGAAGACTGAGGACAGAGTGTATTTCCCAAGGTGGCCGCCTTTCTGCGCTACCCAGAGAGGGGTCCAAATAGTACTGTCCTGGATTCCCATTGTGACTTAAAGGGAAACTTTTGATGCCCAGAGCCCTTGATGGCCTGCAGATGAAGGAGGAAGATGTGCTTCAACACTGAGCAGCAGAAACCCACTTGGGTGGCACCAATGTTGACTTCCAAACGGACAGTTGATATATATAAGGAAAAGTGAAGGCATCTATATCCTGTCTTCAGAAGACCTGGGAGGAGCTCATTTTGGTGACTTGTAGCATTGTTTCCATTGAAAATCCGGCTGAAGTCGGTATCACACCCTCTAGAAACACTGGTCATCGGGCTCTGCTGAAGTTTGCTGCTGCCACGAGAGCCATTTCTACTGCTAGCCGCTTCACTCCAGAACCTTCAGGAGCCACGACTTTCTATGGTTACTGATCCCAGGGCTAACCACAAAAAGGTGCCTTCCATTAATCCGCCTACCATTGTTCTGTGGAGCACAAACTCCCCTCTTTGCCGTATGGACGCCGCCATACCCTGCAGCAACAAGGGAGTTCATTCAGCAGGTCCGCAGCGAGGTGGGGGGGGGAGTTCCGCGCATGCGCGGCGCTGTTCCGGAAGCACGCAGAGACGTCACACCTGATCTCTCTCTCTGTCTCTGTCTGGAGATTCTGAAGAGTTGGAGAAGGCAGAGCAGGTCACTGCTGCAAAGGCTGTGACGCGGGGGAGCTTCGGGGTGGATAGACTGCTTCAGCTCGTAAATTTACTGCTCCTCAACCCGAGGTGGCAGGCTGGTCTAAAGGCATGGGGTGCCCACCCCCTGCACCTACTCA
Organism: Herpailurus yagouaroundi; assembly: GCF_014898765.1. NCBI lineage: Eukaryota > Metazoa > Chordata > Mammalia > Carnivora > Felidae > Herpailurus > Herpailurus yagouaroundi. Next base: position 13,964,615 of record NW_024412423.1, on the reverse strand, counting down.
GCAGTTCCCTGCAGAAGACTGGAGCCCTCGGCCGCCACTGAGGACCGGACTGGAGCGCCCACTGCTCAGGCCACTGAATAGGTAATAGGAATGACCCCTGAGGCTGTTCTCCCATAGGCTCTTAACCAGACAGAACTCGCACCAGAGCGAGGATTCCAGATCATGTCACTGAGACGAGAGGTCGTGAACCAGTGGGGTGAAGCCTGGAACAGGCTTGTAGGTGAATTATTTATGTATTTATATGTGTTATGTATTTTTCCGTTTAAAAAAAAAATCAATACAGTTTTAAACCCAGGAGAGTTTCCTGTAAAGATTTGCATGCCAGTTTGAGAAATCAGCTGGCAGTGCGCTTGTGTTTCTACGGTGGTTTCATTTGGGCACCTGCTACCCTTGTTGGGCTGGCGCTATCCTGGCCTCCACGCTCTCCGCCGCCTCTTCCACTCAGCCCGAGCATTAGCTGCTGTTTATCATGCAGCCAATTGTTTGTTTGTTTTTTGAGATCCAAGAAAGTTTTCTTACTCACCTGACTTCCTTATTTACGTTACTGCCCAGCCCTTATAGGCAAGATTTATGTTCATGGCCCCAACTGTTCATAGCCTCTTCATTAGTGAAATCCGAAGGATAAGCCAGGAGATGTATTTTTCAAACCTAAGCTCCTGTGTTTCTATTTTCTCTTTCTATTTATATAAGCAGAGGAGGGAAGAAGGGAGTAACTAGAATAAGGAGAGATTTAGGGTGGACATGAGAAAGAACTGCTTGAAAAAAATGTGAAAGAAACATTGTAGTCTTTTTCCTGATAGAGATTTTGAACTCTCTTTATCCTTAACATAAAGAAGGATAATCCCTTACATCTGTACAATGCCTTAGTGCTTTTTAAAGTGCTGTCATATAAAAGAACTTTTTTTGAGCCCATTTTATGAGGTTATTTTTTTTTTCTTTTTAAGAAAGGACATAGATGATAGGCAGTAGATAATCCATCTAAGATGAAGTCCATTGGAGTGTGGGGGGTAAATTAAGGGCCTTATTGTGGTTTCTTCTGGCTGTATAATTCTATTTTTCACCAAGGCTGTGACTTTTTTTAAAAAGAGTAGTAAATACACTGCAAAGGAATGAAGCTGTTAGAACATGTTGCCTCCTTACAATGATGGTTTAACCCAGGTTCCCCTTATTATACTGATTTATGAGGCAGGTGGCATTAGGAATCACCAAGCTTATTACAACGATTTTCCTTTCAGTATTGTAAATCTAAAGCACACCCTGATATTTAGAAATAGGTGGAGAGACTGTAATTTCTGTTAAGTCAGACTTCACATAGATACCGTCCTGCGTGTTAGGAGTCATTTAGCAGATTTCTCTTTTTCCCTTTTCCATGTAAGGCAGGATTTGTGGGGAAACGAGGTTGGGATGAGTCTTCAAACCCAGAAGGGCAGTGTGGTTTCTGAGAAGGACACTGACCTCAGACTTTGGAAGCCTGGGTCCTGGGCTTGCTGTTTATCTTTTGTATGAACTTGGCTCATCTATGGAACTGCTCCTTCTCAACATTCTCGAAGACAGTGTTTTTACAACTTCCCGGAGGGGGAAGTGTTTGGTCACAGTTGCTAAGACCTCTTTCAGAGTCAGTATACGTGGATACTTGAACTTTGAGGAATTGGCTTCTATCAGACACAGGTGGTGGGGACACTTAGATTTAGGGATAGTCTGGAAAGCAGCAATGAGCTAGTATTTTTCGTGGCTTCCTTTTGCAGTTTGTATCTTCTTGTCCAGTAGAGCACTTAGATCTAATTGTCGAAAGTTGTTTCATCACTCAGACCTCACAACTATGTCCTCTTGAACCAGTCTCCTCCAGATCCCAGCCTATCTGCTTCTTCCATCAAAACTGAGATGTCTTAAGCTGTGTGAGGTGTTACTCCCTAATGTGATACATGAGTTAACAAATAGCTGTTTACAGCAGACAGTGACTGACTTGCCATTCTTTCCCAGTTGTCTTCTAATCAGAAACAACCACAATACACAGAGACATTATTATCGTTAATGATAGAATTATAAATACCAAATGGTTGATGAGGAAAAGTATTTGGGGACTGGGGTCAGCAGTCTTTCTAGTAATCATAATAAAGCTAACAAAGGAGATAAAACTATAGTAGAGCCCGGAACACTCTAGTGTTAATGACATTCACAAATGACGTTCTTAGGCCTCACAGGGGCAGTTTTCTGGAATGGGTAATTTTAACAGGAAAACTCTAGGTTCCTTCTTTGATTGTGCGTCTGTAATACCACCACTAGAAAATTTTATCATTAGTAAAAGGTTCACCCTCTTTTGGAAAATTCATTGCTGGAGTTTTGAGGATAAAGCTCATAGGGTATTCATTGCAGGATTGACTTTATAAAGACAGAGTGCAGTGTCCTGAACCCCACGACATTGTCAACGAGAAGAAAAGAAATCCAATGAAGACCGGAAAATCATTCTTACTGGACCCTGGGAAAGAATATGTAGCCTGCCGTGTGGTTTAGGAGTACATTTTTAGAGTAAATTTCTTTAAAATAAGCAAAATTTGCCCTGTTAAAAGCTACTTATATTCTGAGCCTTATTTAACATTCAAACTACAGCATTTGACCTTCATTTTCATGCTGTGTTTATATTGGTAGTTAATAGCAGATACCATTTGATAAGATAGTTTTAAAATTGGACAAGATTGCTAGCTGAAGTACTCTTAATGCCTTTGATCTGGAAGTGAGGAGGATTCTCTCTGGGCAAACAATGAATGTTTTTTTGGCCCCTTAAAAGGGAAAATCACAGTTGTTTTGCTCTTGTTTTGTTTTTGTTTTAGGCGCCCCCCCTCCCAACCTCCAATCTCCCATTACTTATTTGGCTTATTTGTTTACTGGTATATAATGACCATAAAAGGAAACATGAAATCCACCTGCACTTTATTTATGGAAAAAGACCCTCTGGACATGAACTCATTTCCAGATAAAGGGAAAATACTATTGTTTCTCTGGTCAAAAAATTATTTTCTTTTTCATGCTCAGTTCATTCTGTACTTTTGTCTTTCTGTTGAATGTGCGCTCTGTGACCTCTTAGCTAACACAGGCCTTTGATATGTATTGTATGATTATAAAAGTGCAGTGCCAAATTGAATAGGCAAACTTATAACCAGACAATGGGATTTATAGAGCAGATTTGCTCCTAACCATGCTGTAGCAAGCCTCTCTTCTTGTGTTTTCTTCCATGGAGTCCTTTGGTTTTCTAATATTTCTTTCCCAAGTGCCCAAAGAATCCTGAAATGTTGAGTGTTCTTTTCTCCCCCTGTCTCTTTTTTTCATAATGGGCCTTTTCCTGCTTGTCAAAACAGAGGCCTGGTCCTTCTCTGTCCTGAATCATACTATGCTCTATTGCCATCGAATGAAAAGATTTACTCTAACCTCTAACAGATACTTCTTAAACACATTTTTTTTTGGGGGGGGGGGGGAGTATTCATAATAGCAAAACAGAGCAATTCCAAATGGTCTGTTGAAGGGCTTGGGACCTTTATCTACCCATCGAATAAATTCAAGTCAAAGAACTGTTCCCGACTGTACCCCTCTGAAGAACCATGTGGAAAACTCCTGGGAATTTTTTCACATTGTAATGGGAAATCTGAGATACTTATGCTCTGACTTCTATCCCTCATTGTTTGAAAGATGCTAAGGGCCTTAAAACTCCATGCATTGCAGGCTTTTTGGCACAGGGTTGAGCAAGCTCCCATGGCAGTGAATGAAGCTTTCAGGCAGAGAATCTCAGAGACACAGTTTTTCAGTGGGGGAGACTGTGTGTGTGTGTGTGTGTGTGTGCGCGCACGCGCGCGCTAGGAACTGTCCCATGTTGCTACAGGTGAACTCAGAGGTAGGCTGAAGGAATGTGTAATAGTGCATGTCTGGATATGACTGTGTATGTGTATGTGTTTTCAGATTTCAGTGAGGTTTTGATGACCTCTTATATTAAGATAACTTTATGGAATAGGGACCATATCCAGAAATGCCAGGATTCTGCCTTGGCTAATTTACCCTCACCACAGAGCTTCCTGAAAGAGATACAAACAAAAAGGAGGGTTATAAAGAAGGAATATAGTATTGCTTTGTTAGATGGAAACCTCTTACTCCAGTACAGAGCTTTCTGGAAAATTGGGCTGGAGCTCATGACTTTAGCTAAATCCTAGGCAGGGCCTTTTTCTAAACTTAAACAAAAGTCCTACTACTTTTTAGTCATGGGGCTTGAAAGGATGATTATGGGTGACTGAGGATGATTATAGTCCATATAAATAGTCCCTATATATAAAAAGAGATTCATTTCAAGGAGTGGGTTGACATGATAGTGAGGACTGGCAAGGCAAGTCTGAGGTCCCTCAGGGCTGTCAGGAAGGGCAGGCTGGAAACCTTTGTGGGTGGCAGCTACTGTCCACAGCAGGACTTCTTCTATTTAACAGAAGCCTTGACTTCTTTGTTAAGGCCTTTTGGCTGATTGAATGAGGCCTACTCAGATTCTCTGGGGTCATTTCCCTTACTTAAAGTCAACTGATTACACACTTTAATCAAAATACCTTCATAGCAACATGTAGTGTAGTGTTTGATTCAATAAAAGGGGGCTATAGCCTAGCCAAGTTGACACATAATTACCATGGAGGACTGATGAAGAAAGAGAGATTATCTGGGGCTCATGCGGATGAGGCAAGACCTGGCTCTTATTTTTTCTTATTTTCTGAGAAGAAAGTGCTAGTGAAAGCCACATGCTTAACACTTGACTTTTACCTGACTCTAAGCCTAACCATTTGTAAGTAGAGTTCCTTTGGTGATATGGAATTGATACAGTGAGATTTGTATCACCTGCTTTGGAAGAAGTGAGTAGGGGTGGTACAATTCTGGTACCAGGTACAATTCTGGAAAAACCAAGTTGGAGTGGTACAAACACCAGTTTTGGTGTGTTTTACCCCTCAACACCAAGTAATTCTCAAACATTGGAGATAGCATCAGATTCCACAAGGTAAGGGTTCAGTCCTACCAGAATGCCCTCTCCTACCCCCACTTCAGGCTCTAGCCACAGGTCCAGGATTGTCACCCTTGCTTCTGCCGACTGGCTTTAGATCGGAGAGTCCAAGGACACCTGCTTTGGGTTCAATTAATTTGTTGGAATGACTCACAGAACTCAGGGAAACATTTTACTTGATAGATTACTGATTTATTATAAAAGGATATAACTCAGGAATAGCCAAATGGAAGAGGTGCTGAGGGCAAGGCATGAGAGAAGTGTCATGGAGCTTCCCTTCTCTGGGAGTTCCACTCTCCACACATCGCCATATGTTCATTAACCAGGAAGTTCTACACATCCTGTCCTTTTGGGTTTTTATGGAGGCTTTGTTACATAGGTGTGATTGATATAACTCATTGGCCATTGGCAGTTGATTCAACTTCCAGCCACTCCTGTCCCAGAGGTCTGGGGTGCAAATGAAAGTCCCAATCCTCCAGTGGCACGGCTGGTGGTTGGCTCCACTGGCACATTCCAAAAGCCATTTCATTAACATCACAAAAGATATTTTAATCTCTCTCCTCACTTAGGAAATTCCAAGCATTTTAGAAGCTCTGTGCTAGGAGTAGACAGGGATGAAGGTCAAAGATATATATATTCCTTATTATAAAATACAGCATCACATTTGGTTAGAAAAATTTCCCACTTGTCTCTCAAAGTGTCAATAGATAGGTAGACAGATATGTAAGTGTGTGTGTGTGTGTGTGTGTGTGTGTGTGTAATTCTTTTTTTTTTTTTAAGCAATTAAGCTAAAAGCCAAACCTGTTGGAAACCAGAGATATGGCTAATCCCTCTTCTTTGCAGGGGATGGTAGGGCATCAGCAAAGTCCTTCACCTTCCTATATGTAATTGCTTCCTAGGGTACACAGCTCTTACACAGCTGTCTGGGATCAGTGAGGAGCTGAGCACTTCTGGCTTGCCAGGGATGCTTGTCTGCTGTCTTACAATAAAATCTCTAAAATGGGTCATATTAAGATATCCATTATGTTAACTACAAAGTTCCACCATATTTCCACTGAATGTTCTTTTTCTTTTCCATTCTCTTTTATGCTTAATTGTGTTGTCTAACCCAGCACGTTTGAAGAGGTTATACAGTGGACAGTTGACAATGTTACATTCCTCACTCATTATCATCAATTCAAAAAGGCCCAAATTCAAACAGGGTGAATACAGTATTTTCTATTATTAATTTTCCATAAAGAAAGCCCACAGATGGAATCACTCATCTTATAGAAATTAAATGTTTAGTAAAGTTCAAGTCTGAAAATAATCCTTATCCAATTTTCCTCTTCTGTGTAGTCCTAAACAGAACACTCACTCATCACCTAATTCTAAAACAGAGAACACTCACTCATACACCTAATTCATGACCGAATTTCTTCTTCAGCAGCTATAGCTTGAGCTGTTCTCTGTCCACTGGATCTAGTGTAGATCATTCATGATCTCCAAAATTGTACTCACCCATCAATTAGTCCACTGTTTCTAAAATTCCCAAATCTAGGAAGATACATAATACCAGTAGCCTCACAGTCATAAAATTTACATCATACCACTTCTCAGCTATCATAGTAATTACACCAAATAAAAAATGGTATTCCAACTCATTGTGTTTTATAGACCTTCACTGTAATTGCCAATCATAGGTAATGCTTGAATCTAAAGAATATTGTGATACATGAAATGGAGGGACTCTCTTACTGGGTATTTATAGAGAGAATACTTTTATTTTTCCTGGGTGGGGGAGAGGGGAGTTATCCATAAAAACTATCCCCTGTCTCCTCTCTTGTCAGAAAGTAGCAGTGAAACCATATTTCTCTATTTGTAAAGTTCAGTTTTTGGGTCTTTCCTCAGGATGTTTTCTACTCTTCAGTTGTCAATCCTTTGGAAATCTTTTAAGGAAGGTTTTGTTTTGTTTTGTTTTTGCTCTGAGTTCTTGGAACTCTAACCAAAAGATAAAAAGAGAGACTAGTGAAAAAGGACTCGATGTCAGGAAGTATTGGAACAATGCAAAAATAATTAGAAAGCATGCAAGAATTGACAGTATGGTTATTACTAAAGAGAAAAAAAAGCCAGCCATTTTGAAATTAAAAAAAAATAATCCACTGGTCAAATAAATTATAATGGAAATCGAAAATAATAAACCTGAATGACAAATAAATACTACATATAAAACTCACAGGATACAGCTAAAATGGTATTCGAGAATAATTTATAACCTTAAGTGGAGAAGAAGAAAGCCTAATAATTAATGAGGTAAGCACTTAAAGTGAATGAATTCAGAGAAAATAGAAAAGGTAATGAAGAAATCTCAAATATCAATAGAATAGGAAACGGAGCTCTAATGAAGAGGATCAAAAAGGCTGTAAGTGACTTCTTGGGAAGCTTATTTAATTGATAAGCTTCTGATAATATTGCTGAACTTAAAGGAAAAAAAAAAGCCCCAAGAACAATGGCACAAATAAACTAAGAATGAAAAAGCGAACTACAGGGGTGCCTGGTGGCTCAGTTGGTTAAGTATCTGACTCTGGGTTTCACCTTGGGTCATGATATCATGGTTTGTGAGTTCCAGCCCTGCCTCGGGTGCTGACAGTGTGAAGCCTGGTTGGGATTCTCTCTCTATGCTTTCTGTCTGCCCCTCTCTGGCTGCATGCTCTGTGTGTCTCTCGCTCTCTTAAAAAAAGTAAATAAGGGGCGCCTGGGTGGCTCAGTCGGTTGGGCGGCCGACTTCGGCTCAGGTCATGATCTCGCGGTCCGTGAGTTCGAGCACTGCGTCAGGCTCTGTGCTGACAGCTCGGAGCCTGGAGCCTGTTTCACATTCTGTGTCTCCCTCTCTCTGACCCTCCCCCGTTCATGCTCTGTCTCTCTCTGTCTCAAAAATAAATAAATGTTAAAAAAAAATTAATAAAAAAGTAAATAAACTTAAAAAAAAGGTAAAGAACAAGGGAGCTACAGATTTGAATGTGTAGTAAAGATGTAGATAATTTCACAAGCAACTTTATTCCAATAAATTTGAAACAATAAATAAAACTCTACAAAAATGCTCCCTCAGGATTGAGTCAAGGAAAAATAGTCAGCAAGAATAAACATATAACTATTAGGGAAATTTAACCTGAAGGGCAAAGTCTTATAACACATATAAAAGAAAGCTTTTCAGATGCCTTCTGCCAACCGTTCAAGAAATGTGATTAGCAATTTTACTGAAAATCTTGAAGAGTATATACATAGAAAAAATAAACTTTAACTCATGTTATGGGGTCACGATACACTGTGATCAAATGAAAAAATGCCTATATGAGAACGGAAAGTAAAAGCCAAATTCAATGATGAAGGTAGATGCAAACATCTGAAACAAGGAATAAATTTAACCAAGCTGGTGAAGAACTTTTGCACTGAAAATTATAGAGCATTAATGAAGGAGATTAGAGAAGACAGGGATAAATGGAAAGATATCCTGAGTTCATGGATTAGAGGGATTAATATTCTTTTTTTTAATTTCTTTTTTTTTTATTTTTAACGTTTATTTATTTTTGAGACAGAGAGAGACAGAGCATGAACAGGGGAGGGGCAGAGAGAGAGGGAGACACAGAATCCAAAACAGGCTCCAGGCTCTGAGCGGTCAGCACAGAGCCGACGCGGGGCTCGAACTCACGGACCGTGAGATCATGACCTGAGCCGAAGTCGGACGCTTAACCGACCGAGCCACCCAGGTGCCCCGGGATTAATATTCTTAAAGTGTCCATGCTACCCAAAGTGATCTGCAGATTCATTGCAACCTCTATCAAAATTCCAAAGGCATTCTTTATAGAAGTGGAAGAAAATAATCTTAAAATTCAAGTGGAACCACAAAAGACTCCAAATGGTCAAAGTAATCTTGATCAAGAAGAACAAAGCTGGGGTGTCATGCTTTCTGGTTTCAAACAGTACTGCACAGCTTTAGTAATCAAAACGGAATGGCCCTGGCATAAGAACAGACACATAAACCAGTGGAACAGAATAGAGGGCCCAGAAATAAATCTACATATTTACGGTCACTTGATCTTGGACACCAGTGCCAAGAACATACAATGGGGAAAGGACGGTCTCTTCAAAATTAGCTTGGTAATGGTGGTCATTTCCTGGTGTATACCTGTGTCCAACTTCATATGAGTAAATTCTTGCAGGGCGGTGGTTGCTCAGTAAACCTTTTGTTGAATTCATGCACAAATGCTAGGGTAAATTTGAGACCACCAAATATGAGTGTTCTTAAGATTTCTGGACTATGAAAATCCGACTTCCCAACTGTTATAAAAACCCAATTAAATTTACCTGGGGTTTTCATTTCCATAGCTACTGAAATGAGAAAGAATTGGCCCCTTGTGGGGGTAGTAGTTTATTGTCCAGTTAGTGTAACTAATGAAAATTGTAGTGAAAGGAAGAGGATTACAGAACTCAGCACTTAATGGGAATATGGGCTTTGGAAGTAATGAAAAAGAATTAGGCAAAGTCAGGAACGAAGAAATCATAAAACTCTTAGGATGAAACATTACAGTTTATTATTTATGAGCCAATCATCAGGGAAACAGTAACTCATAAGTGGTGTGTATGTTATAAAGTGATTATCATGCCACTAGCTATGCCATAGCAAGCTGCTTAGCATTGTTCCAGTTATTTAACCTCTTTGGACCTTGGGTTCTGCCTCTGAGCATTGAACATGTTGGCCCTCCAACAGCTTAGGTCCGATCTGTTATTATATGCCTTGCTTATGCTTTTCTCTTCGTCGTGTGTTCTTGCCCCAGCTACTAGACAATGGTATTCTGCTCAGTGTCAATGACTAAGTAATTGAGGAAAACATTAATTTGATATGTATGGAGGGTGACATCTGCAGATTGGTTGTACCCCAATAATTCAGGCCCAAGATGTATGGAGATGAGATGTCTTTAAGGACAATGATATAGAATTGTAATTCCAGACAGTTTTGTGACAAGGAAATTGAAACAAATAATATGAATGCAGTACATCCGACAGGAATCGCTTGTTTCCTGAATGTGTGTTGCAGCACATAGAAGAGCCAGAGAAACTTACTAGAGTTCAAAGAATTTTAACTGCAGGGTTTATGAAGATTATCTGAAGCTATCTATCCATCAGAAGTGCTTACCGTTGGGCTGTGCGGTACAGTAGATATGTCTGACTTTAGAAGGGGAATGGGATTAAAATTCAGCTCTGCGATTACCAACTGAATTTTAAGAAATTTACCTAATTTCCTTCCATCTTAATTTCTTTATTAAATGGGAATTATAATTCCATAAAAATGGTATGATTTTGTGATAATAAAACACCTTAAGTATTTGGTACATAGTAGATACTTTTATTTTATTTTTTTTTCCAACGTTTATTTTTGGGATAGAGAGAGACAGAGCATGAACGGGGGAGGGGCAGAGAGAGAGGGAGACACAGAATCGGAAACAGGCTCCAGGCTCTGAGCCATCAGCCCAGAGCCTAACGCGGGGCTCGAACTCACGGACCGCGAGATCGTGACCTGGCTGAAGTCGGACGCTTAACCGACTGCGCCACCCAGGCGCCCCATAGTAGATACTTTTAAAAGGCCATTCAGCTTTAGTTTTATTTTTTTAATATTTTTTTCAGTTTTTATTTTAATTGCGTTTAGTTAGCATATAGTGTAGTATTAGTTTCAGGTGGACAATATAGTAATTAAGCACTTCCATACATCACCTTGTGCTCATCACAACAGGTGCACTCCTTAATTCCTGTCTTCCGTTTACCCCATCCTCCCCTCTGGTAACCATCAGTTTGTTCTGTATAGTTAAGAGTGTGTTTCTTTTTTTTTTTTTTTTTAATGTTTTATTTATTTATTTTGAGAGAGAGACAGAGTGAGAGTGCATGCGTGTGTGAGAGGGACAGAGAGACAGAAGAGAGAGAGTCCCAAGTAGGCTCTACCCTGTCAATGCAGAGCCCAGTGTGGGGCTCAGTCCTATAAACTGTGAGATCATGACCTGAGCTGAAATCAAGAGTGGGTCACCTAACTGATTGAGCCACCCAGGTGCCCCAAGAATCTGTTTCTTGATTTGTTTCTCTCTCTCTCTTTTTGTTTTCCCTTTGCTCATTTGTTTTTAAAATTCTACATATGAGTGGAATCATGTGATATTTGTTTTTCTCTGACTTACTTTGCTTAGCATTATACTCTCTGGCTCCATCCATTTCATTGCAAATGGCACAATTTCATTCTTTTTTTATAGCTGAATAATATTCCATCATATATAAACCACATCTTTTTTATTCATTCATCAATCAGTGGACACTTGGGCTGCTTCCATATCTTGGCTATTGTAAATACAGTTTTATTTTTTAATTGACCTTAAAATTTACTTTGTAATCCATAGCACTGATGCACGAAAGCAGCCCAGGTATTTAATAATTCAAGAAATACTTACTGAGAGTCATAAGATAATTTTTACATCAGCTAATTTTTATTTTATTTTATTTTATTTTATTTTTTTCAACATTTATTTATTTTTGGGACAGAGAGAGACAGAGCATGAACGGGGGAGGGGCAGAGAGAGAGGGAGACACAGAATCGGAAACAGGCTCCAGGCTCTGAGCCATCAGCCCAGAGCCTGACGCGGGGCTCGAACTCACGGACCGCGAGATCGTGACCTGGCTGAAGTCGGACGCTTAACCGACTGCGCCACCCAGGCGCCCCAGCTAATTTTTATTTTTAAATATTTATTTCAATTTTACTTTTTGTTTTTAGAGAGAGAGATTGAGAGAGCATGACCAGGGGAGAGGAGCAGAGGGAGAGAGAGAATCCATGCTTAGTGTGGAGCCTGACATGGGGCTCAGGCCCACAAACTTGGGATCATGACCTTAGCCAAAATCAAGAGTCTGATGCTTAACCAACTGAACAACCTAGATGCCCCCAATATTTTTTTAAATGGTAAATATACAAAAGTATTTCTAGACAGAATTCATGCCTTCTTGGAGTTTACCTTCTAGTGGGAAAGATACACAAATAATAGAACAAAATACCATTGTAAGTTGTGATAACTCTAGGTAGGAGACAAACAGGAATTATGGGAAAATAGTGCAGTATTGGGGAGTAGGGATCAGAAGAGAAAGGTATTAAAAGGGGAAATGTATCACTTTAAGTTAAGAGATAAGTAAAACTTAATACAGTAAATTCAGGAAAATGTGTGCAAGTTGACAAGATATTGTGGAGAAACAGTGACGTGAGCAAATGAAGTAAAGAGTGATTTTATCATAAGGTGGGCAACTGTGGTCTAGGTGGTTTGACTCTGGAAGAAGACTAAAGCTGGATTTGGGAAAGAAAGAAGAAATAATCGTGGGTTGTAGTCTGGATTATAGGTAAAAGGGTCTGTAGCAAGCCTTATCACTTCAGAACTTCTTGGATATTGAATTTTTCGTGACTTGGTCAGGGCAAATAAGTGAGAACTTTGTGAATCATGTTACCTCACCTATATTATGTAATTGTTTCAGTTTGTACTTGGAAAATTTAGAGGGAGTAGGACAGTTAATCAAAAAATAAAACATGAGGTAAGGGAAGAATTGGTAATATGAAGAGTAAAGGGGTTTTAGGTAACTGTGGGCAAGGTAACCACCTCTGATTTCGTTGAGAATAACTGAAAATTTTGGACAAAATATTAAACAGTATTAACTTCAAGGCAGCAAAGAGCTAAAAGTTAGTGAAAAAGTAAAGGAATAAGATATTGGAAAAGAAAGAAACCGAGAGAGATGAGCCCAGTATTTGACTTATGGGACAAATTGAGAATTTTAAAGGCATCCCATATTTTGGATGTCCTTGAAGCATTACTTGAAATAGCAAGAGACTAACACATCCTAAAGGATGATCAGTGATTTACTGGACAGACAAAATAGATATTCATGTGATAGAATATGCAGAGAGTATATGTAGAATTAACTACATATGTACGTTTACCTGCATGGGTGGGATTTCCACAATACGACATTGAATAAAATGAGCAAGTCCACTGAAATGTGTAGATTTATATGTTTTCAGGCATGCACAAATAATTACATAAATTTTTATGCATGCATAAATGATTACGAAAAGAATAAAATCGTTGGGTAATGTAGGTAAAATCCTGCATTAAATCATTGCTCCTCCTAATTACAGCAAGTAAAACCATGCTTGACAAAGAGACAGACTAATACAAAAGCCCATAAGGTAACAACATACATAATACTACTCAACCTACCAAGTTTTCTACCTCTTTGTTAACTCATATCTTATTTGGAAATAATAGCTTGCATAATAACTTGTTTTTTCAATTGGGTACAAATTCTTTCCCTAAATATAATTTTACACATGTTGGTAGGTATAAGAATTTAACAGTGAAAGGAAATTTAGAAGGGTAAACTTTAATTTATGGCCTTATATATTTTTAGTGGGTGTAGGGATGAGACTAGGGATAATAGATAAAAGAAACACCAAAAAAGTTGGGATAATATCTACTCTGCTAATAATATTATGCCATTAACTGGAGGATACATTTTTTTTTTACTTTTTTTTCTGTTAATGTTTGTTTATTTTTTGAGAGAGAGAGAGAGAGAGTGAGTGAGTGACAGAGTGTGAGCCGGGGAGGAGCAGAGAGAGAGGGAGACACAGAATCTGAAGTAGGCTCCAGGCTCTGAGCTGTCAGCACAGAGCCCTATATGGGGCTCGAACTCCTAATGTGTGATATCATGACCTGAGCTGAAGTCAGCTGCCCAACTGACTGAGCCACCCGCCCAACTGACTGAGCCACCCAGGCACCCCTAACTGGAGGATACTTTTGATTGAACTCTGTGTACTTATGGCTTGTGAGTACCCCAAGGAGAAGAATATACTTTTTAATTCAATATCTTTTTTAATTTTTTTTTTCAACGTTTATTTATTTTTGGGACAGAGAGAGACAGAGCATGAATGGGGGAGGGGCAGTCTTATTTAATTTAAGGTCTTATATAAATAAATGAAAAGCAGTGTTTTTAAAGGAGAATTAATGCACTAGGTCAAATTGGTTTTTTAAGTTAAACTTTAACGTTTATTTTTGAGAGTGAGAGAGAGAGAGAGAGAGAGAGTGTGTGAGCGGAGGAGGGCAGAGAGAGAGGGAGACACAGAATCCAAAGCAGGCTCCAGGCTCTGAGCTGTTGGCACAGAGCCCGACGTGGGGCTTGAACTCATGAAGTGTGAGATCATGACCTGAGCTGAAGTCAGATGCTTGACTGAGCCATCCAGGCATCCCTCAGACTGGTTTTTTAAGGGAAATAAATGAACAGAATATGAATAAGCAAGAGAATTCTCAGGTCCTCTATGTGACCTTCAGTTCTCTGAAATCCCTAAAAGAGTAGCTTCAACTATGTGTCACGTGGGCACCTGTTAATAAACAAAATCTTGATTAAAATTTTTATATGATTAATCAGTAATCAGTATAACTTTTAAACTCTTAGAAACATCCCATAATGCAAACTTCAAACAGTGATTTTATCAGAGCCTACATTGTTGGAAATATAACACACTCTCATATTTAGATGAGGTAGTTTGTGTAATAGACAAGCAATCTCAGATAGTGGGGAGATTGAAATTTTCGTCGTGAGAATACTTAGTGTTTGCATTCAGCATGGGGTCTCATCACCCGTGGCTTGCCCTGAGTGCACTTGTATTCTCCTACCTCTACCACAGCTTACATTTGTTTGTCCTAGTCTATTTGGCTCTTTCTTTCCCCAAGCCTTTCTCATTCTTCAGTGTTCCCAGCCCATTTTCACTGTTATGTAACATAGTGTACTTGATAATTCTTTAATTTCATATTAGTATTTCTCCTGTTTCTCAGAGTTCTTCTTTTTTTTAAAAATTTTTTTTCAACGTTTTTATTTATTTTTGGGACAGAGAGAGACAGAGCATGAACGGGGGAGGGGCAGAGAGAGAGGGAGACACAGAATCGGAAACAGGCTCCAGGCTCCGAGCCATCAGCCCAGAGCCTGACGCGGGGCTCGAACTCATGGTCCGCGAGATCGTGACCTGGCTGAAGCCGGACGCTCAACCGACTGCGCCACCCAGGCGCCCCGCTCTCAGAGTTCTTCTATCTTATGGTGCCATTTTTTTCTTTCTTCTTAAAAACGTGTCTGTGTCGGATCATGGAAATAAATGCCCAAATAAATCTGTAGTGTTTCTGGGAAAATGTACCCTCTCAGAATTGTGTCAAACATGGGTCACCTCGGTGGCACAGTTGGTTAAGTGTCCAACTTTGGCTCAGGTCATGCTCTGTGGTTTGTGAGTTCAAGCCCTGAATTGGGCTCTGTGCTGACAGCTCAGAATCTTGAGCCTGCTTTGGATTCTGTGTGTCCCTCTTTCTCTGCCCCTCCCCTGCTCACACTCTGTCTCCTCTCTCTCAAGAACTGAGGCTAACTGAAGAAACATCAGTCATGTTTCCTGTCTAATATTCACTCCTGGGCCTGTGTCAATGAGTAGAATGGTTGGGAAACAAATACACTGTTTTTTCTCTTTGTGTCTCATTGGTTGTGTTTTTGTCTTCTCCTTCTCCTGGATGCATAAAAAATGGACGTACAATGCAATGTAGGGTGATTTACTGAAATACATTTATGAGTTTTTTATGCATTGGGTTAATTCCAACACAGATAGCAGGATTTCAGCTTTGAGATTATAGAAATTTTAAATTCATGCTCATATGGGTACAGTAAATAAATCTTAGCTATACAGTAACTCTGTCATCTCTGAGTTTCAACATTTATACATGAGAATGTATGCTTTTCATGTAATTTCGGGGTATTGACACACTCAGCATTTTATGTGATCATACAGAAATCACTTCCAAAAGAATCTTGGAAAAAACATAGATTTTATTTTTCTGGAGATTTTTTTCTATATAATTAATGTTATTTCTTCTTACATATTTTGTAGAATTTGCCAGTAAAACAATCTGGGTCTTAAAATGCCTTCTTTGGAAGGTTTTAAGCTATGAATTAAATTTCTTTAACAGTTATAGGACTACATAGGTTATCTAGTTCATCTTGGGTGAATATTAATAATAGTTTGTGCTTTTTGAGAACTGGACCTTTATCTTAGTTGTCAGATTTATGTGCCTGGGTTTGGTGTTCACACTATTCTCTTATTATCCTTTTAATGTCTGTGAATTCTACAGATTTTTAAAACTTTCATTCCTGATATTAATTTTTGGCCCCTCTATTTTGTATCTGTCTTGCTAGAGATTTACCAGTTTTTTCTTTTTCTTTTTCTTTTTCTTTTTCTTTTCTTTTTTTTCTTTTTCTTTTTCTTTTTATTTTCTTTTTCTTTTCTTTTCTTTTTTTTTTTTAAAGAGAGAGAGGGAGAGGCAGAGGAGAAGTAGAGGGAGAGGGAGAGAAACAATCTCAAGCAGGCTCCATGCCCAGTGAGGAGCCCGTCATGGGGCTTGATCCCATGACTATGAGATCATGACCTGAGCAAAGAAATCAAGAGTCAGATGGTCAACCAACTGAGCAACCCAGATGCCTGGAGATTTACCAATTTTACTGATCTTTTCAAAGCACCAGAGTTTTGGTTTCATTTCACTATTTTTGTTTTCAAATTTATTGATTGGTGCTTTTTATTATTTCTTGCCTTCTACTTGATTTGGGTTTATTTTGATTTGTTTTTCTGGTTTTTAAAAGTAGTATCTTGAATTTTGAGTTGAGACCTTTCTTCTAATATGAGTGTTCAGTATTATAAATTTCCCACAAGTACTGTTTCACTGTATCTCACAAACTTTGCTGTGTTTTAATTTCATTTTCCTTCAGTTCAAAATACTTTGTAATTTATCTTGAGACTTCTTTGACCATAGATTGTTTAAAAATATGTTTTTTAAGTGTTGGAGCATTTTGTTTTTCTGTTACTGATTTCTAGTTTAATTTCCTTAGAGTAAGAGAGCATACTTTGCATGATTTCAATTCTTTTAAGTTGGTGAGATTTGTTTTATAACTTAGGGCAACAAGCCAAAGGTTTGTTTCATGATTTATCTTGATGAATGTTCAGTGTGCACTTGAAAAGACTGTATGTTCTGCTCTGGTTGGGTGTGGTCTTTTACAAATGTCAATTAGATGCTGTTGGTGGATGGTATTTTCTCAGTTCTTCTATATGTGTGTTGATATTCTGTTTACTATTTATGTTTAGTAGTACGAGAGGAGTTGGGGTCTCTGAATATGTTTGTGGATTTAGCTATTTCTCCTTTCAGTTCCGTCAGATTTTGCTTCATGTATTTTGAAACTCTCACTAACATTCTTTATTAAGAAATAGGATTTGTATTACATGGACAACACTATTTGAAAAAGAGGATAATAAGGACTTATATTTTATTGGAGTGTAATATATCACATATAAGATTTACTGGAGATGAAAAGCTTACAGTTTTTGGAAATTCAGTTATAGAAATAACCAAATTATAATTTGTGCAACAATCCAAATCTGAGCAAAGCCTGATCTCTTCTTATTGTGTTATAATTAAGATTCACATAATATCTTCTAAGAGTTACAAAGAAATAGCCGTAACTAACTTTGCCACCTGGAGAAGATAATTATAGTTTAAAAAAATGATTCTTGGCCAACTAGATCGTCCGTGAGAATGTCATGAACTCAGGACTGAGTAGCTTGCTTTGCAAGTCTATTAGAAGAGATGACTCAAAAAAAAAAAATGAATATAAGGAACTTAGGAGGCACCACTCCATCCTAATAACATGTAGAAAGCTCAACAGAATGAAAAGTCAACAACTCTTCTTGGCCCCAACAGAGAGGGAAGACAAAGGGCAAACAACTGCCTCCAAGATGAGAGACAGACAGGTGCATACAGGGAGTCATGGCTTACCAGAGCAGAGATGCATGTGTGGGAACCAGTGCCAGGATACAGCTGAGCTGTAGTTGATGAATGGCTAGAGGCTCAGTGTGGGTAACGCTGAGAGTTAAAAACTCAAAGGGCATGAAGTGATGGGAGGTACTCTCAGTATTGTAAGGTAAACCTCTGAGAATAGTCTTTAAGAGGAATATGCTTGACAACATACTATCAAACTAGGTGAGGTAAAAAGTGGTACAAAGTCAAGGAGAAATAGATGTATCCACTGTTAGAGTTGGAGGCTTCAACACCCCAGAATATCAATAAGAACGTCGTTGAACTCAATGGTGGTAATTAATCATGATGGTGATCAGTCACAGGGTTATAATTGACAACTCTAGAACTACTTCATCTCACAATGGCAGAATACACATTCTTCTGAAGCTCATGTGGAACCCTCGCCAAGATGGACCACCTCCTTGGCCATAAAACACACCTTAATAAATTTAAAAGAAAGAAGTCATAGATGTCTGGTCTCCTACCATCATGGGATTAAACTAGAAATCAATAACGGATAACTGGAAATTCTCCAAAAATATGGAGATGAAACAACATGCTTCTACATAACAGATGGGTCAAAGAAAAAATCTGAAGAGAAATTTAAAAATACTTTCAATTGAATGAAAATGAAAATACATCTCTTTCAAATTGTGGGATACAATGAAAGCAGTTTGTGGGGGGACATTTATGGCACTGAATGCGTATATTAGAAGAGAGATATCAAATTTCCATCTTAGGTAACTGGAAAAGGAAGAGCAAATTACAATAAAAGTAAGCAGAAGAAATCACAATTGCAAATAATAATTGCAAATAACCGAACACAATTTTGAATACCTTACCAGTTCGCAAGAAAAATGTCGAAAACCTCTACTTGCTCTTATCTTTACACAAGAAGATATATTTAAATATTGTTGTGTAGTTGCAATTTATATTCTTTAAAAATTAATTGTTTGTGGTTATTTGCCTATATCTTTAATTTGCCTGAACTTGGAAAAGCCAACATAAAATAAACTTAAATCTGACTAGTAGCTTTTGTTTTTATTTTCTTTATGCTATATACTAGTTTTTTACCCTGAAATTTAACTTACCAAGAAATTGTAATGACACTGTACAAATGTCCAAAATTAATAAATTTTGTTTTATTCACTAATTATTAAATGGAAAATACAAATTATTATTATTATTATTTTTTTAAATGTTTATTTTTGAGAGAGAGAGAGAGAGAGGGTGCGAGTGGGGGAGGGGCAGAGAGAGGGAGACGCAGAATCCGGAGCAGGCTCCAGGCTCTCAGCTGTGAGCACAAGCCTGACGTGGGGCTTGTACTCGTGAACTGCGAGATCATGACCTGAGCTGAAGTTGGACGCTCAACTGACTGAGCCACCCAGGTGACCTGAAAGTATAAATTTTTAATGTTCTGGATTTTAATAATTTTTTCTGTATATTAGGATTAATTTATGTTGTGGTTTTATAGGTTAGATATCTCTGTTTTACTTAAGGTGTGTACAAAGAGATGAATAAATAAGACATTTTTCCATTAATATTATGTTTGTAAAAAATTTTGCCTGTTCTCTTTAGAATTGTGATAGCAGAGCGTAAATGCTCTATTCAAGATTCTGCGTTGATTATAAGTAAAATTATATTTAAGATATCACAGCTGTATTCATCTTTGAAGGTTCAGTACAAATTCTTTTCCTATGAAATTTCTCTGATCTGTGAGTATCAGTTAAAGCACATAAAAACATACACATGAACAGGAAAATAACACAAGTAAACAAATAAACCAAATAATATAGTACCAAAAGTGTAAAATGAAGGAATAATAATAGCAGTTTATTGTAGCAAAATTATCTGGTACTATCCTACACTACATTGCCCTCAATTACAGAAATTAAGTACATAAAAACCAGATAGAAAAATGCAAAGAAAAAAACATAATAACCATAGCAAACATAATACTCTTCAAACCACTAAGCGTTCTATCCTTTTCTTACCTCATCAGATTTTATTTGGAAATTATATAATTACTTGCATCATAATCTGTCTTTTGGGTATAAATTAGTTCCCAAATATAATTTATGCTTTTTCTTTTTTTTTTTTTAATTTTTTTTTTAACATTTATTTTTGAGACAGAGAGAGACAGAGCGTGAATAGGGGAGGGGCAGAGAGAGAGGGAGACACAGAATCCGAAACAGGCTCCAGGCTTTGAGCTGTCAGCCCAGAGCCCGACGTGGGGCTCAAACTCACGGACCGCGAGACCATGACCTGAGCTGAAGTCAGACACTTAACCGACTGAGCCACCCAGGCGCTCCTGTTTTTCTTATTTTATATGCTTAACAATGGCATTTTTTATATATATTTTTTCTATTTTCCAAAGCGTATTAGTATTCTCTGTAAGAGCAAGTATCAGTTTTTTATAGAGAGCACTTAATTTTCTCAATAATTTCTTTAGAACCACAAGTATAAAATGAGGCCACATTAAAACTTTTTTTTTTAACATTTATTTATTATTGAGAGAGAGAGACACACACACAGAGAGCATGAGCAGGGGAGGGGCAGAGAGAGGGGGCACAGAGCCCGACACAGGGCTTGAACTCACAAACTATGAGATCATGACCTAAGCTGAAGTCAGTTGCTCAACCAACTGAGCCATCCAGGCACCCCAAAGTGAGGCCACATTTAAGTTGATGTTTACTTGTAAATATACCGTCAGATACTGAAAGAGAGTATGAGATTAAACATAAAACTTCTAAGGAATATGTTTTTGCTAAGATAAGACATTTTTTAAAGTAAGTTAATAAATTTTTCTAAGAGTTTGGATATACAGATATGTTAATAGAAATCAAAACATGAAATTAAATTTCTTGGTCAAAACTCCAGAAATACCTTGATGGCAAAAATCATCTTGGATTACCAACTGTGTCATTTAACATGGAGAAGTAGTTTTTCATATGGAATTTGTCTTATTTAAGAGGTTACACATCAATTAATCAGATTAAAGAATTCTTCTAGTCACCTAATGATTTTATTGATAGAATTAATTTAGTATTGATGATTTTTTTTCTGAAAATATTTCTGGTTACATCAATACCCCTTTTCCACTGTGTAAAATTAAGCAGCCTCAGTTTTTTCAGAGAGAAAAAAGTTAAGTATGTTCTTTTGTTGTTTTTGTGCTTTCATTGCATATCCAGTGCAATTACCAATTTAGATTGTATCTTTATATTCATCTTAGAAAAGAAAAAGAGGTCAAAAGCTGAATGGTAGGCTTATTCGGTGTAATTCCTGGGTTTTGGCTTAGTCCCCATCATAGAGTATGCAGAAATGCAAAAACTCAGCTTGAGGTTCTCTCTGTTCACAGTTACATAGAAATAGCAAACTTGTTAGTAATTAGCTGCCTTGCTTTTTAGATGATAAAAACTGAAATTTATGATCATATTTGAGATAATTATTCTTTTTAATATGTTTGCTGAAGTGAGATACAATTTTGGAATTGTGTGACATTTTCAAAGTTAATAGCAAACTTAGTTTTCTGTGGGTTTTAAGGGTTATAATTATTTGGACAAAACTCATTTACCATCTGAAATTCAGTTTCCCTTTGTGAATAAAGGGTATGCTATGTGTATCACAGATACAGTATAAATTTTGTATGTTTACTGATGAACAATTTTTATGCAAAGATAATCAATGTATCTTCTGCCATCCAGTTTATAAATCATGCTATAATGAAACACACCTCCCTCCAAATGATATTTACCTTAAATCATAAACACGTAAACATTATTCTTTCGCGGCTTCTTTAAGGAGTAAAAATTATATCTACACAGTGTCCAAATATCTGGTTAACAACAGGAAATTCAAATGACTGTAAATTCACTCTTACAATGGAGATGCCACATATTTGGATATGGCAGCAAGTAAAAGTATAACACTAAAAGCTTACTCGTTGCTCGTATGGTTGTATCCATAAAGGTGGGCCCCAAAAAGAATTAGGAAATATGCTTAAAAAGGATGTGAAAGACATCATGATGTGACCGTCATGACAGTATAACAGTGCTAAATGGTGAACAGGTGATCTGCCCTTCCTTGAGTTGTAGCCTCAGTCAGTATCATAGGAAGTTCATCTATATCTTTTTCAACTCAGAGGAAAAACCAGATTTTTGGTGGGAGAGTTGTTGCACCCCAGAGATTACTGAGGTGACTGATAAAATCTAGACTTCCTTTATTATTTCTGGTTTTACCTGGCATGTATGAGAGCCAGTTTCACTGTTAATTATAAACTCTTGACTTTTATCTTCCTCTAGATTCTGGGTCACCAAACACTAGCGTTGCCTCTCTTGGTCTCGATTAGTTTGTTTTTCCTTAATTTGCTCTCAGAGAGTTTGAAAAGTACAAGCATTGCAAGGACTTCTGCTCAAGAGTGGCAGTAAGATTATTTTAAACACACATATACACACACACACGGATAGAGACAGACAAAATGAAAGAAGAAATGGAAGTCTGATATGAAATGAAAGCAGATAACTGAGCAGCACTTGAGAGTTCTTGGATGCTTTATGAGCCCCTGTTGTTGAGGAGGCGGTCGCTAAGATTCTGCAGTGATTGCGTAAAGACATGGATTACGAGGTGAGGGCCCTCAAGGTGGGGTGGCTGGAGTAATTCAAGGGTGCCCCAAAGTAAACAAACAAAACCTGGGGAAGAGAGGGAGAGGAAAAGCCTTGTGAAGGAGGAATAAACAGAAGGCAGCCTAGAGACCAGCATTCAAACAAATCAAGCTCCCATTTCTAATGATGAAATCGATATGCTTCCATTCACAGGCCACCAGCAATGCTTGTGGTCCCAGGATTTCTTGAAGTGGATAGAAACTGAAGTTATGTTGATGTGGTTTGGGGGTAGCTTTCTTCCTTGCTCTGAGGTTTGAAATAGCACTCCAGTGATCAGTCTTTAAGGAGTGGTTCTATGAAAACTGAAAGTAAATTTCCCATTTTGGGTGGGTTGGCCTGCGCTTTTGATAAAGCCAAAGTCTCTGCTTTCACTGGCATTCTCCGGCTGCTTGGAAAGCTGTGAGGCTTAGATAATTATGTTCCATGCACTTCAGGTTTCCCACGAATGTCTTTGGAGGATGAAAAAGACAAATGCTGGGGCAAGGTGGATAAAATTTGATTGCCTGAGAATTTTTAGTTTACATAGATCTACACATGCAACTTGAAAAACTATGTCCTAAGATGCACATTTGTTTCACATTTTAATGTATCTTATCAATGTGTGTATTTAATGTGGTAGTGTTTTTGTTTACCCTGGAAAATGCTGTTATCTCCAAGTCATACAAATACAGTATGTGTAACTGGAAACAGTGAAGAGAATCCCTACTTCCAGCCGTTCACCTGGAGTTGTTGAAATTGAACGAAATGAAACTTCTGCTGTTCTCCATAATGGCATCTGGTGTGTGGATTTTGCTGGACCTAGGCATTAAATGACTGCTCTTTTTAAACTGTTTCTAAGGGGGAAAAATACACTTGCTTGAGGCTGTAGGGAAAGACTGAGAACTCAGGAGAGAAGGAGTGATTGGTTTATCGAGTCACATGTTTCTCATTGGGGCATAGTCCTACTCCCACCTGGCTCCCTCATTCGCTTAGTGATTTTATTGTAGACTGATATCCTGATTGGATAGGAGTTATTTGGGGTGACCCCGTGTTGTGGATTACGGGGACTGTGTGCTGTTGCAAGGTGCAGGGGGGGACTTCCATGAGTAGGGGCTTATTGTTGAGTGGGTAGTGTTCCCTAAGTGGAGTTGTGGTTTGTGCGAGAGATATTTGAAGGAGGATCTAGCTGCTGAGATGAGAAAAAGACAAAGTTGAGGAAACAAGTCCATGATGTGTGCACCCTCAAGGGGACCTGCTGTGAGAGATTTAACATTTTTATGCTTTTTTTTTCCTTCACTAATGGAGATTATGTTTCAGTTGGCTACATTTGTATTTTACCTTCTCTCTTCAGCAAATTATCATTTACCACCATTTACATGTGTATTGTGGTATTGGGGAGAAGCAAAAAAAAAAAAAAATGGTGTGGGACAAGCAGACATGACCTGTCCCGCATTTACCAAACCTTTCACTGCTGAGTCTGGAATTGTAGTGACAATGCCTATCTAGGCTACTTTAGGATTCCAAGTTAGCGACTAAGAAGGCAGTTAACACTGGCCCACAGTGAGATGGAGAATCTTCAAAAGATGAGATTTCAGGAAGCAGAATGAAGAGACCATTTCAGACAGATGCAAGAAGAGATTTTAGGACGGGGTATTAGCCAGTCTTCCCCGTGAGTCCGCTGATAAATCATTTTACCTTAGGCTTTACGATTTCTTCTTCCATTCAACACAGATTTTTTTCTGAAAGTTCCAAATTGTCTCAATAAAGACTCCTGTAGGGTTGCCAGCTTTGGATTCAGGGGAGTTGTGGGAGAAAGAGGAAAAGGGGAAAGGGGTGAGCAGCAGGGTGGTTTATGATTATTAATGAGTGATTGTAGCAGAAGACTCTACTAGCCAGAAAAGTGTTCATAAATTAGCACTCCAGTGACATATTAAGAGACATACTTGAAATTAGTCCTACTTAGTGGCATACTCAAGTTTCTGACTCCTAGAAACTTGGGAGTTTTGTAGGGTATCCTTACATTGCCAACTTAAATATACTAATCATACTTATCTACTCATTTCATCAGTTTCTGTCAAGGAATTTTACCTGGCAACATTTGGTTAGGCTGGGTTTTTGTTATTCTGTGTACTTAGTGGTGGTAAATATCATGTAATATTTAGCCTGGTTTTTCTTCAGTCAGATTTGTTAGGTTTCCTCCTGTACCTGATATTTCAAAATACTATTTGTAATTTCTCAAACTGGTTGTCTCCATTTACATTTATTGTATCATTCTAATAATGCCAAATGATGAATTCTATTAAATTCTGTACCAGTGTGGAGAATCAAGATACCAAAACTTTATGCTGTGTATATGGAATCCCACCCCTGGCCATTTTACTTTTTTTTTTTAAAGATCCACAAACTCTAATATGAAATTCATGCATCTTTTAGGGGAAATCTTTCCATATGGTTCTGATGCACAATCAGGAGGAAGAATGATTGGCTTACAAAAGTATATGGGACAAATTAAAGACATTCTAACCAAAAACAACCAACCTCCTGACAGACTACACAGTATTTTAGACTAATAGTTTGCATTAGAGGAACAGTGTGTTCATTTTAAAAATGTAACATGTCCTGATATTTTTGGTTCTTTAAATCATTCTCTCTGAGAAGCTTAAAGTGTTTATTTAATCTTGACTACAGTTCTATGCAGAAGAAAGATAATCAGAAGGACAGATAGGTCAAGCTAATTCAAATCTGTGAACCACAGGCTTGAAAGTTTTTCACTTCCAAATTTAGTGTTTTGTCCAATACTTGTTTTTGCATAAAGAAAACATTTTTTAATGTTGTTGCTGGTGTGTGTGTGTGTGTGTATGTACGTACGTGTGTTTCTTTACTGTTAGTTTATTTGGGATGACTTGAAATCATTCAACCTTTAAGAAATTCTGAAATGTCTCTTAAAATTGACACAATGTGCTTAAGTCATTGAACTTTGATTCTCCCCCTCCCCCCAGGCTTCACCATGAAAATATATTTTATTCTCAAGGACTCAGGGCTAAAAGCAAATTCAACCTTTCAGTCTAAATCTAATTAGTGGCTGCCCGTCACATACTTAACCACAGTCTTTGTGTTTGTTAACTTCCATAGACATTTGGTCACCGAAGCATACTGTCACAGTGGAAAATCATCTGAGGCAACAGTAGCATTTATAGAAGCTGTCTTACAGGTTGCAGAACAGAGAGATCCCTAGACCAAATGAAAGGCTACAATCAAATGGTTTATTTAATAAGTTTCCAAAATGCAGCAAGAAGCAAAGTATTGGTGTTGGTTTATTACACTTAAAATAGTGGGATGCATTTGGACTGGAAAGAACACACTGCCCGATCCTGTGTCATACAGTGTTCACATGTTCATCTCTCTCTCTTTCCTTCTGCCTCATCAGCTTGCTCTGCTGACAGTGTCGTTACAAGAACCAGAGTTGAGGTTTAGAAGGGGCACTCAGCACATAGAAGGTCTTCTGACCTATCGCTTGCTTCTTCGATTAGAGGGACATGGGCAAGTATGCCTGGCCAATAGCTGTAGATCATCGATGACTTACTGAGCAGCCAAGGATTTTATCTGTGTGTCTCTGGCAGAGGTCACGTGGGACCAAGATGGGTGTCACCAGTGGGTGACAGTGTCACAATAGGGATCACATTACCGGCCCCTGGGAGCAATATGATCCATGATTTATGAATATTTAAGATTTAATCAGTCTTGTCATCTCTGTACATGTACATATTAACTCTGAATTGTTTCATAACTTTTGTGTGCTGCATGCATGAACTGTATCTATTCTATGTCTAGCATGTCTTTATACGTTAGCAATCTTATAACTATTCTTAACAGACCTACATTTCATCCACGTTATTGGCTTATCTTGTTCTCCATAAGTCTTCTCCAAAGAAGACGAACATTTTTAAATGATATGGCAAACACACATTATAGCCCAACTAGAGTCTGGTGTTATATTTGCAAGATTTAGAAACAGTGGGTCTTAATTTCTAGAAAAAACAATGAGCATGGGAAAGACAAAGCTGTCTGATTTTTTTTTTTAAGTTTTAATTTTAATTCCATTTAGCTAACATACAGTGTTTTGTTAGTTTCAGGTGTACAATGTAGTGATTTAACAATTCCGTGCAGTTTGCTGTTTTCAGCAATTATTTTAGAATAAAAACAAGGGTGCAGAGGTTGGAAAAGGCTAGGATGAAAAAAAAAGGAGGGGGAACTATTCAGAAATGATCTATGTATAATCATCTCCTTCCTTGCTTTCTCACACCCACCTTGCCTCTTTCCTTTCCTGTGTATTCAATGATGATTTATTATTTATAATATGTTAAATTATATGACAATTGATCCTTCCATTAGAACCCAGAATATGTTATTTTCTTGTCAATGTATTACGTATCTTAAAAATGAATGTGTATTCTGAAATCATTGGGTGTAGTGTTCTCTAAATGTCAGGTCAAGGTAGTTAATAGTATTTTTTTTTTTAGATAATCTATGTCTTTACTGATCTTTTGATCTTATGAAAGAGCTATTTAAATGTAATTGTGATTTTATCTATTTGTCCTTTAATTCCGTCTCTTCAATTCTAAAGCTCTGTTTTAAGGTGTAGTTACTTTTATGATTGTTCTGTATTCCTGCTGTATTAATCATTTTATTATTTAAATTGCCCATTATTATCTCTGGTAATACCTTTTTTTTTTTCCTTGAGGTCTATTTTAGCTGATACTAAAATAGGCACTCCAGGCTTCTTCTCGTGAATTTTTTTTTCATCCATTTACTTTGAACCTATCTATGTCTTCATATTAAAAGACCAATTTTTTTTTTAAGGAATATAGTTGGGTTTTGCTCTTTTATTCATTTCAACCAACTTTTCCTTTAATTGGAATCTGGGATTCTTTAATACATTTATTCCATTAACATTTAGTACAAGTACTGATACAGTTGGATATAGGTCTCTATTGTATTATTTGTTTTTCATCTGCCACCTCTGGTTTTTGTTTTTGTGGTCTTTCCTCTTTTCTTTCTTTCCTGCCTTTATTTGGATTATTTGAATATTTATAGGATACATACCTTACTTTTCATGGTTGCTCTAGAAATTACAATATAAATCCTTAACTTTGTGGTCCACATAACGTTGCTGTTGCACTGCTCCACATAAAATGTAGACACTCAGCACCCATTTAGCCTTTGCTTGGTACTCCCTAGCCTTATTCTGCAAGATGTTCCATGTACATGTATAACCCATAAGATTAAGTTACAATTTTTGCTTTCGTCCCTCATGCATTTAAAGGAAATTGCAAGGAATAAGAATTCTTTGCATTTATTTGAATATTTATAATTTCTGATGCTGTGCATCCTTTCATTATCACCTGAGTTTTCCTTTGGTGTAAAATTTCACTTTCACCTCAATAACTTCCTTCAGTATTTTATATAGTCCAAGTCTTCGGGCAAACACGTTCACTTAGTTTTCTTTATTCTGAAATATCTTCACTTGTCCTTTACTCCTGAAAAATTGCTGCACTTGAAATAGAATTCTGGGCTGATAGTTCTGTCTTTTAGCCATTTGTAGATGACTTTCCACTATCATCTGGCCTTATTTGCTTCTAATGAGGTCAGTGGTTTCAGTATGTAATGTGGTGTTTTTCTTTGACTTTTTACAAGATTCCACCTTTATCTTTGGTTTCAGCAGTTCACTGCAATGCACCTAGAATGGTTTCTTTTATTTATTCTGCATGGAGTTTGATGTTTGATGAGCATCTTGCGTTTGTATATGCACGTCTTTCTCCAAATTGAGGGGAAGATTTTTACCCAATAATTTTTGAAAAAAAATTACTGTATTTTTCGGTTACATAATTTTCATTTAGATGTTATTATATAGTTTTTATTTCTCTGCTGTGATTTCCTATCTTTTATTTTTTAATTTTTAATGTTATTTTTAAAATTTTTTAATGTTTTATTTATTTTTGAGAGAGAGAGAGAGAGAGACAGAGTATGAGTGGGGCAGAGGCAGAGAGAGAGAGAGACACAGTATGAGTGGGGCAGAGGCAGAGAGAGAGAGAGAGAGAGAGACAGTATGAGTGGGGCAGAGGCAGAGAGAGAGAGACACACACACAGAATCCGAAGCAGGCTCCTGTCTCCGAGCTGTCAGCACAGTGCCCAATGTGGGCATGTGATTGACGTGAACCACATGACTGTGAACCAGGAGGTCATGACCTGAGCCGAAGTTGGAGGCTTAACCGACTGGGCCACCCAGATGCCCCTCCTATCTTTTATTAATTGCAAAAATATTTTCTTTTACCTCAGTGACCAAAGTTATAAATAGCTAATTTAAATCCTTTTCTCCTCCTTCTATTTTTGTAAATTTTTAAAGTTTATTTACCTATTTTGAGAGAGACAGAGACAGTCCAAGTTGGGGAGGGGCAGGGAGAGAGGAAGAGAGAAACCCCAGCAGGCTCTGTGCTGTCAGCTTAGAGCCCAATGTGGGGCTTGAACTTACGAAACATGAGATCATGACCTGAGCTGAAACCGAGAGTCAGATGCTCAACCGACTGAGACACTCAAGTGCCCCTTTTCTCCTCCTTCTAATATCTTGGTCATCTTTGGAGGGGTTTTAAATGATTGTCCTTTTATTATGAATTGGTCCAGTGTTGCTGTTCCTTTGTGTCTTTTGGATTATTTTTCCTGGACATTTAAAGTGCTATGTTGCAGAAATTCTGCATTCTTTTATATCCCCCTGAACAGTGTTGGTTTTTAGTTTGCTAGTTTGTTTTAGGAGGCAATTATCTTGGTCAGACAAAAAATGTAAATTATTCCTCTTGGGCTGTAGCTGAAATATCAGTTTGTTCCTTTTAGCTTTAGCTGCATCATTTTGTGTCCACCACATGCTGTGTAGATCAAGGATCAGTTAGAGATTTGGGCAGAGTTTATACAAAACAGTTCAGGGCTCTCCCTCTTTGACTCTGTTTTTCTCTGGGAATGCCTGTCCCTCTCATTCCAGAGGCTGGCGTTAGCTCACACTGTGTTCTCTGAAAGACTGAATGTTTTTTATTGGCATTTAATGCACCATGCATAGTGTCAGCTATATTCTGCCGTTAGTGTACAAGTCTTAAAAACATACCATACCATATGGTCTTAAAATTCATACCATACTATACCTTTTTCTAAGTTTTGACTTCCCTCTAGAATTTGTCTGATTATTTTTCACTCTCTAATGAGTTCAGGTGGCTGTTTATTGAGGTTTTCTAGAATTTAGAATGGTTCTATCTTTGAGAGTAAGTTTGGTAGAAATAGAACCATACTGGAAGTAATACTTGAGATTATATACCTTGTTCTTGGGGATATTTTTTTCCCAGCCCAAAGGAAAATGCCTACTAAGAACGGAAATATTTTTGTTATAGATTCTGAAGCATAATGCTATAAATGTTATAAATATGTTATTCTTTCAGTATCACTGAATGAAGGCACGTGTATTCAACCTTGGATAAATAAAACTAATGACACAATCAGCATAAATTAGGCGATATGAGTGCAGGTATGGAGGTTGTGTAGAAACATACTTCATATTACAAAAATAAATACCACAAAGAGACATTCAAGCAATCCGAAGAAGAAATCAGTTGGCTTCACATAGATTGCCTTCTATGTGAATGGAAAGGTTTCCATAAAATTAGGATGCTGGATGATGTTAATGATTAAGAAAAAGAGGATTGGATTTTTTTCTTAATAAGAAAAAAGAAAGACAATCATAAAATTCATGGGAAAAAACATACAATCTTATATGAAGCTCCTCAAAATATGGTTTCATTTTGAGAAATGTTGAATACTTTTATCTGTGTATTAGTAATGTTTTTATTTGAATGGAGCAGTTGTTGTGATATTCAAACTATAGACAAATTAGTTCCTAGCTTATTATCTGATTTTTTTTTGTATATGATATTTATGTAGTCCTACTAACATAAGCACTGGGTGTTTTCAACTTTTAGAATCAAACTGTAGCTTTTTTATGTTTATAAATAAGATGTTCTTAACTTTTGCAAAATGCTAACGAAAGTCTAGCTGAAAGAAGATGCAAAGAAAAGGTGGAAGGGAGAGTGGAAGGCAAGATCAGAATGTTTGTATCTTTATATAGTATCATGAGGATTAAGGGATACTTAAGACGACATTCAAAAGTTAATGCAGTGATAAACTGAGGTTAATGTATATGTATTAAATAATCATTAGACGAACAAAATAATAACTCACCAAAATTGTTATGAAGAAATGTATGTTGGTAATCTTATACTTACCTTTCAATTTTTTTAAATGTTTGTTTATTTTTGAGAGAGAGGGAGGGAGAGAGAGTGGGAGAGGGCACAAAGAGGGAGGAGACACAGAATCTGAAGCAGTGATGCAGGGCTCAAGCCCACGAACCATGAAATCATGACCTGAGCCGAGGTTGGATGCTTAATGGACTGAGCCACCCAGGCCCCCTTTAGACTTATATTTCAAAGCAGAGATTCAGTATATAATTTTTAAAGTTTGCATATCAGGTAATAGCATCATAACATATGATAATAAGTCATAACATATGACTAATAAGTCATAAATGTACCTGACAACAGCTAAAAATCTGAAAAAGTTAAAAGTACTGATTTTTAGAAAGTGAGACTTGAGGTATAAAGGCTTGTCATTGGTCTTTTACATATGAGCGCTTAGGTTTTATTTATTTTGAAAGTTTTATTTATTTTGAGAGAGAAGGAGAGTGTGTGTGACTGGGGGAAGGGCAGAGAGAGAAGGAGAGAAAGAGAATCCCAAGCAGGCTCCACACTGTCAGCACAGAGTCCAACGCAGGGCTCTCACCCAGGAACCGTGAGATCATGACCTGAACTGAGATCTAGACTCAGATGGTCAACTGACTGAGCCACCCAGATGTCCCTTAAGTTTCACTTAAAAAAAATCTGTTTATGTTAAAAAATGGGAAAAAGTGTGGTTTGAAATTATGTAAGGAAATGATAGTGTAACTAGGAATGCAAATACTACTCTTAAGTTTGTAGTAGTTGACCACGATCTACCGCAAAGTTCCCCGTGCAATTATCACATTTGATTTTTTTTCCCAGAAAAATCTAAGCATAAATTTGGTGTAGATACTGCTTTTGGGAAAATCATAGCTCAGGAAGCAGCCAAATGGGTTTGAAATCATACTTTGTTCTTTTGATCCAGTTTCATTTTTCCTGTAAATTTCCTTAGAGTAAACATGACAACCAACGTGTCAAGTGCTTTGATCTCAGATTTGGTTTAGGCAGACTAAAGAAGAGTATTTACACTAAGTTCTGTTAAGAGGCTCTAAAATGGCTTGGGGCACCCGGGTGGCTCAGTCGGTTAAGTGTCTGACTTCATCTCAGGTCATGATCTCACGGTTTGTGAGTTCGAGCCCCGCATCGGGCTCTGTGCTGACAGCTCGGAGCCTGGAGCCTGTTTCAGATTCTGTGTCTCCCTCTCTCTCTGCCCCTCCCCTGCTCATGCTCTCGCTCTCTCTCTGTCTCAAAAATAAATAAATATTTTTAAAAAAATTAAAAAAAATAAAATGGCTTGCCCAGTTAGGAGGCACATAAAGAATAGAGGGCTTTCATCTAAAAAAAAAAAAACACCACTTTTTTAAAGTTTATGTATTTATTTTGGGAGGGACAGAGATAATACGAGTGGGGAGAGGCAGAGAGACAAGGAAACAGATAATCCCAAGCAGGCTCTGCACCGTCAGCATGGAGGAGACTGACGTGGGGTTTGAACCTACAAAACCGTGAGCTCATGACCTGAGCTGAAACCAGGAAGTGGATGTTTAACCGACTGAGTCACCCGGGCGTCCCAAGAATAGAGGACTTATAGATCGAATGCAGAAATTTATCTTTTAGGGCTAACCGTGTAATTGCTCATCATTTAAATATAGTAAAATAATTGGTACCCAAATATATTAATAATTAAAAACATTACATTGTATGGGCACCTGTGTGGCTCAGTTGGTTATGCAAACGACCTTGGCTCAGGTCATGATCTCATAGTTTGTGAGTTTGGGCGCCATGTCAGGCTCTGTGCTGACAGCTCGGAGCCCAGAGCCTGCTTCGGATTCTGTGTCTCCCTCTCTCTCTGACCCTCCCCTGCTCATGTTGTATCTGTCTGACTCTCTCAAAAATAAATAAACATTAAAAAAAAAAAACTAAAAAAAATTACGTTGTAGCATGTTGCTCCATCTTGAATCATTGAAAAAGAAGGAAAATATCCTGTTTTTATAGGTCATAGGTAACTATGCTTTATAAAATAATTAAAATACAGGGGCGCCTGGGTGGCGCAGTCGGTTAAGCGTCCGACTTCAGCCAGGTCACGATCTTGCGGTCCGTGAGTTCGAGCCCCGCGTCAGGCTCTGGGCTGATGGCTCAGAGCCTGGAGCCTGTTTCCGATTCTGTGTCTCCCTCTCTCTCTGCCCCTCCCCCGTTCATGCTCTGTCTCTCTCTGTCCCAAAAATAAATAAATGTTGAAAAAAAATTTTTTTTTAAATAATTAAAATATTAACATAGAACTTTATTCATTGTTTTTTCTTTTTTCTTTCTTTCCTGTTGGGGGCTGACATACTTTTGATTAAATGGATACTTGCCTAGTCAAGGTGGGAGAAATCCTAGTCACTAAAATTGATTGTGGTGAATCAGAGGCAGCCAGCAAACTCAGAGTTCAAATGACTTTCATCACTGCTCACCCTTTTGTCTATTTGACCATGAAATTGGAAGTGGTTGACTTTTGCAATTATGAACACTGGCATACAGACATGCTTTTTTTTTTTTTTTTTTTTAACAACTAAAGATCCCTTTAAATTTTATATATCCAGTTCAAGTCAAATAACTGCTTCCCTTATGGTATTAGTAGTAGCTAGAAAAGAAATACTTGAATACAGTTCAAGTTAATCCAGGAAAACTTAGTTTTCAAACTTGATTTATCAAAATTTTCACTTATGATGAAAATTATCTTTGGAAAGAAAATACCCAAATAGTCAAATCTTGACCTGTTTTTGTGATACTTAGCCCAGTTAAGCCATTTCCATAAAGTTAATGATAGTCCTAAATATGCATAGTTTGAATAAAGTAACAGTGTTCCTAAGTGACAGATTTCTGCTGAACGACAGCAAAGTAATTATAAATAATTTTTAATGATTTGAATTTGAGGTGAATTCACGTGTTCCCTGGTCCTAGAGAAGTTCATTCCTAGCTACTTGTTGCCTTAATTCAAATAAGGAAAATGAAGATTTGTGGT
Organism: Herpailurus yagouaroundi; assembly: GCF_014898765.1. Lineage (NCBI taxonomy): Eukaryota > Metazoa > Chordata > Mammalia > Carnivora > Felidae > Herpailurus > Herpailurus yagouaroundi. The sequence goes on along the minus strand of NW_024412423.1, from coordinate 13,930,725 downwards.
GAGACCCAATTCTCCTCTGTGGAGAATTTGAAAAGAATAGGATTGAGGCTCAGAGTTATGCAGGAAGTGTGGGTCAGGCACAGGAATAAAAAGGGGTAGTAACTGCAAGTTTATATGCACAACAATCAGATCCCAGCCACCCCACTCCATCTGTGCCCTATGAAGGAATAGCACTTTGACTTCTATCTACTGAGCAAGATATTATAAATTTTCCTCCAAAGAAAATAAAAACCCAGAGAAAAACCAACTCCTTGTGTTGACGTTTTGGGGTCCAAAAATAAAATTATGTATCTTCTTCCACCACTTGTTTCAGAGGTTAAAAATGTAGGATTGGGTCAAGAGAAACAGGAAACTAATACCAAAAAGGCGGAACGATTAATATTAATATCAGGCAAGTTCCTTTAAAAGCATTAAGTAAGATATTCTGTGAAAGGGATATAGCATTCATAAATCTGTATGGAACCATTAACAAAGCAGTTGAACACATAAAATTTTAACCACCCTGGACTTCTGCCAGTAGCATTGCTTCTGTTGAACAAACTATATTTTTCAGCTTTCCTTGAAGTCATTGGTAAGATGTAAACAGACATATTCAGGTGGAGTTTCATAGAAAATTGTTTAATGAGCTTGTTCAGATGACATGTACCTTCTGAAGCCACTTCCCTAATCCTTCTTTCTGACTAGAATGTTGATGTGATGGCTAGGATTCTAGCAGATATCTTGTGAAAATGAGGTGACTCTGAGGTGACCCTGAGAATGACAAGATGGCTGTGAGTATTTGGTGACTCAGGGAATGAAAGCCACCTGCTAAAGGTTGCAGAATAGAAGGATAGAAGGTACTAGGTTTCCCAGTGATATATGGAACTACTTTACCTATCTTAGCAAATTTGTGAGAGAAAATAAATCCCTCCCTTTTTGGAAACTTGTGTTTTAGCTCTTTGCTATTAGAAGCTTAAAATAGGGGCATCTGGGTGCCTCGGTTGGCCTTCTGACTTCAGCTCAAGTCATGATCTCCAGTTCATGGGTTCAAGCCCCATGTCGGGCTCTGTGCTGACAGCTCAGAGCCTGGAGCCTGCTTCAGATTCTGTGTGCCCCCTCTCTTTCTCTGTCCCTTGCCCGCTCACACACTCTCTCTCTCAAAAATAAATAAACATTAAAAAAATTAAAACAAGTTTAATATAGTTTTAACTGATACACAAAGAGAACTTGATAAAAATACACTATAGTTGGAGATTTTAAAAGCCCTCTCATACACAGATTTGGTTCAAACAACAGAAAATTAAGTAATTCTATGGAGATTCTGAATAAAATTGATTTGATATATATACATTTCATTCTGCAGCATTAAATGCTTATATATTGTCAGTGAATAGAGCTTGAGCAGCAGGGCTTTTATTTTTAATTGTTCTCAAATTATGAAATTTATGTGGCATTATATAAATTTTGGAATATTTGCATATGATCTATGACCTACATACAGAGAACACATAAAAGATTTTTTTATTTTAAGTTTATAAGACACTGGGCATTGTTTGCTAGTACAGGTGTTACTAAATCTTTAGTCTGTAACTGGTACTGACTTTATAATTGTAGGTCATGATACCTTTCAAGTAGTATTACATCAGCCATTTCCAATAAAATGTAATACCCCCACTATCAAATCTCGAACTCTTACAGTTTACAGTAAAGCAGATTTTCTTGGGTTTCAATAATGGTGATAATGTTAGAGAAGCTACTGTATGACATATTCAAAGACCATTATATTATATCGTGTTAGGTAAAGGGCATTTGCAAAACTAGCAGTACCTAAGTTAGTTTTAGCATTCATGATCTTAGGTGAACTGCATAGATGATACATTTTTTTCTTTGTCCTTTTGGTTCTTTTTTTTTTAATCTTATTTTCACATAGATTTGTGTCTCATTGTATTCTAAATATAATGTAATTCAGAATATGTCTAGTCGTTGGTAACCAGGCATACATTAAAAGATGGGAAGCATTAAGCAGTGTGAACGTGCATATTCATAATAGCTGTCTAACTAATGTTTTTTTTCCCTTCAGTAGACTAAGGCATACTGTATATTTTACATCCAACTGAAATATTATAAATCACTTTTTAATATCTTTTTATCTGAACAAGAAAAAAATCATTTGTATTACAGACATGTAAATTTAACTTAAAACTACGAAACCTAGTTTGAGGCTTGATACTGTGGCCATAAATCATATACAATAACATTGTAAATGATATAACTGTAACATTATATTCTCTGGGCAAGGTTAATAGATTCAGTTCAAGTCTAGCAAGAAATTGTAGCTGACATTTTCCCATTTCTTTCAGAAAAGCCTTTATAAATCCTCAACTTCTAAATTGGACTGGATTAGGTCCCAGTGGAGAAAATCCTAGATTTAGTGTTTTTAATTTCCTAAGTTACTGAGTAGGAACCAACTTTATAACTGTAGTCAAATATGGCTTGGGGACTTTAACCGTCAGGTTATTTTTGTTATTCTCATCCAATTCGAATAATAAAACTAACTGAACTAATAATAACAAAGGAAAAACTATGGTCAAAGTAATAGTAGTCTAAATTTTTTAAAAGCCCGTCAGTTTGGTTAACCTGGGTTAACAATGGAAAGAAATGTAAATAAGTGTTCTATGCAAGTCTTCTCTGGGTGACAAAACACAGCAGGTCCACTGCCTTCCTTTTCAACTCACAGCTCTTTACTCTGGGAACAAATTATTTATATTCTATCTTGCCCAGTTCCTTTTTTTTTTTTTTTTCGGGGTTGGGGAGGGACAGAGAGTGAGAGAGAGAAAGAAAGAAAGAAAGAGAAAGAGCACCCAAGCTGGGGAGGGGCAGAGACAGAGGGAGTGAATCTCAAGCAGGCTCCTTGCTGTGAGCACAGAGCCGGATGTGGCTCGTGAACCTTGAGATTATGACCTGACCTGAAATCAAGAGTCAGAGAGGTTCAACCAACTGAACCACCCAAGTTCCCCACCTTGTTGGGTGATGCTGTTAAACTCTGCTGTGAAAACTGGCACAATGAGTGACCTTACTCTCTTTCTACTGTGGGAAAGAGAGTGCACCAAGATGGTTGGAGGCACAGAAAGCTTAGTTGTCTAATATAGTCTGTGCATGGAGAATTCTTCCAAATGCCATGTTGTCTTTGAGATCGGTTACAAGACCTTCAAGACACTGTTCCCCGATATAGGTAGAAATTGTATGATCGGCAAGGTGGGGAGATTGTTGTGTAGGACAATTCTGCACAACATGATGGTTTTTCTTCTGTTCGTGTGCCAGGACCCTAATTGCCTCCCTTATCCCCTGTCCTTCTGAGCCTTCTCACAACGAGCCTTATTTGTTTGTTTGTTTGTTTGTTTATTTAAATTTTTGTTCTCTTTCTGTTCTCTCCTTACTCATTTCTTGTTTTTATCCTTGCTCTTCTCCTTAACTCGATACCCACCAAACCCACGTGCAATCACTCTCAATGCCAGAAGAGTGCATATGATTAACACATGGCTCAAGACCCACTTGCAAAGTCACCTTATACCTAAGCCTTGCCATGGCTAATTCCGCTCTATATTGCCTTTCTGTTATTTTCAATTTCCTGTAGACTTACAACAATACTATATATCACATTTAAGTTCCTTTACCTAGATTCTGGTGATTCCTTGAGGATTATTTGTATTTCCTCAACTGAACGTACATTCTGGTTGATAATAGCTTTTTACATTTTTCATATTTCTTAAAGATGCCCTGAAGTTCTAGGTGTATAGTAACTGATAAATGAGTTTAAGTTAATTTTTCAGCAGGTTGTAAGCCCTCTTCTTAAAGGCTTAGCTGTTCTGGACATATTTCCACTAGAATATCTTTTCCCCTTGTGCTACAGCCGTGTGGTGTGTTAATATAATAAATCTTTCATTTGTTATTAACTGATTGAATTACCATTAAAACTGCTCGAAACACTATTATTCTTCTAGAGTGATTTGGGAATCAGAGTGGTGCTGCATTTGAACATCCTTGCTTCCTTAACAAACCATAATCATCTCTCTGAGATGCACCTCCAGTTCTGTGTTTAAGGAAATGTGCATTCTCACAGTATCTTGTGCTTTTTGTATTATTGTGTGTTCTCTTGTATTTGGCAACCCACATATTGCCTGGTTTAAATTCACAGCTTCTCAGAGGTAGATATTATTTAGTGATAAATTTTTCCATTTTAGCAATGCTAACAACACATGTAATAAGTGTGGGTATTTAATGTTTAAATCTCTGATGCACAGGTTCCTATATTGTAATTAGATGCAACATGATGCCTTGAGGACTTTGGCACTGACTTTCTTAAAAAGATTGACTAGGGGGGCGCCTGGGTGGCTCAGTTGGTGAAGTGTCCGACTTCGGCTCAGGTCACGATCTCACGATCCGTGAGTTCGAGCCCTGCGTCGGGCTCAATGCTGAAAGCTCAGAGCCTGGAGCCCATTTCAGATTCTGTGTCTCCCTCTCTCTCTGTCCCTCCCCTGTTCATGCTCTGTCTCTCTCTGTCTCAAAAGTAAATAAATGTTAAAAAAAATTAAAAAAAATAAAAAAAAAGATTGACTAGGAATGAAAGATGATATTAACATTTGCCTTATGAAATAAAATATTACCATCTTTCATATATTAGGTTCATAAGCTGAAGAGGGTCATATTTCTGATAACACCAATTATACCTCATGAGAATAACTATTTTTAGGCTTATGATGTCTAAATCCTTAGCATGGATACAATAACTTGTCAGGTGTTAAAAAGATCCCATATGATTGGCAGAAATATCTACTAGGTTCTGTTTTTAAGTTGTTTCATTACTTGTTAAAATTAATTTTACGAAAGAGTAAGCTTTCTGTAAGTGTTTTGGTGACTGTCTTTATGGCATGAAGTAACTGGCCAATCATTTTGAAAGGTTCAGTTAGTAACTTGCATTATGGTTTCAAATAAGTAATTAAGAGATTAATTTTCCGCAATTTGTCGTCATTGATATGAATTGAACCTTTTATACCTAGCTTTTCATCTTTGATTCTGTATTAAAGTTTCTCTGGACACTTTGTAGGGTACAAAGAACACACAGTGCTGTCTGCATATTGAAAATACAGATCACACACACGCACACACACACACACACACACACACACACACATATACACACACACGTGAGAGGCTAAATAACAAGAGATTACCAGGTACTTCTACAATAGAGTATGACTAAATGAACTGTATGACTAAATGAACAATATGAGTAAATATTCATGAACTGAAAGGAGATTACTATCAGGTGGGTTATCAGGAGAGAGAAATTTCAGACGAGAGCTCTGCTATAAAGTATACCCTTGAAATTCATTGTTTTAACATTTTCAGTTTCCACTCATTTTACACGACTCCCCAAAGACCCCTTTATGTGGATTTGTACCTTTGCTGAGGAAGAGTTCTGTTGTGTAGCTTAAAGGTTGATGTAGGGAGGGAGAACAGCTGAAATGCCCCTAACATCCGTCTTCATTTCATGTTAGCTTTCCCATTCTCTATGGTGGCATTTGTCAGTTTGGAAATCAAGAGGACCTTGAGTGGGTTATTCTTCTTGAATATTAAATATTCTCTGTTATGTGCCTCATGATTGACTCTATTTTACATATTCTTATAACCAATGGTCTGCAGTGACTGGCACATTGAAGGTACTCACTTTTGCTTTGAATGTGTGTGTGGAGGATGGACAGATGCATGTGGCTTCAATATGGCAGTGAGAAATGGTTCATGTAGGCGTTCAGAGGAAGATAAAGTTGAAAAATGAGTGGGGTCACAATGGAGAGGGCCTTGAATTCTGAAGATAACTTCTTCCTTCCTCCATATTCTAGGCATTTATTTAAAATGAAGCATCCTTAATAAAAATTGTCATCAGGAAAGAGCCTACATTATTAATTTTTTAAAAATTTATTTATTTTGAGAGAGAGAGAGCACGAGCAGGGGAGAGGTGGACAGACAGGGAGAGAGAGAGTCCCAAGGAGGCTCCTCACTGTCAGCACAGAACCTGATGTGGGGCTCGAACCCACGAATCGTGATATGTTGACCTGACCTGAAATCAAGAGTCAGACGTTTAACCGACTGAGCCACCCAGGCACCCTGAGCCTACATTATTTTATAACCAATTATTTGTGAGATTTGTAAGATTAATATATTTAGTTGTCTTGAAAGGTATAGACTCTTTACTTGGAGATATAGAAACCAAAAAAGACATTGTGGCCAGAATGTGGAATGAACATGTTGGAAGATGTTTAGCTAACTTTATTAGCTAAAGTAAAAGTAATATTGAGGCATTTTTGAAAAATCAAATAATACAGAAGAGCTTATGTTGACAGAGTATCAGTGTTTATAGATTTACTGATTGATTTACCAATGATAATGTCTATTGACTGTGTACTATTACAAAAATGTTTATTTTTACTTATGTGATTACTCTCCAATTAATTATATGTATATTTTTAATTTGATTTTTTATTATTTACTTCTATTATTATAAATATGTCTAGAATTCTATTTCTTGATTTCTTACCATTAACATCGTTATTTTTTTTTCTCTTTACTTTTTCTATCCATTTTATTCCTTCAAACATTATCAAGATTGAAAACACTGTATTCTGCTCTTTAACCAAATTTGGATCTTTCTTCTGTTGAATATCATATATAATCTAAAATTTCAAAACCAATCTTTGAAATTTAAATTTTCACCTTGCAGACACATTCACCATAGATGAAGCTGGAAATATGCTAGTGTTATATTACCTTATCTACAGTTACAGTGTTGCAGCCCATAGGCCAGTGGTAAAAGCAGTTCTTAATTGTGTTGTATTTTCCTATACGCTATTATTTAAATTCATGTTGTACTTTAATTTTTTTTCTATTTAAATAATGCTTTCTTGAACAGGTTTTGAATTTTATTGATGCATTTTGTTTTCCCTTACTAAAACAAGAAATTTCATTTGTTTTCATCATCCAATACCTAATACTATAGCTTCCAGCATATTTTCTGGTTCTGTATGTTCTTTTGAGACTATTTCATTCTTTAAAATGGGAAGTCTTTTCAGAACTCTCTGATTTTCTCTTATAAATTTAAAATAATTGCTTTATAGGCCTGTTTTAGAAGTCTGATCTTGGATGCTCTTAGCTCTTTGGGTCTCTAGCTTGGTATTTGCAGTTTTGAGGTTCACCAAATTCTGGGTCGATCCATTTTGAATGTTATATATTTGCATTCTCTAACTTTTTCTTACTTGTATCTATTTATCCATCTATCTCTATCTTTATATTTAAAGTTGGTTTCTTATAGGCAGCATTTACCTGTCTCTGGCTGTTTTATATGACCTAATAGTCTCTGATTTTTAATTGAGGGGTTTAGACCATTTACACTCAATTATTGATACAGTTGCGTGTAAATCTTCCATCTTGCTATTTTCTATTTGGTGCATCTGTTCTTTGTTCATTTTTTTTGTTCTATTTTACTCTCTTTTGAGCTAATTAGGTATTTCTTATGAACTTTTTAATCTCTTACATTGGCTTATCAGCTCTGTTTCTTTTGTGTGTGATTGCTTTAAGGTTTATATAATGCATCTCTAATCACAGTGTCACTTAAAGGAATCTTACACTATTATACCATTTCACAAATAGAAAGCTAACAGTATTGTGCTTCATTTCACTTCTTCTGCTGTGTTTGCTAGTGTTGCCATGCATTTTAACTCTGCACATGCTATTAACTCAACTGTACAATATTTTGCTATTTTTGCTTTACGTAAATCATTTTAAAGAGTTTTACACATATGAGAAAAGGTATTTTGTAATTACCCACATAGTTACATCTCTGGTGTTCCTCATCCTTTTGTGTAGATCCACATTTCCATCTGATATCATTTGCCTTTTGCCTAAAGCAGTTCAATTAACATTCCTTATAGTTGCAGGTATGCTGTTAATGAAATCTTTAATTTTTGGAAAGCCTGAAATAATTTTTTACTTGCCCTGATTTTGAAAAAAAAAATCAATTTGTGTATAGGATTCCACGTTGATAATAATTTCCTGTAAGTAATTTCGGAAAATGCAGTGTTTTCTGTCTTGTTTCTACCAAGATGTGTGATATAATTATTTGTTATTCTTATGCAGTTTGTCTTTCTCCTGACTCCCACCCCTGTAACTGCTTTCAGGGTTTTCTTTTTATGGCTAGTTTTAAACAATTTGATTATAATATGCTTTGGTAATTTTTTAAGATATATTATCATGCTTGGTGTTTGTTCAGCTTCTAGGACCTGTGGGTTTATTATTCACTGAATTTGGAAAAAAATTCAGCCATTATTTTTTGAGTTACACATATATAAGAACCCTCATTATTATTTCACAGTTCTGTGTTTATTTTTTTCATTCTCTTTCTCTGTGTTTTATTTTGGATGTTTTCTGTTTTAATTTTATTTTTAAATTTTTATTTCGTTTTATTTTAGAGAGAGAGGAAAAGTGAGTAGGGAAGAGAGGCAGAGGGGGAGAGAGAGAGAGAGAGAGAGAGAGAGAGAGAGAATGAATGAGAATATGAATATCTTAAGCAGGCTCTACATTCAGCATGGAGCCAGATGCAGGGCTTGATCCCATGACCCTGGGATCATTACCTGAGCCAAAAGCAAGAGTCAGATGCTCAACCAACTGAGCCACTCTGGTGCCCCTGTCTTTTTTTTTTTTTTTTTTAATGTTTATTAAAAAAATTTTTTTTTAATGATTTTATTTATTTTTGAGACAGAGAAAGAAACAGAGTATGAGCAGGGGAGGGGCAGAGACAGGGGGAGACACAGAATCTGAAGTGCGTTCTAGGCTCTGAGCTGTCAGTGCAGATCCCAACGTGGAGCTCGAACTCATGGAGTATGAGATCATGACCTGAGCTGAAGTCGGATGCTCAACTGACTGAGCCACCCAGGCGCCCCTAAATGTTTATTTATTTTTGAGGGAGCGAGGGAGCATGCAAGGGCCAGAGAGAGGGAGACAGGATCCAAAGCTGGCTCCAGTCTGACATCAGAGAGCCCAAGGTGGGACTTGAGCTCATGAACTGTGAGATCATGACCTAAGCAGAAACCAAGACTCAGATGCTTAATTGGCTGAGCCACCCAGGTGCCCCTATTTTCTATTTTGTATCTTCAGGATGACTAATATTTTCTTCTGGGATGCTTATCTGCTACAAATCCCTTCCAGTGTATATCTCAGGTATTTTTTAATATGTCTTCTAATTACACTCATGCTTTTCTCTTTTTTTAAACAGAGGAAATATATTTGTAATTGTTTATAATCTTTTTTTTCTAATTCTATTATCTCTGTTATTTTTCAGTCTGTATTGATTGATTTTCTCATTATGGGCTGCATCTTTATGCTTCTTTACACGTTTGGTAACTTTTTATCTGATACAAGCATTGTTAGTTTTATGAAGTTGGTGCTTGGTATTTTTTTGTCCTTCTTTGTACACTTTTGTGCTTTGTTTAGAGATGCAGTTTAATTACTTGGGAACATTTTGATTCTTTAAAATGTTACCTTTAATCTTGGTTAGGTGGGACCAGAACAACATGTATTTTCGGGATATTTTGGGTCCAGTACTGAAGAAATACACTCTGAGTACCCAACTATATATATACTACAAGATTTCTCAACTCTGGTTGCTTGAAACATGAACAATTTTCAAAAATTATTCTGCTTCTTCATTTCTAGTTCTTTTATCATTATAGTATGTATCTAGTGTAATATATATTATGTTCAGCATTACATTATACTGATTTTATATTATTACACAATATTATAGCATACTAATATTGTTTTATACTAATTTAATTTGTATTGTCATCTTATTCCCATTTCCGTCTAGAATGAGGCTGTATGTAGACAGAGACTTAGTGTCCTTATTCATTGCTGTTTTCTCATGCCTATAACAATATTCAGTTGATAGTAGGCACTCAGATAAGTAATGTGTTGTCAACTAACTTTTGATATGTTGAGTTTGTGCGTTTCAAGTATCAGTGGGTTAGAAGTTGTTTTACAAAACAATGGGTTTTTTATTTATTTTATTTATTTTAGTTTTTTTAAATATTTATTTGTTTTTGAGAGAGAGAGACAGAGTTGAGTGGGGGAGGAGCAGAGAGAGAGGGAGACACAGAATCTGAAGCAGGCTCCAGGCTCTGAGCTGTCAGCACAGAGCCCGATGTGGGGCTCAACCTCACGAGCCGCGAGATCACGACCTGAGCTGAAGTCGGATGCTTACCGACTGACTGAGCCACCCAGGCACACCCCAAAAATAATGGGTTTTAATCCAGGATATATTATGGAGAGAGATATAATGATAGAATTTAAGGGCATAAACCTATTTTCAATTGGACGTTTAAAGTAGATCTAAGATAGAACTTAAACTGAAAGCTAAAGGAAGAGACAGGGACCCATGTAATAGTTATAAACGAAACTCTGTGCATGTACAATTGTATGTGTGCACATGATGCAGCACAAATGGTCACTTCTGTGACACATGACTCATTTGTTCTTAAGCATCACTGATGTGTACATTAGTGATGTTAGTTTATCTAGTTGTACTGTCAGCACAATCTCTGTGTTTATTTTTAGTGTATGGCTCTTGTTTTATGGCTTGTGCAGCACATTGGCTTGTCCTGGGAAAACGGCAGGATAATGCCCTCATCTGTTAAATAAAGGGCTCGGGGCACCTGGGTGCTCAGTCGGTTAAGCATCCCACTTGGACTGATCTCACGGTTTGTGGGTTCGAGTCCCATGTCCGGCTTTGTGCTGACAGCTCAGAGCCTGGAGCCTGGAGCCCGCTTCAGATCCTGTGTCTTCCTCTCTCTCTGTCCCTCCCCCGCTCATGGTCTGTCTCTGTCTCTCAAAAATAAGTAAATGTTAAATACACACACACACACACACACACACACACACACACACACACACACGAGGGGTCAAAAATAACTGATCTTTTTCCCTACTGATACGTTAAAGTCATCTCTATAGGGTTTGAGCTTCGCTAAAATTTTTATTGGATGAGGTTTGCATAGTATTATGAGGAGAAAATACCCAGATTAGAGTCACAGATTTGCCCTTAATAGAAGAAAAATTGGGCACATAACTCAACAACACATTTTCTGAGATTAGTAACAATATCAGAATCCCACTATTGTTGCAAGAATTAAGTGAGACGATGTTATGAAATTGAAAACTTCTCTACTTTTTGTTCCTCTTTCCCACAGATTTATTCTCACATCATATTTCCTTTTTTACAAAATAGTTGTTCTCCTATTGTTTAAGTCTAATTTCTCCGCTTATGCTTCAGTATTTCTTCAGAAACATATTAGCATTGGGGCGCCTGGGTGGCGCAGTCGGTTAAGCGTCCGACTTCAACCAGGTCACGATCTCATGGTCCGTGAGTTCGAGCCCCGCGTCGGGCTCTGGGCTGATGGCTCAGAGCCTGGAGCCTGTTTCCGATTCTGTGTCTCCCTCTCTCTCTGCCCCTCGCCCGTTCATGCTGTCTCTCTCTGTCCCAAAAATAAATAAACGTTGAAAAAAAATTAAAAAAAAAAAAAAAAAGAAACATATTAGCATTGACTATTCGCCAATTTTCAAATGATTTCAGTTTCACCTTCCTAAAAGCTGTTTCTTCTTATCAGCACATAAACATAATCAATTCTCTCTCTTAAATCCATACAGGATGCTCTTCTTTTTTTCTCTCTACCTCACAGCTCAGCTCCAGAAAGCAGATGCGGAATTTGCTTCACCCTCTTAAAAATAGTGTGATTATTTATTGTCTCCTGAACCCCACTACAATGGCTCATGTCCTCATGTGGTTCATAATTTTTAGTGGATAGTCTTCTTCAGGGAAGGACGTTTTCATTTTAAGCACACAGTTATGAGTGCATCTTCAGATGGTGGATTTACCTTCTTCTGTTTTGGGAACCTGTGAGCTTCTGAGAAGCAAGCCCTACTTTGGGTTTTCAGGAATTATCTGATAGCTTGTATGTGCAGTTCTCACTTGCATTTATTGCAGATGTGGTATTGACATTATTTATAAGTCACTTTTAAGAGATTCAGTGTCCAGTAAAGTGTTACTTCTGGCTCTGGTGATGGGTGGTAATGGATTTATGCAGAAAGTTCTATTCATAATAAATAACTGCATTGTATATGGAACTAATGCCTTGTCTCACATTCTCCACCAGGTATTAAAGCTGCACAACCTTTAGTTTGCACCTTGGTTTCCAATATCTCTTTGGACTACTTACTTGCCTTTAGAGTGGGAGCATTCTTCTCTCTGGCTTTGAGTTGGCCCTTCCGTTTTGGCACATGAAGATTTTTTATTTTTTGAAAGTTTCGCAATACATTTCAATTTGTTGTTGCAGGGGTGGAAAAGTAATTATTTTCTCTACCCTTATGAATTCTTAGCTGAGACCTCCCATGGTAAAACACAGATTCACAAGAGAAACACAAATAGAACTTTAGTAGCATATGTACTTCCTGGATGCACCAGAGATACCAAGGGGAAAATGAGTAACTCAGAGAAATGGCTTTAGAATTCAGGTTTATACCAAATTATGGAAAGAGCCTAAATGTCCATCACCTGATGAATGGATAAAGAAATTGTGGTTTATATACACAATGGAGTACTACATGGCAATGAGAAAGAACGAAATATGGCCCTTTGTAGCAACGTGGATGGAACTGGAGAGTGTGATGCTAAGTGAAATAAGCCATACAGAGAAAGACAGATACCATATGGTTTCCCTCTTATGTGGATCCTGAGAAACTTAACAGAAACCCATGGAGGAGGGGAAGGAAAAAAAAAAGAGGTTAGAGTGGGAGAGAGCCAAAGCATAAGAGACTCTTAAAAACTGAGAACAAACTGAGGGTTGATGGGGGGTGGGAGGGAGGGGAGGGTGGGTGATGGGTATTGAGGAGGGCACCTTTTGGGATGAGCACTGGGTGTTGTATGGAAACCAATTTGACAATAAACTTCATATATTGAAAAATAAAAAAAAATAGAATTCAGGCTTATATACCATCTTAACAGGAAAAGGGGAGGGAGGACGTGGGCCTGTCAGGGAAGAGTAAATGATTTTTAGGAAAGGTGAATGGGTCCTTAGAGAATAATAGACGGATATTTGAAAGTTTGTGATAAAGTATCTGGATATATGGTGTGTGTGTGTGTGTGTGTGTGTGTATATATACATATATGTGTATACATATGTGTGTGTATATGTGTATATGTGTATATATATGTGTATATATATATGTATATATGTGTGTATATATATGTGTATATGTGTAGGTGTATATGTGTATATATATATATCTATGGTGTGTGTATGTGTGTGTGTGTGTGTATACATATATGTGTATATATATGTGTGTGTATATGTGTATATATATATGTGTATATATATATATGTATATATGTGTGTATATATATGTGTATATGTGTAGGTGTATATGTGTATATATATATGGTGTGTGTATATATATACACACACACACACACACCCCATATATATGAAAGTTTGTGATAAAGTATCTGGATATATGGTGTGTGTGTGTGTGTGTGTATGTATGTGTGTGTGTGTGTGTATATATACATATATGTGTATATATATGTGTGTGTATATGTGTATATGTATATGTGTGTATATATATGTATATATGTGTGTATATATGTGTGTATATGTGTAGGTGTATATGTGTGTATATATATATATATATATATATATATATATATATATGGTGTGTGTATATATATATACACACACACACACACACACCCCATATATATGAAAGTTTGTGATAAAGTATCTGGTCCTTAGAGAGTAGATGGATATATGAAAGTCTGTGATAAAGTATGTTGACTTCTAGTCTTTGCTCTTATGATTAAGAATCAATCTTGCTTGAAGACTGTCCTGGGGAAGGATTAAGACAGTTGAGTTCCTTCTGGGAGATCTCGGTGTTTGGGTAGATGAGGGGAGTTCAGAGAAAGCCTGCCCCTGTGTTTGCTGCTTTTCAAGTGTCTACGGCTGAAAATAATCAATGTGCCAGAGTGGCATATGTTGTGGCGGCATGTTATGCTACTCTTCCATATTCAGTTATTTTAGTCTGTGTTGTTTCAAATGGGAAGGAGAGCTTCCTATGCTGGCTGTGTATGGCATACTGAATTCTCAATTCCCTATGTGTGATATGATAGTAGTCAGAACCCTTCCAAGCGTTCTGATTTTGTTCACGTCACTGAGTATACCAAAAGACAAAGCACCCACCTTATATTTGCAGAGCTGGTAGCTGACTCTTCTTTGGCTTCTGGGACGTTAGCCCTGCTTGGTTTTCTACACTCAGAATGTCATGACTGGCTCCTCTTCTTAAGATTTGCTGATAAATTTTTCAAGGTCTATCCTTGACTCTCTTACATGGTGTGTCTATAGATAATTTGATAGCTTCAGGCTATCATATGATGATTTAAAAATTACCAGGACTCTCTCTCCTAAGATTCAGAATGAATTTATCTAACAATTTAGATATCAGGTATCTCCACTAAAACATGTTAAAAAGCAAATTTATTACCTTGTTGTATGGACTCATCCTGAAAACCCCTGCTGTTTACTCCTTCTCCAATAACTACACACTATTCTTGATTTTTAATTTCAGTAAATGGCACTCTATTAATCTTACTCAAACCACTTCTCTGACAATTCTCCTCACCTCCCTCCCTCTCTGCCTGCACACTCAAGAAATTGAACATGCCATGTCAGTTTCCCCCCTAAAGCTCTGTAATTGATGCATATTTCATTATATCCATTCATACTACTTAAAAACAAGCCATCTTCTTTCTCACCTTGGTTTACAGTAAGATTTTTATTACCTCACTCTAGACCAGTTTTGCCCCTTTGCAATAAACTATTCTTTTTAGTGGATATCTTCTGCTTAAAATGCATGCTCCTATCTCAGCCTGGGACGTCTTTTGTGTTCCCTCTTCTTCACCTGAAGAGCTGCCATTTATCATTCCATACTTCTATCACTGGTCCTCCTGGAGGCCCTCTCAGGTGCCCCACAGCTGATTATTCTTCCTTGTGCATGTTCCCGTCACAACACTTACTATGCCATGTTTTACCTGCAGATGGTCTCACCAGCCAGAAAGCTCTTTGAGTGCATCCATGTATATCCGGCATTATGTACAGGGTTTTGCACACAGTAGACACTTAGTAAATATTTGTTATCTTTTTATTTATTTATTTATTTTTATTTTATTTTTTTAAATTTTTTTTTAAAAATTTTAACGTTTAGTTATTTTTGAGACAGAGAGAGACAGAGCATGAACAGAGGAGGGGCAGAGAGAGAGGGAGACATAGAATCTGAAACAGGCTCCAGGCTCTGAGCTGTCAGCACAGAGCCCGACGCGGGGCTCGAACTCAGGGACTGTGAGATCATGACCTGAGCCGAAGTCAGTCGCCCAACCGACTGAGCCACCCAGGCGCCCCTTGTTATCTTCTTAAAGAAGGATGGTATTTTCAGTTTCTATGTCATTGTATCCAAAGCTAATGAAATGTTATTTGGGCAAAAACATCCCCAGTCCTAATACTGTTAAAAAGGAAACACATTCTATGTTAATGTTGATTGTAGTTTAGCAAATACGTATCTTGAAAGTAGTAAGGGAAGATACATTAAGTATTTTATTTTCTGTTTGCTCTAGGGCTTATCATTATTTCTTTTCAAGGATCTGACCATTTAGTTGATTATATGGGAACAAAATCTGCTGAATGGTCTTTGCTCTATGTATTTAAAGCTTTCACCAAAATAGTCATTTTTCTGAGCTTGATGAACTTTTCCAAAGAATAGTGAAATTAAATATTTTACCATGTAATGCTCTTACATAATAGAAAACATTGTTACAGATTTGACTGTTAAAGTGACTGACCTAATAGGAGTTTATATTAGACTTTATATTCATGAACACTATAGTTGATTTCAGACAGTAATGCTTCATCACAGGGAAATATTAAACATGATCTTCACAGATATTTCACATGGTAAGATTAATTATTTACATATGTTACTATGGCAACCATGTATCAAAGTATGATAAGTCTGGACCATACAATTCTTTTCTTTAGATTCCTAAATCAATATACTGACTAGGTGTTTGGTGACAACTTCATATAAAAAAACACCACAACAAAATAGAAAAAATGTTTTGGGTAAACTGTTAAAATATTTTGCTTAAATTTTTTTTCTGTGTGATATGGGAATGGCTACACTTGCTATATTGGTATCAGACAAAAATGGTTTTGAGACAAGAAATATTACTTGAGATAAGGAAAGTAATTTCATAATGACAGGGTCAACATATCAGCAAGATATAACAATAATAGATGTGCACACACCTAACACCAGAGCCAATAATACATGAAGCAAAAAGTGGAAGAGCGGAAAGGAGATCGAGATGATTGAACAATAGTAGAAGTTTTGATACCCATTCCTAGTAATGGAAAGAACAACTGGACAGAAAATCAGCAAGGAGATAGAAGGCTTGAGAAACACTATCAACTAACTTGACCTATTTGACATCTACAGAATGATCCATTCCAACCACAGTGGGATACATATCTTCTCAAGTACACATGAAACATTCTCTAGACCATATGCTATGCCATAAAACAAGCCTTAAAAATTTTAAAAGAGGGAAAAAAATCATCACCAAAGATGCAATAAAAAGCAAAAACACAACAGCCAGATAAAATTTCCCTCTTCAAAATGAGTCTGTAAATCACAATTCCAAAATCCTTTAAATCATGTAATGCTGAGAAAGAAAAAAGAAATAACACTTGGTACCTAAGTTCACTTGAGATAAATTATGGATAAAGAAGTGTCATACTAAGATTTAAAATATTTTTATCTGGAATAATCAAAGGTAAAAATGAAGTAATGGCACTACTAAAAAAACAATAAAAACATAAACATTCTTAAAAATGGTGCAAAGTGTTAAGGAAAAATTATAATAATTGAAGTAGAGAATAAGATATTTTCAAAGGGAATTGATCAGTAGTGAGTAAATCACTTAAAACAGCTGTGTTTCCCTTTTCCATTCATTCTTCTTTGTTGATTTAGAAAGCTCAGAAATACTGTAAGATTTTTTCTATTTGTTCATTCATCCCTTCTGGCACTCAGCAGATAGTCATAAGGATCTACTGTGACAGGCACTTTTTAGGATGCCCCTGTGGAGTTTACACAGTAGTTGGAAGAGACACATATTAGTCAAAAAATAAGATAATTTCATTGTGTAATAAGTGACATTAAAGAAAGAGCACTTCCGTCTCCAAGCTTAGTACAACTTCTGACTATAAAGCATTCTCAGAAGCTTATCTGGGTCAATGAGTCAGGATTTGTCTAAGGTTATTCAGAAAATTCTAAATAGCCCCAGACAGTGAGTGCATTCCAAGGCCTGTGCTGGCTAGAGAGTGAATTGTTACGGTATTTAAAATGTCATTGCACCAGTAAGTGTTTCTACTTTTGAAAGCATTAACTAGAATTACAGATATCAAAACCAGCATAAGAGATACAAAAATATATGGGGGGCCTGGGTGGCTCAGTCGGTTAAACGTCTGACTTTGGCTCAGGTCATGATCTCATGTTTCATGAGTTTGAGCCCCACGTCAGGCTCTGTGCTGACAGCTCACAGCCTGGAGCCTGCTTCGAATTTTGTGTCTCCCCCTCTCTCTGCCCCTCCCCCTCATGCTCTGTCTCTTAAAAATAAATAAAGATTAAAAAATTTAAAAAAATACAAAAATATAGGATTTAACAGCTATTTAACACTTTATCAATAAGATTTCCTTAATACCCAGTGCAGATGGCGCATAAATTGAGGTAAGAAAACCCAAAGAGGCATGGGCACAGAACAGAAAGAATGTTTGATTAGGTTGCTTTCCTATAAAATTTTCCTCATCTTATTTAAACTGGTAATCTGAGGCCATAGATTTCAAGGATGACTATTATATATCCAAGTTAATTATGCTGTATCATATAAATGAATAACTGGTTTCTTATTTTTTACTCTCCCTATTTTGTAAGCCACACATTCCAACATAAACAGTGACTGTTTTTGCCCTTGTAAGCCACAAAGTTTATTTTAGGAAAAGAATCCCACCTTTTATTTTTTAGTATTAATGTATTTGTGTATACATTTGTGTATATATACGTATATATATATATGACAGCCACACACACATGTATGTATATATATGTATATATATATATGCCATGCCCACCGTGGCGCTCGAACTCGTAATCTCTAGATTGAGAGTTGCATGCTCTATGGACTTAGCCAACCAGATACCACCCCCCCAACACACCTTTTATTTTTTAAAAATCTTTATTAGCTGCATTTCCAACCAAACTGCACAAAATGATGGTCTTTGAAAGGTTGTTAGAAATAGCTTTCATCCCAGTTACCTAGTCAAAGTTAATTTGTGTGAATTAAATGTAAAACTTCCCAAGGTTCAGGCCTAGGTCCAACCCAGAGTAAATATTATTGTTCAACTTAATCCTGGAAGTAGTGAATTGTACCACACTTACTATAGAGCATGTTAACTACCTCAATAATAGTGTTATAATACACAAAAATAGACATTTACTCAATAGATAGTGTAATAATAGACAAAAATAGACATTTTGGAAGAATGGAATCATTTGAGGAAAAATCACCACATGTGGGTGAGCCTTTTTCATAGTGGCCCTGACAGACAAATCAGGAGCATATTTTTTCCTTTGAGAGGTATTCAGTGGCCTCAGGAGGAGCCAGGGAAAACACCTAAACACAGTAACTAATGCTTAACTGAGAGCACCATCACATTTATTCAATGATCTTTATCGGTCCCTTAGGGAAACTCTGACATTGTTGAAAATCATTGCAAGGAAATAATTCCCCAGCAAGGCCATCATTCTCATGGCTTCTGCATCTTACAAATATGATGAATAGAGGAGTAGGACACCTTAACTTGATGCTCCAAGTCAGAGACTAAAGGAATAACACTAATTTTTGTCTTACACAGAAAGGCTGATTTTCCATCTCAGGCTGACATACAGGGAGGGAGATGAAGGACCAGACAGACAAAGAAGGTCTATTCTCTGAGGACTGTTCACATGATATTATCTGAAGGAATCAAATGCAGCTACTTACACATCATATAATGAGAAAGCACAGGATTACCGTTAAAAGATTTAAGTTCTTTGTATGGCTCTATTATTGTGTGACTTCTAGAAGTTACTTAACATCTAGGCTCCAGTTTACCAAGCAGAGTAAATTGGGGGCGATAGCACCTTTGTTTCTGAATTCACCTTATTTCTAGGAAGATAAAGCATTGAGGATAAAAACCCATGATGAAGTTAAAACGTCTGCAGAAATATAATCTCACTACCCAAAGAGGTGAGCTCAAGAAGGTTTTATAGCAATCAGTGACGAATCTTTTTCAAGGTAGTATTTGCCATCTATACATGTCTCATTTTTAAAAATCTCTTTCTGATAACATTATTAGCAATCAGTATAGGTTTTAAAAAGAACTGTGTCTCAAATAAGAAGTAAATTAGCCACTCTCAGGAAAAAGGAATCTCAGGAATCCACACAGACTTAGCGAAATCCCTCTCTTGCATAAGAAATTCAGCACATAGATGTACCATTCCTAAAGACCTTTCAAGTGGGGGACTGCACTCCTCAAAGTCCTTAGCTGTGATATCTCCAGATCCCATCTCAAGCTGCCCCTACCACTAACCTTTTTGCTCTAGGTGTGCCTGTTCACTTTTTTATACATAGAAAAGTATAATGCCTTGGCTCTTGCCAGTAGAAGAGGTAACAGTGGAATCATTTTATTTTAATAAAATAGGGTGTCCTGGGCCAAGTGTTTGGCCAAGTGTCTCAATTTTTTAAACTGTCAGTTTCCGCTCCCCTGCCAATCCCATCTCCCATCTTCTGCCAATAAATTTTTATAAGAAGGGTAAGTTCATGGAAGGTACACTTGATGAGCTAGATCCCTATGCCTTCTACTAAAGTGACAAACAAGTTTTGAGCACAGGAAAGTCTTTTGCCATGCACTTTTGTGTGTATATAGTTTTTTGCTAGGTAACATTTCAGGAATAGATTAGCAACCAAGGCTCCTCATCTCAAACACTGCTCTGTAAGAATTGTGGAATCACTATATTATACTCTTGACACTAATATAACATTGTATGTTAACTATACTGGAATTTAAAATGAAAAAACAACAAAACAAAGACTATTCTATAAAAAGCATCATTGATATCCTCTGAGAAAGCTTTACTTATTCTTTGGAGAAACTGCTTCCAACTACATGAAAAAGAATGTAAACTTTAATTGTAATCTACTTGTAAGCAGAAAGAGAACATATTTTCTTAAGTCTTAACCGTATATTTTTTTTCTTAATTGAAAAAAGTTGCATTGACCTATATTCTTGTCTTCCCTTTGAGATCAAGACATTCTCCTGCTCACACCCCTGCAACACTCTCAGTGGCCTGCACAGTAAAGTTGAAACTGTCACATAGTCAAGGAACTTCTTGATTTGTCTCAACCATTTCAGTAGTCTTAAACTTCTGTTCCCCCATGCTTCCTTTGCCTCCCACAGCCCACTGCACTAAATTACCCCTAATTTCGTTAAAATAGTCCTACCTGAGGATACAAGTACAGATTTACTTACATAGTTTTGTCTAATATTTTTTCCAGTCTTGCTACTTAATAAAATCCTCCCCTTACTCAGAACTCAGCTGGCAATCATCTCCATGAAAGCAATCCCAGCTTCTCTTGTTGAAATTTAATCTCACCTTTATCTCTACTCGCATGTTTTTGTATATTTTTTCGATGGTACGATTTGTTTTTAGATAATTATATGTATGATGGTCAAACCCAATAGATTGTATGGTCCTTAGAGCAGGAGACCCTGATTTGTTCATCTCTCTTTCACTGACACATCCTAAAAGATCCTTGAGTATTTACTTATAGAAATTGCCAAAAGGAGACCTAATTTTAATAAATAATGAGTTTAAGAGAGAGATTTACAAGAGTGATAATTCGGGGGCGATCTGGTGACCCACAGAACTTTTTGCTCTGTCTTGTCTGTTTGCACTCCCCCTTTCTGGGAGGAGTAGTAGTAAAGTTAGAAACCCTGGAAAGTACAGATAGCCAGAAGAATATACGTGGCCATTAACGTACACAGTAATGTCATTTCTAGTTAGGTTTATAAATGCATCTGTCCCATGTAGTTACTGGCTAAGTAAAGTTCTTTGAAATCCAAGCTACCTTAAGAAGGCTTCATTTTTTAGTTTAAATACTGAAAAAAAAAACCACTGTCATTTATAGGAAAATGCTAACAGATGACTGAAATAAAACACAGTGTTCATTTTGTCATGCATGATCTATCATGTGCAGCCATGATTTTGCCTAACAGCCTGTTAAGCCATGTAGAAATACATTTTATGTAACTGCAAGTTGTGTGTGTCTGAAAAATACTGAGATCAGTGCTCTGGGCTATTGACACAGGAGCCGTAGCCATTGCCTGAAGGCTGGTTGAAATGTATAGAAGCAAAAGTCCCAACAGGACAGATAAGTTTTCTGCCTTTTTTTTCTCCTGAAATCTTTTCACGTGACATTTTCTTTGCCTGGAAGTGTCCCCTATACTTCTTAATTTTTTTTTATTCATTTAAATATTTATTTAAATGTTAACATGTTAAGAATTTAAAATTTAAATGTAACATTTAAATATTAATCCTGTCTGTATATCTCATTTTGAGTATTTTGACTATGACTCATTGGTTTATGTTCCATACAACCTATTTATTGTGTGTATATACACAGCTTTAAAAGAGAGTACATTTGGGGTACCTGGGTGGCCGAGTCGGTTGAACATCTGACTCATGATTTCATCTTAGGTCATGATCTCATGATTTGTGGGATAGAGCCCCGCATCGGGCTCTGCACTGACTGAGGAGCCTGCTTGGGATTCTCTCTCTCCAGCTCTCTCTCTCCCTATTCTCTGCTCTCACATGCTCCCTCTCTCTCAAAATAAAAAATAAACATTTTTTTTTAAAGATAGTACACTTAACATAAGACAAAAGTTTTATGCCCATCTTATTGTATGGACATAATAGACATTCCAGTAATACAATATATTACAAGTATAAATTAAAGTTATTAATAGCCAAGTATAGTAGTCAATATAATCTAAGAAATTGGTAAGAAAACATACAAAAGGGAGAAAATATATAGGGTCTGAATTAATTCCTTTGCTTAGGAGGTAACATCTGATGAATCTTGGTCTCCAAGTGCCTTGTTATAAACTTTGAACTCTTTTAGTGACCAAATTCCTATAAATCCATGAAGTCTTCATAGTGATTTCTAAATTTCTTGGGCACAGATCATGAAAGTTCAAATCCAAAACTTTTTATTGCCTAACACCTCACTCAACATGCTCAAATATATACCTTCACACTGCAGCCAAGATGATGTGGGAGTTTCATTCCATGGCTGGGGAAGTGTCTGGCAGAGGCAAACAAAAAGAAGATAAGGTGCCTAACCTAAAAAAAAAAAAAAAAAAAAAAATGTTTCTGTACACAGGGTCCTTGCTTTTATTTAGCTATGAAAAAAAGAGAAGGGTCTTGTAATTACTAAATTGTGCTTCTGGGACTATTTTGGAATGTATGTATTTTTCTCACATTTGTCTGGATAACATGGAGTCACTTTATATTTCTAAAATACAGGTACACATTTGATAGTTTCACGAGAATGTTGCTGAAGTTCACCCTTTATTTTATATTCATCCAAATGCTGTATCCTGCATTTCCACCTTCAAGTTGATTAACTTCCACACAGATGTGTATCTACTTGATATATGACTGACCCTGCTTATCTAACCTAAGGGTTTGATCTTTTGCTAAAGTATGCCTAACTCAAAGAGATACTTATAGGTAGCATCCTGGCCATCTCGGAGCATTCATCCTTAAACACACCAACTCACTGAGACACAAGTGCTCAGAGAATCCATTCTACAAGGTGAAAAAGAAGTTAAGTCAATACAGAAGTTGGTGATTTATCGTCTTTAAAATATTGTATAATTTGAACTGGCATAATACTTCGCTAAGCTGAATCTCCTAGTCCGTTGAAGATTGCCCATCTGTGCTCATTAGTATAAAGAAGAAATGCCTTGAAGAGACAAAGTGCCATTCTGTAGTTATCAAAAAAAGTGTTCACAACGTTTCTTTACATAAAGATACTTAATACTTATAAAACCATTTATTTCTTTTCAAATCACTATAATGTAGGTGATTTGCCCAACATCTATTAAGAGTAGAATAAGGACAGGGTCTTTTCATCTGCATGTAAAGAAACACAGTGGAGATGATATCATATTTCTATGAGGGGTGGAGTTAGGATTTATTCAAAGACTTTTGACTCTGTACCATGGGTTTAATTTTTTCATGTAATACTTACGTTTGTTTACTATGAGCCTATGTCTGCGTAATTCTGATTTTCTCTTTTGGACCATTTGTTAAGTAAGCATTTGATATATACCTAGTATGTGTAAGGCATACCTTTTCCCTAAATTATGGGCGTTATGCATACACATAGTGGTGTGCATAAGGAGCACCTGTCCACCTGTTTATAGTATCTTTCTGTCTGTCTAGCACCACCTCAGAATGGCAATGGATACTGTCCAATCCCTTTGCTCTCTCTGCTAACATTTCCTAATAGTCATCTCCTTACACATTTTATTATGCTTTCCTCTTTGCAGTATTCTTAGATCCACTTATATGCAATATGCTGACATTCCCTAACACATAGTCATGAACTACTAGTTATTCTCTGAAATGTTAATAAGTGTTTCATAATTGTTTAAAATGGAATTTTGTGTAGAGATCAGCTTGGAAAACTTACATTAATAAAGTTAAACAGAATTCTTGGGCCACCTGGGTGGCTCAGGCGGTTAAGCATCCAACTTCAGCTCAGGTCATGATCTTGCGGTCCATGAGTTCAAGCCCCGTGTCAGGCTCTGTGCTGACAGCTCAGAGACTGGAGCCTGCTTTGGATTCTGTCTCCTTCTCTCTCTGCCCCGCCCCAGCTCACGTTCTGTTCTCTTTCTCTCAAAAATGAATAAACATTAAAAAAAAAAAAAAAAACAGAATTCTTGATCCAGGATTACTTTGGAACATGTAATGTATTAATGTGCTCTGCCTTAAGAGGCAGGTCCTATTTGTTTTTCCCAAAATTATTTGATTTAAAAACTTTTTGAGGAATATTTAAGGATCCCAGATTTATACAGTGCATATTTTGAGGGGATCTCCTAATAGTGTCTGTTCCACATGTTAGCTTGACAGTTCTCACTTCTCCGGGGAACCACTGTTGTTTTACAATATTATATCTTGAAAACACTTTATGATTTCAGTGGACATTATATTAACCAAAAGTTTAATCAAAACTCAATCTCAGGGCCCTTTGTGGATTTATTTTCTATATTCTTTAAAAAAATTTTTTTAAAGCATTTATTTATTTTTGAGAGAGAGAGAGGGACAGAGCATGGGCGGGGGGAGGGTAGAGAGAGTGGGAGACACAGAATCCGAAGCAGGCTCCAGGCTCTGAGCTGTCAGCACAGAGCCTGACGCAGGGCTCGAACTCATGGACTGTGAGATCATGACCTGAGCCGAAGTTGGATGCCTAACTGACTGACTGAGCCACCCAGGTGCCCCATCTTTTCTATCTTCCTTAAAGACAAAAAATAAATATATTTAGAAGGGAATTATTTCATATTACGTGAGGGAACTTACCAGAATTTTATTGATGTGATAGTATGTAAAGTTGATAAAAAAAACACTCTTTTAGAATGGCTTAATGTTTAGGGAATGGATTTTGGAGTCACACAGACCTGAATCTAACTCTCACATCCAGTCCTTAATAGATATGTGATTTTTATAAGTCCTCGTTTTTTGTCTGCAAAATGGGGATAGTGATATCTCCTTCATTGCTTTTTTTTCCCCTAAACATTAAAAGAAACAATATATATAAGCTGTATAGTCTAGTGCCTGCCACAGAGTTAGCAAATGTGGTTGAAAAAAATTTGTCTTTTTTATGAGTATGTTTTCTATTGTCCATTTGCAGTAAAATTTTTTTCTTTCCCTTGGTCCAGCAATTTTATTTCTTTTCCTTAGATGCCATCCAAGCTAGGACACAGAACATCTTAAGTGATGCAAAGGCAACATTTATAATAGAACCCTATATTAGGCTGGTGCGCTCATGTGCCAGCTACAGTGGGTGTTGGCTGCTAATGGATCACACCCATACCATTTTTTTTTTTTTTATTCTTACATTTGCTTTTGGCTGACAGAGCCATTTTGACATGCCTGAGAGGTAATTCATGCCTCCTGCCCACCAAAGCAGGTAATGGATAACCCTTGAATCATGTGGGAGATAAGAGTTAATCCCCTCTACTCTGGTGGGGCAATCTCAGTGCTAAAATTTACACTCCAGAGTTCCCCCTTGGAATTAGCTCAGGATAGACTTCTCTTGCAGCCGCAACTTTGCCTACCTTCTTTCCTGCTTTTCTTCCTCCTCTGTAGGATTCTCCTGAGAACATACCTCTCATATAAGGCTCTGCCTTCGCTCAAAGAGATCCTAGGGCACCTGGGTAGTTCAGTTGGTTATGTGTGTGTCTTGGGCTCAGGTCATGATCTCATAGTTCATGGGTTCAAGCCCCATGTCAGGCTCTGCACTAACAGCTCAGAGACTGGAGCCTGCTTCAGATTTTGTGTCTGCCCCTCCCCTGCTCATGCTCCGTCTTCCTCTAACTCTCAAAAATGAACTATGTTTAAAAAAAATTTAAAAAAAAAAGATGCTGAAATTGTGTCTTCTCTTCTCCAACTGATTAGCATCATCCCATTTTGTTAGAGACAAGTAATTATTTAGTAGCATACTATACCCAAGACTTCATGCTAGGTTTTAGGATCCCTGAAAATCTGAAAATTCCATTTCTGCACTGAGAAGCTTGTGGTTTTAAGATCATGAGAATCTCCTTCCCCATTTGGCTGTCAATACAATTCTGTGCTTCTCTCTTTTTCATTAAAAACTTCTGGTATGTAAAGAAAAAAAAAGTAAATTCTTCTTTCCATATTGCTCTAAAATTAGGTAATATACATAGGGCAAGGTTTTTCCTCACACAGCTCAGTTCCTGAATGACTCTGGCACAACTTCCTTTTTGTAGGGTTTTCTCAGAGAATCTTTATTCATTAAGATAGCTGCCAAATTACTTTTAAAGTTAGTGGCTTTTGAAAAGTTAAAATAAAAAATTCTCTATTCCCTCCCACAAAAGCATATCTTCCTTATCAGATATGCATGATTTCTTAAGGTCTTCTGAAATAATTTTCAAGGTAGGCTATTCAAACACAAAGGTCTACTGAATCTTTTCTAAATGTGCTTTGCCTCCAATCTGTTGAACTTTGCCAGGCAAAATTAGTTTCTATTGCTTCCCCTTGATACATTTCCACATCTTCTGCAGCCTCCATTTATTTTGTTTTATTTTTTTTAATGTTTGTTTGTTTTTGAGAGAGAGAGAAAGAGAGAGATGGAGACCCAGAATCTGAAGCAGGCTCTAGGCTCTGGGCTGTCAGCACCAAGCCCAATGTGGGGCTCAAACTCGAGAACCGTGAGATCATGACCTGAGCCAAAGTCAGATGATTAACCGACTGAGCCACGCATGTGCCCCTGCAACCTCCCTTTAGAGCTGCATACTCGATATCCTTATTTTGTTATTCGTATGGCCCATCATACAGAACTTTTAGGACTCATCAGAAACAGCCTTTGAGGCTTTGCAACACTTTTTTACCCTTCCTAAAGAAGGCCAAATGATTTAAAAAATTACACTGAGAGAACATAAATGTTTCACTTTTTAAAAAAGTTTATTTATTTTGAGAGAGGGAGAGAGAGAGAGCAAGAGAGAGAGAGCGAGAGCACAAGCAGAGGAGGGGCAGAGAGAAGGAAAGAGAGAATTCAAGCAGTCTCATGCCGCCTGATGTGCTTGATTTCGTGAACCATCAGATCATGGCCTGAGGTGAAACCAAGAGTCGGATGCCTAACCGACTGAGCCACAGGTGCCCCTAAAGTTTCATTTTTGCTTGCTGGGGTACCTGCCCTCCAAAGAGTTTCTTACCAAAGGAGCCATGAATGAATGAATGAATGAACGAACGAACACACAGATAAATCCATAGACGAAACATTAAGGAAGATACAAGAAGAAATGAGACAAGTTGTATTCTTTCTTGGTGGCTCACCTTGTCAGTTACGTCTTCGGTGGGCTACTCAGTGATAGTCCACAACTAGTAAATGAAATTACACTCTGTCTAACCCACATCTGTGGGCTCTTGATCTAGTGCTTTTAATAGGACACTAGCACTACCTGTGGTATCAGTTTTCCTGCATGTGAGCTCACATAATTCTTTGTGACGGTTATTTTCAATTTTTTTTGAATGTTTATTTATTTTGAAGGAGAGATAGAGCCTGAGTGGGGGAGGGGAAGAGAGCGCGAGACAGAATCCGAAGAGGGCTCCTGGCTCTGAGCTATCAGCACAGAGCCCGACGCAGGGGACTCAAACTCACGAGCCATGAGATCATGACCTGAGTCGAAGTCAGATGCTTAATTGACTGAGCCACCCTTTGTGCCTCTTCTTCTGATACTCTTTCTAATTGGTATATAGTTAGTAGTATGTTTATCTTTTTTCCTACTGAAGTGTGTGCGCCTTAATTTCTCAGAGCAAAGGCTGCATTTTATCAATTTCTTCTTTTGAAAATGTCTTCCATACTTCGTAAGGTAGAACTTAATAATTGTTTGTTGAAAAATTTGAGTGAATGAACCCCAGGGGGCCTGAACTGCATTTATTTATCTCAGAACAAATCCTGGAGAAAGCTTAGCAGTGGATTTTGATGTGGTTTGACTAGCTTAATTGTCTAATACAGAAATCTTAAACCTTAAACCAGACTTCTTATTTTTTTGACATAGTCTCTCCCTCCCTCAACATATTTGTTCCAATTAGCCGATAAACTCACAGAGTTCAAGTTTGGAGCACAGCTTCACTGTTCGGTGAAGAGACTAGAAATGCTCACAGTGAGTTCTTACTAAATGCCTCTTCCTGATGGTGGTGATGATACAGAGTTTATCATTTACATGTAACTTCTTGCACTAGGAGATATTTCCTTACGACAAAAGTTGTAGTGATCTTAGGGGCTAGATCTGCTTCCTGTCTGGCGCTAATCACTAGGATGACACTGGGCTGTGACAATGGCTTGCAGGCAGGAATTAGCATGAGAACAGTCCTTTTGTGAACATGCAGAGAGGTCAATAAGTACATGATTATAAATTAGCTTGGTGGACTAGTGTGGTCATTAGCTGGGTCGAGTGTTCCTATTTCATATAATTGTTTGCTGCACCTGAATTAATTTGAGTGTTTAAATCCTGCATATTAATTCTGTGCTGCAGGATGTAAAGCTTTGGACTAATCCCTTTAATACTCTTTAGTATAAACACCTTAATCAAGCAACAGCTTTATAATTAGTTCTACTTACAGGCTAGATATAATTTACTAGTTTTACAGCTCATAAGTTACTGCAACTTTTTAATCATAGTAATTATGCTTTAGAATATAAGCATAAACGGACTTTTCTAGTTTGTTCTGAGAAAGAAACCCAGGCAGTCAAAATCAGGAGATTAATAAAATCCAATATATGGATACACTGTATTTTTATGGCAGCTCAAGATCACTCATCCTTGGAATTTAATCACCAGATTAAGGTAGGCTATTGAGCTGAGAAGGTGATTTTTTTCTTTAAAAGGAAGTACAATTCTCTATATATTACATATTTCTTTTGTTGGGTGTGAAAAATGCTGACGTGATTTAATTTTATCGCAGCAGTGAGCGCTCTGACAATATCCCTCTCCTGTACTAAACCTAGTAAGTAAATAATGGTTTAGCTACTAAGGATGTGCTGATCCATTTTTCTTTTTATCTGTTTTTTCCCTGAGGATTTTAAAGTACAAATCATTTCTGGCATAAAGAACATTTGTATGGTCAGGCTACACAGTTTAGAGGGCAGTACTTTAAATTACATCTTAAGTAGGCATTTAAATTAATTTATTAAGACAGTTACTTATATAAATTCAAGGAAAATTAATTATTTAAAACTCTTCATTGAAATTCAGAAATATTATAAAAGATAGTACATTGTTACTAGAACTTCAAGGAATATACATTGTTGGTTAATCCATGTTAAATATATATGTAATCACTATTGGCCATTCTGGTACAAGTTGAATACATAGGTCCTTTTTTTGAGAAAACTTTGTGAAATAGGCTATATCTTTTGGCTTTCAAACGTAAATTCTGAAGCATGAAATAATATATATGTATAGATGTATATATAAATATAACTTCATGATACAATCTATATGCATGTACGTGTGTGTGTGTGTATGTATACATACACAGATACACACATGAAAATGTAAATATGTTGTTATAATATAGTGAAACATAGTTATTAAATATTTTGGTCACTTTAACAAAAAGTGTTGATTACCCTGTGGTTAATTTGGTCATAATGAATTGTATTGATTATAAAGTTGGTCAAAATAATTGATAATGTTGTAGGCCAGGTCAGAGGTTGCATATATAAACATGGTTACTCCGAGAGCGCTTATATGGATGAAATCAACTATGTCTTGCTCAGCATAGTAATATTGTTCTTACATAGTTTATAATTAATTGGTATTGTGAACTTGTGGTTTGCTAAATAATTATACTGTGTAACTCAGAAGTCTTTCTGTGGGATAGAAATATTTGAGGACATTTTCAGAAATGAGGATACATTTTTGAGGATAGGGAACAGACTGGAATGCCACTGTCTGGGGTAAACAGCCTGGCCAGAGACAAGCTGATGCTAACTGGAATCCTACCAACTGTAGAAGAAAGATGTGATAGGCAAGAATGGAGACATATCAAGTTCATCAAAGGAACTTGAGAGGAACAATTCCTAGCTATGGGGCTTGGGTCTCCAAGGAATCTTGAAATCATCTGGGACAATCTTAAACCTGTAACAGGTCCAGAAAGCATTTAAACCAGCTTTCCAACCCTGGAGGTCTCAGATACATTTGTTATCCAGTGGGATAAGTAGTGAGGTAGAAAGTGGAAGACACCATATGGCCCTGTGCCTTGCATTTTCACCCCAGTGGCAGGCCATAATTGGGGGAGGATGAGAAATCCCATCTTTGAATGAAGACTGAAAAGGTCTTATCCTGTGGAACATAAAGTGAAATATAGGCCCTACTTCTCAAAGTGAGGTCTTCAGACTCCTGGGAGTGCCTGAGAGACCCTCCCAGGGGATCTTAAATATCACAGCTTTTTAAAACAAAAATAGCAGGGCATCGTTCATCTTTTTCCCTTTGTTGAGATTGGCACTCATGTTACAAAAGCTGTGGCCATGAGATTGCTC
This sequence comes from Herpailurus yagouaroundi, assembly GCF_014898765.1. Lineage (NCBI taxonomy): Eukaryota > Metazoa > Chordata > Mammalia > Carnivora > Felidae > Herpailurus > Herpailurus yagouaroundi. The sequence goes on along the minus strand of NW_024412423.1, from coordinate 13,900,145 downwards.
CCTCATGAGCCTGAATCAAGGCAGCAGTGCCAGACTTACTGGTAGTCATGGTATTTTCCACCATCATACACTGGCAGCTAATGCAAAAAAAAAAAAAACACACACACACAAAAAAAAACAAAACAAACCAACCCCCCCCAAAAAAACAAAACAAAACAAAAACCCCAACCCCCCCCCAAAAAAACAACAACCCCCCCCCCCCAAAAAAAAACCCAAAACGAGGAAAAAAGTCATCTTTCCCTTCACTGCTGTTGTGGCTGATACATTTCTTATAGCCAGATGTAACATTTTTTTCTCTTGTCTTTAAATACTTCCTTTCTCCCTTTCCCACTGCTCAGGCTGTCTCCCCATGCAAACATTTCATGCTGTAACTCCCTCCACTCTGGCCTCCCGCTTACCTCAAGTTGTCCCCTACGTCTTCTCGATAGATTTTTACCAAGTCTTGACCTCACTGTCTGGGATTACGTCTGCGATTCTGGGCCGCTGTCTTGCCCCTTTCAAATTAACCTGAGCAGTGTCCCCTTGCTTCTGGATGCTGTGTTTTGATTTCAAAAATGACAGCTAAGTATTTTGATAAGATTAGAGGTTGCAAAATATTTTTACTGATTCTCTCTCTCTGGCTACACTCCCCATGCCCCCTTCTCTTATTATATGAAAGGCTCCCTGTTTCCTGAAAAAATTCTTAGGGCAAGAAGTGGCTAAATTACATTTCATGGATTTTGAGACATTATGGATAAAAGAATGGTCTCCAGGATAAAAGTGCTTCTGGGCCTAATATATTCTTTGCTTGACAGACAACATTGAGAGGTTCAAAATGATGAATCATCCAAAATTATATTATTAGTGAAAACCCTGGTGCTTAGCCCAGCAAAAAAGGAGAAACAATGAGGTTCTATTAGCCGAGCACAGTGAGTTGAAGGCCATCTTGTGATGCATGGCTTATAGTAGGTGCTCGAGTAATGCTTTATTTAGTAAGGTCGGTAAGCAAATCCCAGACATGCCTGCCCATCTACACACAATTGTCATGCCCACTGTTGGATGGGTGACATTTATCTCTTCTCACCAAGAGCTCAGATCTCAGGTTCCCAATTGGTATATTCATTCTTATTTTATTTTATTTATTTTTTTTCATTCTTATTTTAATACAAAATCAAAAATCTGAAAATAATTTTGTTTTTAATTGACTGAAACAGAATAGCCAAACTAAAGGAATATAGCATGAATTTATTGTGGGTTTTGGTACAACCTAAGGTCAGAAGCAAGGTAAGGGAAGCTTCTTTACTGTACCCCTCTGGTTTTAATTCACAAACTTTTTCCTTTTAGACATTTTATAAATTTATATTTTCGAATGTTACATTTTTTCTGCTCTTGTCTCTCTCTTTTTGTTTCCAATTATGTATGAACTATGAATGGAAAATGAAGTAAAAGGGACAAACTCCTAAAATTCTACTTTTATCTCTTTTGATTTTCTTATTGGCAAAGCATTATCTAGTCAAGAAAGACATCCTCCAGCAGCCTTTTGGGTGGTGTTCTTTGTTATAGGAAATCTTTTATTTCATTCCAGCAAAGAAATGAACCAATTTGATATGATCCTTTTATCCCAGAGAAAGGGCACAACTTCTTTATTTTCAAGGTTGTGCATTTTTTTTTCAACTGTAAAACATACTCCACTATTGAAGCCATAATTATATGCACTTGTCAATCAATCTTAACCTACTACACTATGGTTATGGCATTTTATCTAAAAAGAGAAGGATTAAAGGCTTTGCGTGAAATGAAAGGTACACACAGTCAGGGAAGTATAATGCATGTCATTAGCTATCTGGGAAGAGAGAAATGGACAGAGACAGATTACCAATATTTGATTTCTCACAGGCACTAAAGAAGTATTTAAGGCTACCTACAAAATAATGTAAGGGAATTTGACACTTTGATTCCTATTTTGTTCTCTTGGCAATTATTTAAAAGAGCTCCTTCATCCAGCAGCTACATAAATCAAATTTGAAATGGATAACATTTTAAAGTGAGATTAGGAAAGGGGGAAAAATCCTGCTTTAACATAAGTGCCACAACTTCAGGAGAGGATTTTAAATGTTATTTTCTTCAAGCACATTTTATTTTGGGGGTATGGTTTTTCTGGAGGCTGGGAGATCTAGAATTATTTTAAAATATATTAGCAGCCCTTCGGGTCTCTGAGAAGTACCGTGGCAGTTGGGAGAGAAAAGCAACTTATGAATAGATCACAGAAAGGAAGCCAAAACCAAAGATGTAAATTTATTTTCTCAGAAAGATTACTATGATGGCAAGTACTCACTATGTCCAATGTAAAAATATATTGGGAACACACTAGTCACAAGAACTCAAGAAGCAAAATTATATCTGACGACTGCAAGATTGTTTCTGAAGTAAGCCTTGCTGATCTGTAGAACAGTGAAATTGTATTTAGAAAATGGAAAATAATTGCTAAAAATGTTCTTGGTAAAAAAAAAACTGGTGTAACTGCTACGAAATGAATTTTGTTATTGACAGAAAGTATTCCACATGGAAAAATAATTCAAGGCCCTATTTGAAGTTTCTGTTGTCAAAACTACTGATGCATACTTGGTTTGGTGTGTGTGTGTTTTAATTTAAGTATAATTAATGTACAATGTTATATTAGTTTCGGGTGTACATTACTCATTGTTTTTTTTTTTAATTTTTTTTTTCAACACTTATTTATTTTTGGGACAGAGAGAGACAGAGCATGAACGGGGGAGGGGCAGAGAGAGAGGGAGACACAGAATCGGAAACAGGCTCCAGGCTCTGAGCCATCAGCCCAGAGCCCGACGCGGGGCTCGAACTCATGGACCGCGAGATCGTGACCTGGCTGAAGTCGGACGCTTAACAGACTGTGCCACCCAGGCGCCCCTACATTACTCAGTGTTAAGTGTGCTCTTAATCCCTTAAAAGTTTTTTTTAAATGTTTATTTTTGAGAGACAGAGTGTGAGCGGGCGGGGGGGGGGGTGGCTAGAGAGGGGGAGAAACAGAATCCGAAGCAGGCTCCAGGCTCTAAGCTGTCAGCACAGAATCTGATGCGGGACTTGAACTCACAAACCACAAGATCATGACCTGAGCTGAAGTCGGACGCTTAGCCCACTGAGCCACCCAGGTGCCCCTTAATCCCTTTTATCTATATTGCTAATCCCTTATTCCCTTAGTAAATACCTGTTCTCTGTATTTAAGAGTCTGTCTCATTCTTTCTTTCTTCATTTGTTTTGTTTCTAAAATTCTGTGTATGAGTGAAATCATATTCCATTTGTGGTTTTTTTTTTTTTTAACCTATTTTGCTCTCCTAATACCATCTGCCTTCATCTTTGTTGTCACAAATGGCAAGATTTCATTCTTTTTTATGGCTGAGTGATATTCCATTGTATGTATATACCACATCTTCTTTATTCATTCATCTATTGATGGCAACTTGGGTTGCTTCCATAATTTGGCTATTGTAGATCATACTGCAATAAACCTAGGGATGCTTGTATCCTTTCAATTTAGTGTTGTTGTTTTCTTTGATTAAATACCCAGTTTTGCTGGATCATCTGGTCAATCTGTTTTTGATTTTGAGGAATTTCCACCTTACACCTGTCAGAATGGCTAAATCCACCTCCACCCCCCCCCCCCCCCCAAGAAATAACATTGTTGGTGAGGATGTAGAGAAAAAGGAATCCTCTGTAAGTTTTTAATCGAAACTCAAACAACCCTGTCAAGCTTGTGCTGAGCTCAAAGAGGTCTGGCAAATCCAGAAAAAGAAAAATGAAGGAAATGTAAGGAAATCATGACCTGAGAAAGCAGCAAATGACTCTAAGAAGTAAGATGATTCCAGATGGCTTTGGGGATGACGTGCCATGGGCTGGCGATCTAGCCCCTTCCTGACCCATTGGTTAGAAAAATAAACTGTGAAATGGTAAACCTTGAGGGTCTTTATGGTGAAGGTAGTAGTTTCAGTTAACCTTTGTGGATAAAACAGATAATTAGGTTGATTCTGATGGATATGAATCCCAGAATGTATGTAAAAGTTAGAACGTTGAAATGATGAGAAAACCTTATCAACAAAAATGATAATATCAGCGTGCTGGGTCTTATATGATTAAGAAGCTACAGGGAGAGTCTATGGATGGCAAATTTCCATTAAAGTGCACCCATTAAAAATTGTAGTTGGAGGGGCGCCTGGGTGGCACAGTCGGTTAAGCGTCCGACTTCAGCCAGGTCACGATCTCGCGGTCGGGGAGTTCGAGCCCCGCGTCAGGCTCTGGGCTGATGGCTCAGAGCCTGGAGCCTGTTTCCAATGCTGTGTCTCCCTCTCTCTCTGCCCCTCCCCCGTTCATGCTCTGTCTCTCTCTGTCGCAAAAATAAATAAACGTTGAAAAAAAATTTAGAAAAAAAAATATAAAAAAAAAATTGTAGTTGGACCGATTACCTCAGTACCATCCTACCTTTTTCTTAGTCCATTTTTTTTTTAATTTTCCCTGTGAACAAGGATATAGTTTGGGTACAGGTGAAGACTTTCCTTTTCTTTAAGTGGACCCAATATAATTTATCCTTCCTTTGGGCTTTCAGGGGAAGAAAAATAATTTTCCTTCTACTCTTCTGAGTTCTTGGCTAAGAATCCTTAATAAACAGATTAACAAGAGAAAAACAAATGGAAGGTTAGCAGCGTGTATACCTCATATACACAGGGAAGATACCCAGGGGACATGAGTAACTCACAGAGTTGGCTTTAGAAATTAGCATTAAATACCATGTTATTAAGGGAAAGTGTAGGGGCCCTCAGAGCCTGTCAGAGTAGGGTAAATGATTTTTAGGAAAGGTGTGTGGGTCCTTGGGAGAATAAAATGGAGGCATGATCATTTGCAACAATGTTGGGGTGTGGTGTGGGTTTCTAGTCTCTTTTTTGTGAGAAGAGTCAAACTTCCCTGATTGAGGAACCAAGCAGGGAGGACCTGTATGATGGTTACCTTCCTTTTGAATGATTTATCTTCCAAACATAAGAGGATAAAGGAAGTTCAAAGAAAGTTGTCTCCCTGCATTTGCTGTTTTTCAAATGCCTACATCTCAAAATAATCAGTATGCCAAAGTGGTATATTTTGGGGTGGCATATTCTATCCTTCAACCTTTTGTAAAATTGTTAATGCCTGTACCCTTTAAATTCCATATATTTTTGCATGTGGGGCACCCATACCCCAAGTCACCTCTGTGAGCTCTAAATGAATCTGTGATTCTTTATGCTACAGTAAACTAGGATTGCTCTAATTCCAAACTCCACTGATGCTTCTTTTATATTCTGAGTTGAATTTCCTTGTTTTGGCCAATTTATAGTACTCTAAATCTTTAGAATGTGAAGCCACAGATATACCATGTCAACAAGCATAGAGTTTTCACCCCGATGCGTTTGCTAAGATCTGGCCCAGAGATGCCTTGGTTCGTTTGGCTGGTGCAATACTGGCCCTTATCATTTTGCTTACTTTTTAAAAAAATCACTTGTCAACACTCAAAATCAAGAGATTTCATATAAAAACTGAGATCTATGGAGCATTAAAAAATACACAAACACAAACAGCTTCCTATCCTTCTGTGCTTTCTTTTTCTACATAGTATTTATTATCATCTATACATTTTACACACTTGTTTCTTGTCTGTCCCTTCCCCTGGAATGGATGTATTTCGTCTGTCTGCAATTCAAGATGATTCTTTTTTTTTTTTTTTTTTTTGCTGTTGAGAAGGTGACCAAGATATTGCATGGCAGTATCATAGGTAATAGGTAAGACTTCTTCATTTACCCCCTGGTTCTTGAAATTCATTAGACTCAGGGCATAGTGCTTCTTTCTATCCTTAGAAATAAGCCTGGTATTAATTTACTGATTCATATTGAAAATGAGGTAGAAAGGGTCTTATTGCTGTTCATAGTTTCTAAAATGTCTTTGAACATATCCTTGTTCTTCGAATACATTGCATTTCTGTCTCCTACAGGATGTGGAATGCTGCATCAACTTTGCTTCCCTAATGGATGTGGTTTGTGTGCACTAGAGGAAGCATAGTGAGAATTTTATGTTTTAGATGCAGTATTCTGATTGCTGTTTCCTACATCATAACCCCACATGCTTCATAAAATTTATGATAAAAAGAAAGCATTTTAACTCTTCTCGTAGATTTATTTTATTCAACAAATATTTACGGACTACTCCAGGGGATAGTATTCAGCAATATATTGCCAGTACACATAGATCAGAGTTTACTTTTCAAATTGTTTATGTTTTAGTAGTGTTACTATGACACAGTCTTAATGTTATAAAATTAACATGCTATTTTGAAAATATTGTATGAATAGATTGGTAATGGGATTAGGATCTGCATTAAGTGTTGATTAATGTAGCTTTGCAACACTTCAAAAATTTCAGTAAAGGAAATAAGATTTAGAAAGTTATTTTTTCAACTTGTAAAAATTCCTGTGTCACCCCACATTTGTGCTTACTTTCAGAATATTGATGATCGCTTTACACCATGCTTACTTTACTATTTTATATAGGATTCAGAAATAAGAAATAATAGTGGAAAGGATGCTCTTATTAATTGGAACTGAAGAACTTGGTATTTTAGTTTGTCTTAGAAATAATTTTTTTAAAGTCTTTACAATTTTTTTTTATGTTGATTTATTTTGAGAGAGAGAGAGACATCCTAAGCAAGGGAGGGGCAGAGAGAGGGGGAGAGAGAGAATCCACAGCAGACTCCATGCTGTCAGTACAGAGCCTCACTTGAGGCTCAGTCTCACGAACTGTGAGATTATGTCTTGAGCTGAAATCAAGAGTTGGATGCTTAACCACCACCTGGGTGCCCCATCTTAGGTACTGTTATAAAAAACCCAACAAACAACCCAAAATCTTGAGTTAGGTGTTTGGCCAGTCATTCCCTGTGAGCCTGCATTTCCTAAATGAAAGTAAAAGGGGTACTTTATTATTATTTAAATTTAGGTAGAATTTACACACAATAAAATTATTATTTACAATTAAATTATTTGACAAGTTTTAACAAATATATGTATATATGTAACACTGAAGAAAAGAATTAAGGAAGACCTTGCCACTCAGTGGAAGTATATATTCATTGAATGGGACACTCAATATTGTTTGTTTGTTCTCCAGAAATTGATCTTCATCCAATGCAATCACAATAAGAATTTCAACAGAATTTTTTCCTAGACATTGGCAAGCTGTTAAAATATTTCATAAACATTTTATATACTCTGTGGAGAATATGCAGGAAAAAGCATTTGGTAGAATTCAGCATTCTTTTATGGTAAATAACAACAAAAACTGCAAACTGCAAATAGATGAAAGGCGTTTCCAAAACCTGTAGTTAGCATTATATTCAATGAAGAAATGTTGAATGCTTTCCTCCATAGACGGGGAACCAGGCAATGATGTCCACTCTCACACTACTATTCAACATTGTACTATTGGTCCTAACTATCGAAATACAGTCAGTAAGAAAATCCCTTAAGGTCAAGAAGGAAGGAGAAAAAGTTTTATTTGAGGATGAATTCATGGTTAAGTGAAAAAATCTAACTACACTGGAGCACCTGGGTGGTTCTCAGTTAAGCATCCAGCTCTGGGTTTCAGCTCAGTTCATGATCCCATGGTTCATGAGTTTGAGCACAGAGCCTGCTTGGGAATTTTCTCTCTCTTTCTCTCCCCCTCTACCCCTCCTTTGGTTACACTCCCTCTATCGAAGTAAATAAATAAACTAAAAAAAAAAAAAACAAAACAAAAAAACCCAAAAAGCAATTACATGAAGTAATATATGAAATTAGTAATATTAAAGGAGACAGTTTAATAGAACATGCATAAGAGCTTTTCATTGAAGACTACAGAAAATAAAAAGAATTGCATGGCAAGTTTCCCAAATTGGTCTATAGATTAAATGCAATCCCAATAAAAATTCATGTAGAGTCTTTTGGTAGAATTTCATAGTTCAAAAATGTACATGGGAATGTGCATGACCTAGAATAGTCAAATAACTTTTTAAAAGAACAAAATAGGAAGATTTGCACTGCCTGATTTAAAGATAACAATAAAGTTATAATAGTTAGGACAGTACAGTATTGGTAAAAGCATAAACGTGTCAGTAGAACAAAATAGACAATCCAGAAATGGAATGACACAGATAAAATCAGTTAATTTTTGACACAAATACCAAAGCAGTTCTATCGGAAGAAGATTCTTCACTACAAATAGTGCTGAAGCAGCTGTATATTTTTATTCTGACAAAATAAAAGTAACTAACATCAACATTTACCAAGAACAAACATGACCTTGAAATGGATCAATGTTTAAACATAACAAATGAAGGGAGCCTGAGTGGCTCAGTTGCTTAAGCATCTGACTCTTGGTTTTGGCTCGAATCATGATTTCAGTTTGCTGGGTTTGGACCCCCTGTTGGGCTCTGTGTGGCAGCACAGATCCTGCTTGGGATTCTCTCTCTCTCTCTCTCTCTCCCTCTCTCTTTCTCTCTCTCTGTCCCTCCCCCACCAGCTCTGTCTCTCTTAAATAAATAAACTTAAAAAAAATTGGGGTGCCTAGGTGGCTCAGTCAGTTAAGCATTGACTTCGGTTAGGTCATGATCTCATAGTTTGTGAGTTCAAGTCCTGCATTGGGCTCACTGCTGTAAGCTCAGAGCCTGCTTCAGATCTTCTGTCCCCCTCTCTCTCTGCCCCTCCCCTGCTTGTGCTTTCCCTCTCTCTCTCTCTCTCTCAAAATAAATAAAAACATTAATAAATAAATGTAACAAATGAAGAAGAAAATATAGGAGAAAATCTTTGCTGCCTTGAAATAGGCAAATATTTCTTACATATAAACTAACAAGCATTTAGCTACAAAAAAAATTTCCTTTATCATTAAACCTTTTCTTTGAAGAAAACCCTTAAAAAATGAAAGGAAAGCTATGTAAAGGGAAAAATATTAGCTATACATATATTTTACAAAGAAATCATATCCAGAACATAAAAAGAACTTGTGTGACTCAGTAATAAAACCAAAAAAGAAAAAAAAAAAAACAAAAATGGGCAAAAAAATTTAACAGACCCTTCACAAAAGCAAATATACAAATGCCAAATTTACTCAAAGTAGTTGCTTAAATCACTCAACAGAAAAAAATGAAAATCACAATTAGATATCACTCTATAGTCACTAGATTGATTATAATTTAATTTTTTCTTCCTTTTCTTCCTTCCTTCCTTCCTTCCTTCCTTCCTTCCTTCCTTCCTTCCTTCCTTCTTTCTTTCTTTTTCTTTCTTTCTTTCTTTCTTTCTTTCTTTCTTTCTTTCTTTCTTTCTTTCTTTCTTTCTTTCTTTCTTTCTTTCTTTCTTTCACGAATGCAGTCCCCCACTACCACAGATTATGCAGTCAAGTATGCCTCATTTGAGAAAATTGCAGCAGTCAGCACATCTGGAGTGCAATGGATACGCCTCGCCCTGGGAAAACCACCTTAGTGATCATGGTGTCTCCCCTGCTAGATAAGTGTGGATTGATTAAAATTTTAAAACTGACCTTTTCAAGCAAGTGTTGATGAAGATATGGCACAATTGGGACTCTTAATTTTTTTTAAATGTTTATTTTTGAGAAAGAGAGAGAGAGACAGAGCATGAGCAGGGGAGGGGCAGAGAAAGAGGGAGACACAAAATCTGAAGCAGGCTCCAGGCTCCCAGCTATCATCACAGAGCCTGACATGGGGCTTGAACTCAAGAACCGTGAAATCATGACCTGAGCCGAGGTTGGATGCTCAACTGAATGAGCCACCCAGGAGCCCCTTGAACTCTTAAACACTAACATGGGGATAAACATCTACAATTACTCTATAAAATTATTTTGAAATTTCTTAGTAAGTTAAATGTGGATGTAGTTTGGGAGTTGGACATTCAGCTTCTAGGTATTTATTAAAGTCCTCACAAATACTTGTACCCAGATGTTTATTTAAAAATTTTTTCTTATACAAATGTTTATAATACCTTTGTTTATAACTCCTCAAACTTGAAACACCACAAATATCCATTAACAAGTAATTGGTTAACCAAAACATGGCATATCCATGCACTGGAATACTATTCGGTAATGAAAAAAATTAATTACTGATAAACCTAATAACATAGATGAATCTCGAAATTAGCATGCTGAGTGACTCTAGGAAACACCAGTTTCTTTTGTTTGTTTTGTTTTTGGTCATTGTAGATTTCTTTGCATTTTACAGATTACACACACACACACACACACATATATATATATATATATACACACACACACACACACACACATGCACACACACACATATGTATATGTATGTATATAATATGTACTATATTGTTGCAGACTATGAGTCTGGACTTCTCTCTTGTCCAGCAAGAGAGTGGACACAAAATTGAAAACTAGAGAGGCTAATGTCCGAGAGGCTATGAGAGCTCTGAACAGGGGTTTTTGTCTCCATATTTATTGAGCTCACAAGATATTACCCACGAGGTGAATGTGAAGAAAACAACATCTTACACACGTGAATGTGGAGAAAACAACCAGACAGTATTCATTAACTTGTGTATGTAAGAAGCAAAGGGTCTGGGGAGTAAGTGGAGTTTGTGAGTAAAGTACAATAGTATACTGGACTTAGATGGAAAGTAATTTCCTGCAGGTGGTATAACAAGTTACTGGTGATCCCATTACAATATCTCACTAGCTGACCTCAGGTGCTTTTGCCCCGTGGTGGTGGTTTTCTGCCCTAAGCTTTTTTTTAACCCATTTATGTAAGTAGAACCTATTTCCCCACAATATATAATATATATAATAATATATGTTACATGTATATATAATAATATGTATTATATGCATATGTAATAGTTGATATTATATACATACAATATGTATACACAAACACACATAAATACATGTATATGTATATATGCCATATATATGTCATACGTATGTCCACCGGGGCATTTATCAATTTTGTTATATTTTTGAAATAACCAAATTTTGGCGTTATGGTTTTCTTTTACTTTTAGTATGTTTTCTATTTTACTGATTTGGGCATTTTTGATTAATCTTTTGTTTTTATTATATTGCTTATTTATTTTTTTCATTTACTCTTGCTAGTTTCTTGTGAAGGTAGCTTTATTCTTTGTTAACATAAGCGTTTTAAGGGTATAAATTTCCTTCTTAGGACTGCTTTCACAACATTCCCAAAATTTTGAAAAATTATGTTTTATTAATATTCACTTAGAAATATGTATGGTTTTCTTTGCAATTTGTTCCTTTACCCATAGGTTTCTCAGTATTTGGGGATGTTTTAGCTGTCTTGTTGGTTTATAATTCAGTCTCATGATAGTTGGAGAGTCTCTTCTGTATGTTTGCATCCTTTGAAATGTGTGGCTCAGGGCATAGTCTCTCCTGGTGGATGTTACATGTGTTCTTGAAAAAAGTGTGAATTGTGTAAGTTTCGTGTGCTATATAAATGTCACTTAGTTGAAGTTGATTGATAGTCTTATTCAAATCTTTGATATTACAGCTGAATTTTTTCCCACTTGTTCTAACTTGATCAAGATATCATGGATAGAAGGGTGTTAAAATCTCCTATAATGATTGTCGGTTTATCTCTTCCCCCCTTTGGTTCTGTAAGGTTTGCTTTATGTGTCTTGAAGTTCTTTTTTTAGGCAAATAGCATTTAGTTTGCTACTATCTTCTTGATGAATTGATGAGTTGTTATTATAAAGTAAACCTTTCTGTTTGTGGTAATGTTTTGTCTTAAAGTATACTTTTGTGAGATTAATATAGCCACATGAGTTTACTTTTGCTTATTGCTTCCATGATATGTTTTCCCCATAATTTACTTTAAATCTATACCTGTGCTTATATTCAAAGTGCATATTTAGAAAAAAAAGATTTAGTTGGATATTGATTTTTTTAATCAATTTTTCCTCTTAGTTGGAGTGTTTAATCCATTCATATAAGTAAATAAACTCACAATGTACCTAATTGGGCTTATCTGTAATGTTAATGTTTGTTTCCTATTTGTGCTTTTGTTCCTGCTCTTTTGTTTCTTTTTCTCTGCCATCAGTACACACACACACACACACACACACACACACGCACACACACATTTAAGTACATACACCTATACACACATTTTAGTATTTCGTTCTTTCTTCTCTAATGGCTTTTTAAGTCCTAGTACCTTGTACAGTTGACCTTTGAAAATGTGAGGGATAGGGGTGATGATTCCCTCGATAGCTGAAAATCCACGTGTAATTTTGACTTCCCAAAACCTTAACTACTAATAGCCTGCTATTGACCAGACTCCTAACTGGTAACATAAACAGTGGATTAACACATATTTTGTGTTATATACATTATATACTGTATTCTTACAATAAAGTAGGCTAGAGAAAAGAAAATGTTATAACAAAATCATAAGGAAAGTGTATTTACTGTATTTAGTGTTTACTGCAAAAAATCTGTGTATAAGTGGACCTGTGTAGTTCAAATCATATTCTCTTTTGTGATGCTGGTGTATTACAATTTATCTTTGATTTTTCAACTTAGTTGAGTATTTTACCACTTCACATATAATGTAAGAATGTTATAATAAAATATTTCCACTTACTATTACCCATTCTCTAATCCACTGCTGTCATATATTTTACTTATACATATGTCATGAACTCTATATTGTTACTTTTGTTTCGTGAGTTTTCTTTAAAAAATAAGAAGGAAAAGTAGTCTTTTAAATTTACCCATATATTTACTTCTCTTTGTTTTCTTCATTTATTTTTGTTCAAATGAATTCTCATTAGGTATTATTCCCTTCACCATGCATGACACATTTTATTGGCATCTCTTAGGAGTCTGCAGATGAATTCTTAGCCTTCTTTTATCTGAAAAAGGACTTTGCTTTCATTTTGTCAAGGATATTTTTACCAGATACCGAATTCTTGTTGACAGTGTTATTTTATATCCAGGAGTTAAAAGGTGTCATTTTATTGTTCACTGGATTCCATTATTATTGTGTTTTTCTTGAATATTGTTTCTCTTTTCCAGGGCTTTTATTTTATTGTTTTTCTTTTTTTTAAGGTTTCCACAATTTGACTATGAGGAACTTAGTTTTGCATTTCTTTGTGTTTGTATTTTTGGGTTTTGATAAGCTCCTCCAAATATGTGGGCTGCTCTTCCGGTCATACCTAGAAATATCATGGCCAGTGATTGTTCAAATATGTTTTCTGTTTCATTCTCTCTTTACCTTTTGTGAGGCTTCACTTAAACATAGATCACTTGACACTATCCATAAGTCTTTGAGAACTATTTCTTTTCAATGCTTTTTTTTCACTGTGCTTCAATTTGTATAACTACTATTATTCTATTTTTATGTTCATTGATTCTTTTCCTTGTGTCCAATCTATTGATCATATCTAATGAGTTTTTTATTTCAAATACTATATTTTTCAGTTGAAGGATTTTCATTGTTTTCTTTTTTTTTTAATTTTTAATTTCCTATATTTTCATCTCTTCACTTCACATAGTTCATTTTCTATGCTTTTTTTAGCAGATTTAATTTCAAAATATGGGTCACCTCTAGATCTATTTCTATTTCATATTTCTTCTTTTAATCATTGTAATATTTTTTGGTTTGTCTTATTATAGTTGATTAATAGACATTGTGGATAACACATTGTAGACACCCATTTTTCCTTTGTCTTTCTTTGAAAAATGCTGCATTTTGTTTTGAAAGGCAATTAAATTATTGGTAGATCACTTGGGCACGGCGGGGCTTGGTTTCAGGCTGTTGGAATGGTTCATTTCAGTTTTGCCTTTACTATTGGGATAGATTTCTTAGTTGTGGAACATGATCTTCACTGATAAGTTGTAGTCTTAATAGAATTTCAGTGTATAACTGAAAGTATTTATCAAGCCTCTATCACCCTGACTGATTGAATTCCTAAGTCTGTGTCCCAGGTGGTGGGCAGCTTCTGAAATCACTAGTTAATTTCTTTAAACTCTCAGCTCTTGTTTTTCCTGGACCTCTTAGACTTTCTCTAAGTTCAAGAGTCATCTAAGAATTTTAGCAGAGTTCGTACTTAGATTTTAGGATCTCTCCTGTGCATCCCATCTTTATCGGATTTTCCCTTTAACTTTCTTCTGTTTTGGAAGCCTTGAACTCTAATACCTGACTAGTCATCCCAGTAAAACTAGTATGTTCTGATGAAGCTGTATCATCTACTTCAACAGACCTGGAGACTTCACTGAAGGTGGGGAATACATAAATTTGGGTCTCATCTTAGTTCCCTTTTTTTCAGATTTCCTAACACCTATAGTTACTACCTGGTTTGTAATATTTTGTATACCATATAAAATTGCTCTTGGTAGGAGAGTTTTCTAATACAAGCTACTTTGTCATTGCCTGAAACCAGAACAAATTTAAAATTTTTGTTACGGACTTCTGAATGGAATTTTAAATCTCGGGATTGTGGTGAAAGTCTCCAACTTGAGGACAGTATATGCTAAATAATCTTCAGATGTTCACCAAACCTAATATGGATAGCATAACTCCTCAATCAATAAGTAAAATTTCAAGAGAACCACTCAGAGATTGGGAATGGCTACACACAGGAAAAATTGGTAAATAATTATTTGCTTGGATATTTCCTTAGGAGATAACAATTGCTGATGTATCTCTGGGCTGTTGATACATGAAAAGGAATAGGACTGAGAAAGCAGTGATTGAATTAAAATATAAAATCCAAATTTCTTCCTTGCTTATTCAAACTGTTTAATGTGCTAGGTACATGACACTGATTTTATCATGAGGATCTAAGATGATACATGTGAGAAATGAAACATGGACCTGGTCTCAGGAGTGAGCTTTGTCAAAACAGAGTTGTGGAGTGGGTACTGTAATCTGGTTATTCCTACTGTGAACCCATTCAATTCAACAATATATTTTAGGTGTGTGTAATATAGTCGAAGTACTTACTCTTTAGCAATTGATTTTTTTTCCATTGCCAAATAATTTATATGGTAGGCATAATTTACAAGTATAAGTCAGAAGTTGAAATCTGCCATTTCCAATTCATTGATATTAAGTAATCGTGTGTTATAAAGAGAAAACAAATGCAAATTGTTGGATTCTGAGGCAAAGGTTACATTGTTGGTATCTTTAATTTTTGTGCATTCAGTTTGAAAAACATTTTTAATTTTGTTTCTGGTTTATCTTACTTAACTTTTAAAACCTTGAAAATTGACTGAAGAGTATACTTTTAACATCTTAATATCAAGTCTGTGCCTCTGTTGTTCGATACCTGTATTGTTGAAAATTTCAGGCTAGTGTCTGAATCGCTGAGGTTTATCATGATAAATTGTGTGCAGAGTCTATTTTCTGGACCTCAGTGTCTTGTCCTATAAACCATGAGAAGTGGACTTGATCTCTGAGGTCCCTCTCTTTTTGTGAATCTCTCACTCCCACCAGCTGAGTTTTTATAGACAAATGCTGGTTTCAAGCAACACTACTGTTCCGAAGAATTCTGGATAAACACTTGAAGGGTGAAGGGGCAATTTGGATGACTCATCCACACTTTTAGACTGGTTAGTTTGATACCAGTGACCACAACACATGAAAACACTGCTGTGAGGTGATGACAGGAGTTTTCTCTAAGCATTTTGTCACATAACTTTCAGATGAACTTATTTGAAAAAACTTTTCCATCTTTAACGCCTTTTTGTCACACTTACAGACACAAACATACACACAGCTGTTGTGTTTACAAATCTAATTGTTTTGCTTATAGTATAGAGAAGTGGTCTTCAACCAGGAGATTTTTTTTCCCTTAGGTGGCACCTGGCAATATCATGGACTTTTTTATTTGTCACAGTTGGGGAATGTGAGTTATCAGCATCTACTGGGTAGGTATCAGGGATACTGCTGAAAATTCTACAATGTGTAGAGCAGTCTCATAATAAAGAAATATCTGACCTAAAATAACCACAGTGTCAAGTTTGGGAAACCCAGCCTAGAGAGAAAAGTTTTAGATTGATGGTACCCAAGCCAAATCCATGTGAAGCAAATAATAAAATTCAACTCAACAATATATGGTAGGCATTTGTAATGTAGTTTAAGTACTTACTGTTTAATAATTTAATAATTATAACCATATTGTAATTAATAAATTAATACTTAATTATTTTAACATTTAATTAATATTTAATAGTAATAAACAATTAAATATTAATAAGTATATAAATATAATAAATATAATCAATATTTAAATAATTTAATATTTCAACAGTTAATCAATTCAATTAATATTTAATAATTGTAATTATATACAATTGTATATAATTATAATTGTTTATAATATAATTATAAATTATGATTATAATATATATGATTAAAATATGGTTATATTACAATTATAATTTAATAATATATGATTAAAATATGATTATATTATCATTATAATTTAATAATTGATTTTTATAGATTGTGTTGCCTTTCTCCATTTTTTTCGGTCACGTTTCTAGCTGCCTACTCTATAAGGAAAAATCTAGTACTTTGATCCCTTTCTTCCCTTTTGTCTTTCTATATTTACTATTTATTCATAAAGGGAGTCTTCATTTCTAATCATAAACTGAAGTTATGCTGTAACGGGGATCAGTATGAGCAAAAGAGCAATGCTACACTCTAAAAATGTCAGAATATAGGGCACACAGTTTTCTTGTCTTCATTTCAAGGAGATTGAGGAGCTATCTGTCCCTCACGATAGTAGATGGCAGCAGGTTGAATCAAGGCCTTGGTCACACGGTATTTAAAAATAGCAAGAATAGAAGGAGGCCAAAATGAAAAGATTTTTGGGATACTGATCTTAGGTAAATTTTGTTTAAACTGAAAGGTGAATCCACAGAGCCATCTGAATTCAAGCAAGTTAGTGAGTAATATAAGGACTTTTATATAGGAACTGACTGAACGTTTCTCTAGAATCTGTGGGGCATCACTTCTCTTTGCAGGTAGAGCTTCACAGGATCAGAGATTTCATAGGAGTTTGTACTGTGTTCACAGTTAAGGTCTGCCATGAACTAGTTATGTGAAATTAGAAATTTGTTCTCAATTGTTTTCTCATCTGTAAGTGGACTTAATATACCATTTGGGTCATAAAGATGTTGTCAAGAGTAAACGATGTAAAATAGGTAAAAATTATAGCATGATGCATAATTGAGTAAATGATCAGTAATCGTGACCCATAGTTATCAGCAGTTATATTCCAAGTGACTGCACATTTTTTTAAGTTTTTAAATTTATTTATTTACTTAGAGAGAGAGTGAGAGAGAGAGAGAGAGCCTGAGTGCAAGCGGACGAGAGGCAGAAAGAGAGGGAGAGAGAAAATGCTGTCAGCACAGAGCTCGATGCAAGGCTTGATCTTAGCAACTGTGAGATCATGACCTGAGCCAAAACCAAGAGTCAGATGCTTAACTGACTGAGCCACCCAGGCACCCCTGATCTTCCCTTTTCAGGCACCCCTGATCTCTTCCTCACTTTTATCATATCTTTGTTTAAACATCTTAATTTCAAGTATGGCTTTTTTTCTGGCTGTTTAAACCTCTAATATTTCTTAGTATTTTGTATATCCCTTCTGGCTTTTTTTGGTAATATTTAACATTGTTATACAACATTTAATTTGTTTTTATTTCTTAGTTTTTGTCTTCTACCGCAATAATATAAACTCTTTCAGGTCAAGGAGTATTTTGTCTATTTTATACATCATGGTATCCTCAGAGTCTATAACCTAGTACAGAGCAGGCACTCAAGTGCTCAGTATTTGTGTATGAATGAATATATAACAAAATTTGTTCTGCAAGGAAATGATGTAGCCCTCTATCTTTCTAATCTGTGCATGTTCTTTTTTTCTCATTGGCAGCTGAATTATCCCAAGTTTTCTTGTACTATGACAATTATTGACAATTTATTATGACAATAGGAAAAGCACTTTAATTTCTATTTGACAGAAAGGGTTCATTACACTGTGATGGGATATTTTGAAATAGGAACTGGTGGCCTTTCTCTTTGTATTTCCTATAAACCTGACCTATTTCCCACTTGGTCAGGAGCCAGAACTTGCCACATCCGTTCCTTAGGAAAAGTTTGTTACAGCTGAAAAGAGGAGTAACAGTTTAGGTTTCAAAATCATAGGACCCAAGGGAACTCAAAGCTATGAAAACATGTAGCAACTCAGAGCAAGATTTCCTTCCCTTGTAAGTAGCATAGATTCCCTGGGTGATGGGGAATTGGAGAGTCAGGGGCAGAATCAACAGGGAATAGGTGGCAAGAGAGAAAGGGAGATGTTTACCTTGGCTCTCTGTTGGCATAGCAATTCCAGATAGATTTGAAAATGCAAGTACAGAGAGGACCCATGCTTCATTTTCTGCCTAGTAATCAAGAGAGAAGAAGGGCTCTAGAGTGAAAATGGCCATGTGGTTGACCTGGGAAGATGGACCTGAGACACCCTGACCCCCTCATGACATTACTGTGATCTTGGCAAACTCACCTCTGCATCCCATACCCTTTCATTTCCTGCTTTCAGGATGTCCATCACTCTTTGTTAGCATGACCAAGTTTTCATGGGCTGCTGCTGTTTTGTGGGCTCCTCACTCAGGACTGCCCAAAGATGCTTCCTCACTTCTCTGTGAGAGGAAAATGGCCCTCATGTCCTTTAATGTACAAATCCCCTTTGTTGACATCAAGTCTTACTTCTAGAAGGCACTTCCATTTTATGAAAATCTCTCCTGCAAGTCTATGTAGTATTTACTTTTCACTCTCTTGTGAATAGTTCTTTCTTGATAAGAAAAGTAGAGAACTTTCAAATATAGTTGGGATTTTTACTCCAATTATTCTAGGCGCATGATTTTGTGTAAGGCTCATCTTCTGACATACCAGAAGCAGTGCAAACCAGTGAGATTTTTTGCATTTGCTCTTCTGCAAATTTCTTTACTTCAACCGGTACTCTTTTGGAGTGAAAACCTTTTCTTTCCCCCTGCATTATTAAAACCTTCCCTCAACAGAGAATTATCTAGCAATCCATGCCTCCAGCCCATCTCCAAAGCCTCATTGGGTTTATTGGCAGGTGAAATGGTTTGCAGATCTTAGGATGTGGAAAGAATGGCTGATTTCCCTGTCAACTGTGTTCACATGTCCTTTCTTCATTTTCTGGTTCGTTGCCTGCTGCCTGCCTTGTTGCCTTACAATTGGGCTCAGGAGTATCAAGATAACCAGTTATTTCAGTGGTCTCTTATGATTGGATATGCCACATTTCTGCCAGAATACTGCATGCTGGCTGTGTTTCCAGCCATTGCACCTCTGGTTGGGAGTCAATTTCCACTTGTTGGCTGATTGTGTTTACTGAGAAGACCTAAAAATACTTTATATCTAGACCTCCATATCTGAGGGGTAGATAACATTAAAACTTCACAGCTGCCACAATAGCTGCATTAAAAGAACCAGGCTCAAAACATCTGTGTCACAGTAGTGTGATTCTGTGACAGTAATCCAGGTAGATGTGAAACGAAAATTTCCAAAAAACAATGGCAGTGTAAATTGAGTAAATTGTTATTCACAAATAGAAAGAACATTAGAAAATAAAATCAGAAGCATTTTTACTGGATAGGAATAGTGAGATATAAGGGTGACTTTCATTTGTTTATTTTGAGAAAGAGAAAGGGGGAGTGAGAGCGTGTATGTGTTCACACCTGGAGGAGAGGCAGAGAGAGAGAGGGAAAGAAAGAATCCCAAGCAGACAGAGCCCTATGTGGGGCTTGATCTCATGAACCATGAGATCATGACCTGAACTGAAATCAACAATCAGATGCTTAACTGACTGAGCCACCCAGGCATCAAATAAGGTTGAGTTCTTTAAAAAGTTTATATATTTATTATTTTAGCTTCACTGTAAGTTAGTATTATTTATTACCAAGGAAGTGGAACACAAGGGTTGGATAGGTATGTGTCACATGAGAGAAAGATGAACTGTTGTTAGTTGTCGACCATAATCGTGTGTAGACAGTGGTGATAACCAAATTAGAACGCTTCTATCTCTATAACTGATTACAATTATTATTGAGAGCATAGGTGTTTGTAAATTGTTTTAAGTGTACCTGAAAACAGATGGACTCGACAGTGTCACATATAAGCCAGGGGTCACATATAAGCACCCATGTTGTGTTATTTTATTAAGCAGAATAATTTAGATGTCATAAAACTGGCTTCTAAACATCCCTGGTGCTCTCTCAGCCTTTACACTATTGATGTAATATGAACAAGATTAACAGCTTAAAAAAAAATCTCTTTTCTATGAACATATGAAATCAATAGACCAAGACAAGTGAATCATCTTTGATTTGGGCTTTAAGTTCACATTTCCTCTTTTGAAATTCTATAGAGCTGCTTAGCTTAATCCCTGCACAAAGAAAGGCAATTTAAAAGTATCAAAAGGTCCAAAGCATCTGCCTTCCCTGGGAAAAACTCTCGATGGCCTATCTGCATAGTAACATTTGTTTAGGTGCTGGAGTGACAGGGTCATGCCTCAGCCTGCTTACTTTTCTCTGAGTCTCTCTTTGCAGATATTTCTGCCTATTGACAATTATATATTTATGTTCATTCATTATGATTCAGATGTGGAAAAAGATGCGCATATCAGCAACTTGGGCAAAGGCAACTTGATGAGCCTTGAGCCTTCTCTTAAGCCCACTGTTTTTGTTCAACTTCTGTAAATATCACAGAAATTAGAAGCCTCCTTTAAAACTACCTACATTCTCTAAAAATGTTAGAAGAACGCTCCTTCCATTTTGCATTTTTCTATTTTAAAATAAATTCACATGGGAAACTGGATGATGTGATGTGGCAGTATCATCAAATTCTGTCCTTTTTATTTTTTAGTTTTTTAATGTTTGTTTCTGAGAAAGACAAAGAGACAGAGTGTGAGTGGGGGAGGGGCAGAGAAAGAGGGAGACACAGAATCCAAAGCAGGCTCCAGGCTCCAAGCTTTCAGCACAGAGCCTGATGCAGAGTTCGAACCCATTAGCTGTGAGATCATGACCTGAGCCAAAGTCATTTGCTCAACTGACTGAGCTACCCAGGTGCCCCTAAATTCTGTCATTTTTTTAAAAAAGTTTATTTATTTTGAGAGAGAGAGCATGTGTGTGCAAGTGGGAGAGAGGCAGAGAAAGAGAGACAGAGACAGAGAGACAGAGAGACAGAGAGAATCCCAAGCAGGTTCCATGCTCACTGCCTCAATGCAGAGCTGGTCCAGGGCTCAGTCTCAAAACTGTGAGATCATGATCTGAATTGAAATCAAGAGTCAGTTGCTTACCCGACTAAACCACCCAGGAGCCCTAATCTGTGCCCTTTAATAATAGAGTGAAAGAGCAGAATTCAGCTAGTATAATACATTCAATTCAATCATTAAACAAATATTTGTAGAGTAACGATTCTCTGCAAGCCCTTTGCTAATTGGGGAACAAAACATATGAAGAATCCTGTCTTCATGTAGTTTTTGTTCCAGTGAGAGGCACTGATAATAACACATGAGCCTAACTGTAAAGTTAGAGAACAGTTCACAAGACCATCCTCACCGCTGACACCAATTGCAAGTTTGGGGGAGCCAAGATACCCTCAGATATCATGTCACTACAAGAACTCACACAACTCACTGAAAGCTGTTATACCTATGGTTATGGTTTGTTACAGCTTAAGATCAGCTAAGGGAAAGCCAAGTGCAAGAGGGTTCTAAATGTGGACCGTCCATTATAGACTCTCCTAGTGGAGTTGTGGACAGGGTTAAGTCCTCACGGCAGTGACCTCTAGTAATAAGCACAGAGTATTGACAACCAGGGAAGCTCATTTGAGACTTGGTGTCCAGAACCTTTAAGGGAATCCCATTACATAGACATGGTCAACTGCCCACATGGCTCACCTCAATCTCCATCCAGCCCCTGTAGAGACTGAACTGGTACTGTGTGACTCAAAGTCCCCATTGTAAATCACACTGTTTGACTTTCTGGCATGGTGTGGAGATCCCAGGTAAAGAAAGACACTTTTATTAGGCAGGATATTGCACGGGTTTAGAGATTATATCCCAGAAATTGAGGGCAAAGCCTAGATTTTTCTTTGGGCAAGGATAAATTCTTGAGTACATAATAATATATAAGTGAATTGTATTGAATATTGAGTGTTAAAAGATAAGTGTGAGGGAAAACTTTTTTTTTTTTAATGTTTATTATTTTTAAGAGAAAGAATGAGAGCCAGGCAGGGGCAGAGAGAGAGGAAGACACAGAATCCGAAGCAGGCTCCAGGCTCTGAGCTGTCCGCATAAAGCCCGATGTGGGGCTCAAACTCACTAACTGTGAGATCATGACCCGACTGAGCCACCCAGGCGCCCCAGAGGGAAAACTTTTTTAAAAATAGAGTGAGGTAAGAGGAATTGGGAATGTGTGTGTCAAAGGTGGAGGGAAAGGGAAGTTTGCCTTTCTGAATAGAGTGTTCAGGGCAAGGCTAACTGAAAAGGTGACATTTGAGCAAAGAATTGGAACAAATGACTTTTAAGATAATGAAATGAAGGTCCAGAAAGGGACATGACTTATGTAAGACTGGCTGATATCTGCTGCCGGCTCCTTGGAGTTGAACGAAGACTGTCCGGTAGTGTGTTGCATATATTTTTGTCTTGCATGGTAATCGGTCAGTTTTTATCCACAATGAAGGAGATTTTGACACAGTAGAATTTCAGAGACATCCGAAATGGGAGTTGACAGAATCATAAGCTGGTCTAAGAGACATTAGGGAAAATCAAGGCAAGAAGCAGACGGAGCAGACAGGCATCAAACACTGGAGTATCTCCTGGACGAATTCATACAAATTACAGACAGTGTTGTACCACCTGTGTTGGGATGTGCCCACACACATCATTCAGGCTCCTATGGCCCCTGTGGGAGGATACCACTAAATGTCATTAACTTTTTTCCTAGAATCTTCTAATCTTCCCTTTTCTTTTTTTTTTTTTTTTAAATGTTATTTCTTGTGAGGGGGGTGGAGCCAAGAGTGAGAGAATAGAGGAGGGGCAGAAAGACAGGGAGAGAGAGAACCCCACGCACGCTCCGTGCTGTCAGTGCAGAAATGGAAGTAGGGCTCCATCCTAGGAATCGTGAGATCATGACCTAAGCAGAAATCAAGAGTCACATGCTTAACTGACTGAGCCAGGCAGGCACCCCTGATCGTCCCTTTTCTTGTGACAAAAGCGTGTTCTTCCCACAAGACCCAGTTCACACATCTCTGATTATTCCCTCCGTCTTTCCTCCTTAGCACCTTGAACTCCCTGCTTTAGCACTTTCACCATTGCATTGTGTTCTTATGTAGACTTTGCCAGTGGTTCAAATGTGAGCTTATAATTAGTAAGAACCCTAGTTCATTCATATTTGTATCTTCAGCACCTGTTACCCAGAGAGTGTCCAGTAAGTATGTGTGTATGGAGTGAGCGAAAAAGTGAATTCTGGAATCCATGAAGGACTTCAAAGTGATTGTTATTCCTGTTCTATTTTTCAGAAATTATTTCAGGAAACAAAATTCAGTAATAGAAAACTACCTGGTATATATACCAGAGCAGAGATGACATATACGCAGAGTAGTGCTGGCTACATCTGGCACTGTGGTCACTAGTCTGTGGCTGATTCCTTATTAACAGGTATATATATAATACTGGCTTTTTATTATAAAAATAAATAGAATATAAATAATTTTGGATTGGATTTTTTGGTTAAGACCTCCTTCATAGTCTTCTAAGATTAAACAGCTATTTTTTATGCAGTGAGTCTTTTTTTTTTTATTCGTATAATCTTTTTTTTTTCTTTTTGTCACAACCAGGCATTCTGTTAGCTGCTGGGGATATAAAAATGAACAAGACATAGCCCCAGTCCCTTAAAAAGCATAGTTTAGTCTTAGATTTTAAGGGAGCAATTAACATGAAGTCAATCACAATATAGTATGATATATACAAAGTGAGGCAAGATGGGAGCTGTAGGTAAGTATAACTTTACTTTTTTTTTAAATAATGCCTATTGAACAGTCCTGTCTAGCCACATACAAAATCAGTGGCTCTGAGTGCACAAGAGGAAAGCATTGTAACTTTTCTAATGTGGTCCTTTTTCCCCCTATTAAATTCAATTTAAACTGATTCGGGGTTGACTTTTAGCTCCTTTGTACCAGTTCTGTAATTATGGACAAGTATCCTAAGACTTGCTTTGTCAATTTATTAAATAAAGATAATGATGCCTACCTCAAAAAAAAAAAAAACGCTTAGGAAGAATAATTTTGAAAACATATATGTAAAGATACTAGAATATATCTAACAGACTCCAGAGTAGGTACTGTTTATTATACCTCACATTATCTTTGATAGCAAATGTCAAAATTTAGAAATTGCAGACCATGGGTGATTGTGAAAAATGTATTTCATCTTTATCATGCCCGAATCTCTCTGATTGCTACTCCACAAGGGAAATAGCTGTTCTTTGAGTGAGTAGGAAAATTAGTGTTCTCATGTTAAAAGTAAATGCACTTACGTGGTCCTGTACTTAAGAGAACCCCTTTCTGAGTGTATGCCATGTTTCTGATAATATGGAAAATAAACATTTTTGCTTTTCTGTCATCAGAGTACATTATGCAAGGAGATGTTACTAGGAATGTTCTATACCTATCAGAGATCAGATGTGTATATGAACTTCTCTTATTTCACCTATTTATTTGGGGGCACAGGCCTTGCTGGATAACTGGCTTGGTTTTAAACTGTGATCCTGCTTCATTTAAGAACTGAAAGAAAACAGATACATAAATTTTCTAGTGGTCAAAGAAAAAAAAAATGACACATTAGTGACAGCTCAGTGAGAGTGTATTTCACATCCTCCATGTCATGCATTTTACTCTTGGTACAATTTATATGAACAAAATATATCCTTAACGGGAGCTTATCATATATCCTAGGTTAAAACATTTAAAAAACCTGGTTTTATGCAAAGCTCTGTATTTGTTTTGTAACACGGTGAAATCCCAACAATATCAGCTTCTCTCAGTCCAAGTTCACATCATTATATAGTTACAAAATATACTTTCCGGTATCTATATATTAATTTTATGAGTAAAATAATATAATTTATATTTGAAATCAATTAGAATATTGCCTTAAAAGATACCATGTTCTCTGTATAAAGCCAAAAATAAAACATTGAATTTCAATTAAGCAGACATATTGGTTCCGGAAGATATATAATTTACTTGGAAGCCATCCAAATGAATGTATTATTTTTTGTTAAAATGCTCTAGCTTTACTTTTTATGAGTGCTGAACAGACCTTTCTGATGTTCACTGGGCTTTGTGGCACATGTCCTGACTAGTATTGTTTTTCAATGTCTGTTGCATAACAAAAAGCTGGAGTTGATCCCTGCGTGCAGTGTGGTTTGTCTCTTTTGAGTTCACAGGCAACAATAACCTCTCATCATGATTACAGAGTCTCTTGCAGAAAGATGGGTCTAATCCCAGTGCTCCATCAACTCAGTAATCTATTCCAATCAGTATGTGATGGATTTGACAGGCCATCTCTAGCCAAGTGAGACACATTCAGGCAGGTCAAGCAACTTAGCAGTCTGTGCAAAATATTGGGGATATCTTTGTGCTGCATAAAAAACTATACATGCTAAAATCATGTCTGGTTTTTGTTGATAGAGAACAGATATAACAAGTGTCCAGATCTACAGTTCACAACACCCCCATTATTCTAGTCATTGGACACATCCATTCAACAATAAAAATTAAGGACAAATAACCTGAGGTATTACATTTATAACAATGGCAATAATTCAAGGTTATTAAATGAGGTAATTGTTGCAATACATGAGATTTTCTTAAAATATTTTTATGTTTCAAAAAATATATATTTTTATGTTTCTTACACATCCCTGACTTCTGAAGATCATGAATCAACCCTCACAATTCAATTTTGAAAGGCATAAATAAATAAATAAATAAATAAATACATGTATATAAATGTATATTTAAAGATACAGTTTAAGATAGCAAGCATCATCTTTCTTTATATATTAAATGTAATAACAAGAAAAGGACTCATTTAAAAAAGAAATCATGGTATTCTTCAAATCTAGCTCCTGTATGAAGTCATTTCTAATTCTCAAGCCTGGGAAACAGGGAAAGAAGCCCTTCTACGGAATATGTCACACTTGAACATTTTATTTTAACTAGGGAAGATTACGTATTTTTTTTCACTTACGTATTTTTTTTTTCCTTTTTTATATTAGGACTTACAAGACAAGGAAAGAATTTAGAAACCTGTAATTAATATATACGTATTGCTCTAGCTGATAATAATGATAATGAAACACAAAATGTCTTTTATAAGAGGCAGAATCAAAACTTAAAATCCACAGATAATAAGTGGTGTTTCATGTTTTTGTCCTAGGGACAAAATCAGTTGTGAATTTAAAGTGTTTCTTAAGATAAAATAGAAGTCATGTAAAATAGTTCAACGTTACTTACCCTATTTCACAAGCCTTTTTTCTTTTTTAAATACACACCCTGGCAACTTACTTTAGGTATGTTTGATTTAACTGCCATTTGAAAGATTTCAATATACTCCAAATACTAGAATAAAAACAACTTAGTAAATGTACTTCAACTACTTTTGATGTCTGATAAAAGCAGGTTTAGGGAAATTTTTGAAAGGGTATCAATTTAAAGTGCTTACTTTTCTTGCTCTACTGTTTCCTGACTTTTCCCCCTAGAGCTCAGCTGGCTCCCATGATTTAACAGCAAGATTTAAATAAAAAAGAAATCCTAATCTTTCCATCCTTCTTTGCCTTAGGGCTAGATTGTACACAGTAGCTGTTAATCTAAAAGTTTTATCTAAGATTTTGAAAAGCAGCTTTGCATGTGATGTGAAAATAGCATAACCTCAAAGCACTAAAAGTGTTTTCCATTTTCTCTAATGAGAATGTAACTCACAGAAGCAGAATTCTTGTGCAAATGTACCTTGAGTCCTTAGTGGCCATGTAACTAACTGTAAGTGGGTGCATCTTAATACTAGCCTCTGTTCCTACCCACTCCCCAGCACCTGGTGGGTGGATTTGCTTGAAGTAGCTGGAGGGTGTTTGGCTAAAAATACATTGGAAACAAACCATGGTGTTTGTGGCAGCACTGAAGTGAATCTTCTGTTACCGAATACCCGCACAACCTTTTAATTCAGTAACGTCCTTTCTTGTTGGATTTCTGCTCATTGTAGTGAGTGGAGACTGTTCTTTGGGTTTGGCACTTTAATCACTGGAGTGTATCACCAAATTCCCTGTTGACCATAATAAAGGAAGTAACTGGTTTTAAATGAAAGAACCTTTCTGATAATAAAGGTAAAACTTAAGACACAGTAAGAGGTCTGATTTGGAAAACACTAAGTAGTTTTTTGCTATGATTGGGAAGGGAAGAATATCTTTAGAAGCTATTTAGTAAGATACATCTGAGGCAAGAAAATGCTGTGCTTAGTCTCATCAAAAGATGATGGCGCATTCTTGTTCTTAACCCAGAAAAGAAATAGAAAAGAACTTTAAAAAGAATTAAAAAAAAAAAAAAACTTGCAAAGCCTGTAAACATTTCCTTCTTGGTACATTTCATCCATCATTCGTTAATTTTCATCAGGTTTCATGGATACGAATTGTAGGATTGTTGTGGAAGTAATTGAATTGGGCTAAGGTTAGAGGTAGCTTCTAACTTAAACTTAACCATTTAACAGATTCCTTCCAAAGACTGAGAATCTACATTAAAAGGAAAATAGGAGCAAGGGAGCTAGCTAATGTCTCTGAGCTGTGTAATTCCGCCCTTGACCACCCGTGTCATTGTCACCCCACAGAACCTTGAACTCTGCCTGCCAGAAATCTGCGTTAAGGCACTGCCCTGACTCCCACTGCTTTTCAAGGATCTCTGTGGGGGAGCAAAACGGAGATTAATATGCGTTGAAAAATCAGATGCCCTCAGCACATTTTTGTCTGACCTTTGCACAGTTAAACGAAAATAATTCCTTCCTGGGAGTTTTTGGCTTCATGTCAGGTTTGCAGGAGGAAGAAAAAAAGTTCTCACAGTATAAGGAAGAAGGGATGCTCATCAGTGCACCTTGACAGATATTAGTAGTAGAGAGGTGATTCCAGGCAGGCTTGTCTCTCCTTCCTTTCCTCTGCTCTTGGTGTTCTACCCTGGGGCAGAATAACTGATGGAAAATTACATGTATAGAAGAGTTGAATACTGCTTTAAAATGCCAATAAGGCAAGCTTGGGAGCAGACAATAGAAGCTTTATTTCATATCATTTTATTTTGCTCTGGAATGTTCTGTATGCCAAAGCCTGTGGCGGAGCTAGGTGAGTAGGAGAAAATCAGACTTGTAGAAAGTTAACCTTGAACAAAGAAATCACCAAAAGCTTCATGTCTGCTGTGCGGAAAGCTTTTTCAGGGGCAAAGCCAAATCAATTGCCATGAAATATGTGGCTAACACAAATGCAAAAGATTTTCCTCACTTCCTTCCCTCCACAAAGATTTTTCATAGTCTCTTTCGTCCTCTTCTTCTTCCTTTTTTTTTTTTTTTTTTTCCCTTGGCCAAAGTGCCCGAGGGAAGTTACGAGGGCTAGTAGCAAGAGATTGGCATTGTCTTCGTCTCGTGAACACTGTGGGCTTTAGGGCTAAGCTGGATCCTGCCTGCTCCCTTGTCTTCTGTCCGTCTTTCACCCATGGAATCTGGGGGGACTCGGCTGTCACTGTCTTGCCAGGATGGGAAAAGAATAGGCAGTGAGTGAAGGTTGTTACTATGTGTCAAAGTCTAGAGGAGAGGCAGTCAAGATATAAAAAAAAAATGGAAGTCCTGGAAACCAACGTTGTTGATCTGAGAGAATGTAGCTCTGAGAGGGGCTAGGTATGATGGTCTGGGGTTGCATGATGCCATGGGGGAATTCCATTATACGGCTGGGTAGGAGTTTAGCCGTTGTCCAGCCTGGTAGCTTAACCTTGGATTTGTGTAGGTCATTGCCTGAGCTTAGCAAGCAGAAGCAGAGAGGTGGCCCAGAGTCAGTGTCCTGTAAAGAGAGGAGGGAAAAAAAGGGAAAGAAAATCCCTCTCAGTATTAAGAGCAATCTAATTTTGAACAGAAAAGCTTTCAACTTGTTTTGCCTGTTAGAAGAAAGCTAAATAAGGAGAATGAATTTTAGTTCAGTTTTCTCTATTTTTTTCCCCTTCCCCATCTTTTCTTTTTCAAGTGATAGAACCAAGTGCTTTTTTTGTTTTGTTGTGTTTTTTGGTGAGAAGGAAGTTGAATGCATTCGACCACCAGAAATCCACCTTATTGTTCACTTGTAATGGGAACAGTCTTTCAAAACATGGAAGTTATAGTGATCCAATAGACCTGATTCTGTGTTGTTTGTGTGGATGTGTGCCTTTGTCTCCCTGCTCAGAATCCTCATGGGAGGCTTCCGTTGAGAATCCCTTTCTGTTATAAAAACTCCCTGGAACAATTTGGTGAGACCTCCGAGAATAAAAGGTAATATGGTAAGATAGGCGCTTCCTTGGCCTTGACTTCCCTAAACGGTTCAATTAGCTCTCCTAGGATGAGAAAAATGGAAGCTGTGGTCCCAAAATGTCATCCTAGCTGCAGACTGAGGGTCTTTTGATATATTAACATCATTAATAATAACATGTCCTGTGTCGCTTTTTGGGGTTAGTAGAGAATGTGAGGATTATTTGAATTGATAAAACTTGTTTTCTGTGAATGTTATTGATTGAATTAGAAATGGTGTGCTTTGTGGAGGTATTCTTCCTCATCATTAAAATAATTCACACTGTCAACACACCTTGAAAAGATTAAAGCGAATATACCTTGAGGTAATTAACAGGGAGGAATTACTTGATAGACTAGAAACAGACATTCTGCTATTTTTCTCTTTTCAAACCTGATTGTCTTTTTTTTTTTTTTTCTCAACGTTTTTATTTATTTTTGAGACAGAGAGAGACAGAGCATGAACGGGGGAGGGACAGAGAGAGAGGGAGACACAGAATCGGAAACAGGCTCCAGGCTCTGAGCCATCAGCCCAGAGCCCAACGCGGGGCTCGACCTCACAGACCGCGAGATCGTGACCTGGCTGAAGTCGGACGCTTAACCGACTGCGCCACCCAGGCGCCCCTAACCTGATTGTCTTCTTACAAGGAACGCTTCTGCCACCTTGAGCAGCATGCTCTCCTTGTTTTTTCCCCACGAGGAAACATTAATCAGTTTCTGATTACTGTCTTATGCTTGTCAGGAGGTAGATGGAAGTTTCAAGAAGAATTTAAGAGAATTTGTAAACTCTAGCTCTGGGAATTGAATGAACATATTAAATGGCGGAAGTTAGTCACCAGGGCGATGGGTTAGAAATGGGTTTTTATATTTTGCTAAAAATAACACTTTTTTAATTTTTTTTTATTTTATTTAAAAAAAATTTTAACGTTTATTTACTTTTGAGACAGAGAGAGACAGAGCATGAACGGGGGAGGGGCAGAGAGAGAGGGAAACACAGAATCAGAAGCAGGCTCCAGGCTCCGGGCCATCAGCCCAGAGTCCGACGCGGGGCTCGAACTCACGGCCGGTGAGATCTTGACCTGAGCTGATGTCGGACGCTTAACCGACTGAGCCACCCAGGCGCCCCAAATAACACTTTTTTTAAAGGAGCTCAAAGAAGCATGATAGTGCTTTAGCCAAACTACTTGCATTTCTCTTTTCCCTTAAAATTTGGGTTTTTAATGTATTTTGGGGGATACCAGTTTTAGATAAAGTTCAGGGAAAAGCAAAAGTTTATCACAATTTAAGAAAATAAGATGTAATCTTGAAAACTAATAAATCATTAGGAGGGATGAAGTTGAACTCAAGTTCTTTCTGATGTATCTGTTTCTGCTTGATGATGTACAGCTTGATTCAGTCCCACATCCAGATGTTGGTTTATCTGAAGTTATTTCTTTTGAGTTCGAAAATTATTATTCATAGACCATTGAGGCTGTCAGAAAATGCATCATGGCTTTGTAAGGCACTTATGCATAGTTTTAGATTAAACATTAATCTGAAATTATGAAGGGATTTCTCACAAAAGATATTAAGTTCAACATTCATACTACATTAAAAACATGGAAGGTTGAATATTATTAACTTGAGAAATAGCAGCAAATGGATTATCAATTTACTTCTTGGTTATAGACCACTTAGAAATATATTCCTTCATGTGCTGAATGTATTTTGTATATTGCCCAAAACTATTATTGGTTTCTTTCACTGGTAAGTGGAGAAAATTGCTCATAGTGAGATTCAAACTTCAGGTGACTGAAACATTGCATCACAGATCAATCTTCTTAAGAAACCTTATTGTCTTACATATTAAATTAAAAGTTTTGCTATTCTTTGGGGCGTCCGGGTGGCTCAGTTGGTTAAGCATCTGACTTCGGCTCAGGTCTTGATCTCACAGTCTGTGAGTTTGAGCTCCATGTTGGGCTCTGTTCTGACAGCTCAGAGCCTGGAGTCTGTTTCAGGTTCTGTGTCTCCCTCTCTCTCTCTGCCTCTCCCCTGCTCATGCTCTGTCTCTCTCTGTCTCAAAAATAAAACATTAAAAAAAAAAAGTTTTGCTATTCTAGCCCTTAACTTACAAGTTGAAATCATATAAGGTATCGCTATATTGCTGATGCATATCACTTCAGCGAACCAACTGAAATTATGGAAATGGCACTGACTGGAATGATCATGCTCATGAAGAAATGCTTTCAACATTTATTGATCATATGAAACACTCTTGAGTGTCACCATCTTTGCTGTTGTCGATTGTTGTTTGGCATAGTCCCTAAAAATTGTAATTTAAATGGCTTTGGTTTTATTATCTTCTTAATTTTATCATTTGTTCAGTACTAAGCCATGAAGGTATATATTGTTGTCTAAAACAATAAAATAGTGTAAGGATTGACTTTCAGATATAATCTTTTATTATTCACTGGATAACACCTAGCTTTGTTAGCACATAACTGTGCTTCATTGGTACTGATTTCAGTGCATGTTTCCTAAGCTGTATCATGATTCATGACACAGTGAGCTTAAAAAAAAAAAAAAAAAAGACTTCTTCCTGGGGAACCCTGGTGGCTCCATCATTTAAGCATCCGACTTTTGATTTAAGCTCAGGTCATGATATCATGTTTCATGAGTTTGAGCCCTACATCAGGCTCTGCACTGACAGTGCAAAGCCTGCTTGGGATCCTGCCTCTCTCTCTCTCTCTCTCTCTCTCTCTCTCTCTCTCTCTGCCCCTCCCCCTCTTGTGCTGTCTGTATCTGTCTGCCAAAAAATAAACTTAAACGTCTTCTTCTATGGTATGGACTTTTGGAGGTATTTAAAATGATGTTTACCAAGTACTTCCTACCCATATCTACCACACTTAAACTAAGAGCTACTTATAATAGGAACATTAGTTCTATCCAAATGTAAAGTGGGAAATCTAGTAGTATGATTTTCAACATTCAAAGCAGTGATGTTATGTGACATCCCATAGTCATTTAACATAGGAGTCTTGCCAATATTCCAATCTGCTTTCTCTCAGAGGAGGATATTTTTCATTTAATTAGTGGATGGCTTTGCTTTTTTATATGCTTAAGAGCAGTACAACTTTGCATGATGCCTCTATAGTTTTAGTTTTTTTTCTCTGCCTTTAGTGACAAAAAAACATAAATTTCACATTAGAAAGCTGTACTTAGGATTTATTATGTAAAAATTGAGTTGTTTACTAGGAGATGTGCCATGTTATGCTGGGAAAATTTGGAGAAAATCCTGTATGATTTCATTCCTTCAAATGGGCCTTAAGATGCTAAGCACTAATTGCTTGTGAGAACACTGGGCACTATAGTTATGGTCCCTGTCCTTGGAGAAGATAAAAAGAATATTGCACTTTTTGTAATAAACCTGTTTGCCGAAAGGTAAAAAAAACTGAAGGAGCAGACATTGTTACTATTTCTCTTTGAAGTTACTCCCAACTAGCAGTTTAAGTTCTTCTGAATGAGACTGTCTGCAATAACATGGCTGTTTTTCCCCAAATGGTTGACGAGAGCTTCCTAATCTATTTTTTTAATGTTTGTTTATTTATTTTGAGAGAGAGTGAGAGAGAGAAAGTGAGTGAGCAGGGAAGGGTGTTGGGGGGGAGAGAGAGAGAGAGAGAGAGAGAGAGGGAAGGAGAAAGAAAGAGAGAGAATCCCAAGCAGGTTCTGTGCTGTTAGCCTGGAGCCCAACGTGGCACTCGATCCTGTGAACCATGAGATCATGACCTGAAGCTAAATCCGAGTCAGCTCCTTAACCCAGGGCCCCCAAATCTCCATTCTAATTAAAATTAACCATCATTACTGCTGTTCTGACCTGGTCTACAAGGAGTTTGGAACATGCCACCGCTAAGCATGCCAATCTGACCTATCGATTATTTTGAGTTAAAGGCTCTGGGAAAACCTCAAATAAAGGAAAAATACCTTGGTCTTTCTTATTAAAAGAAGGAGATAAAGTTCCTATATGAACGATGTTTTCCATATACCAGAAGGCAAATAACATTCTAATTATCAAGGGTGAAAAGTTGAGACCAAGAGAATCTTCTACAAACAGACCTTGTTAAAATAATTATCTTTCTGTAGCTTTTGCACTTAGCTTAGTCATGTTTCCACAATTGTGTCTCCTTGTTCAACATAATATAAAAGTAGGTAGGTTTTGCCATTTCTTTGGGTCCTCGATTCCTTATGAAGGCTCTGATGTCAAGTAAAACTTGTGTTAAATACATTTGTATGCTTTTTTCTGTTGATAGATCCTAAGACCTGCCTTATGTCAATTTAATTCTCAGGTCCAACTAAAAAGAAACCTAAGAGGTAAAGGGAAAAGTGTGGCCCCAAATTTGTTGTAAGAAGGTTGTGTATAAAAATGTCATCAGCCTGGATTGAATACCTGAGTTAGTTCAAAACCTAGTATGATCACTTACTAGCTTTGAACTTGGGTAAGTCTCATCTCTTTATCTTTATAACAACTACAACCATACTTATCTTGGGAGGTATTGTAAGCATCACCTACTAAAACCCACTCCACCAAACACACACTGTAAGAGACATGATTTGCTGAGAAGAACTAAGTTGATGTGGAATTGTAATTCATCCTGTGGAGGTATTTATTTGTCTTTATTGTACCAAGAATTCCACGAGAAAGCCACAGAAATAAATACCACAGGACAGTTAATTTGGGTTTATGACACTAGTATTACCAGTGAAAAGATGTGATTGCTGAACTAATTTGATCTCAGAGTAAAAACAAAGCTGTCATCTGGTAGGAATGTTGATTTAAGATGGAAGCATATTTTTAGCTGGATAGGATATTAGAAATAGTATTCACTCACTCACTTTACAAATAAGGCAACTCAGGCTGGAGATGTTCATTGACATATATTTTGTTTATTGGCTTGTATTTTGGTGTCATACCACAAGTTCGTGGGAAGCTAGTCCTAGGAAGTTCTCTTTTGGGTGCAAGTTTTACTTGCTCCGTTATCTATAGTTGGAGCTGTTAAGAAAGGCGCATCTAGGGAAAAAGTTATGATGTTGTAACTTGTATTCTCTTTGAAAGATTAAAGAAGTCAAAATTTCCAAGTCACCTCATCAAATGTACTTTGGAATTTAGTAAAATCAGTTTATTTAGTTTTCATTTAGTTATTACTTTTTATGGGAGAGCCATTTAATTCTTGACACATAACCATGTGCTTTCCCACACTTTCCAGCCCTGTCAGACATGGCAAGGACCAAGTAATTGGTTTGGCCAGTGGACTGGAAGTGGAAGAGACATGTATCATCTGTAGGCAAAGGCAGTAAAAATCCCCAGGGAGCTCTCTAGCTCACTTCTCCTCTCTGGTGTGCTTGAAGGCACATGCACCATCATGATGTAAGGGGACTGTCATCACTGCTTGTCCATGCTTCCCCGGAGGGCCACCTCATGCATGCATGCTCTCTAGAAGTGACAAAGAAGCCACTGAGCTTTTAGAATTTGGGTATTACTACTGCAGTGCCTAGCCTAACCTGACCTGTGCAGTTTTATTTTGTCCTTCTTATAAGTTATGGTAAATCACTGAAGAAAAATCCAGGGACATACAAAGTAGCTATTCACAACCCCATTACTAAGAAAGTGTCACTTGAAAGTTTTGATGAATGTTTGGTCATAAACAGATTTAATATACTATGTGAATGTTGTATGCATATAATGTAAAATATGACATAGAATATACATATTATGTAAAAATTATGATAATAAGTAACATTTACTGAATACTAATTGTACTCATGAATTGTGCTAAAAGCCTAATATGGATTATCTCATTGAACTCTTTCAAAATCCCTGCAAATTTGGATTTTCTTAACTCCACTTTATAGGTGAACAAACTGAATTTTGGAAAGGTGAAAATAATATCCCAAAGGTACAACAACTAGTAAATGCTGTAGCCCAAATTGGAATTCGTTTGCCCGATTCTAAACTGGGGTTTTACCTACAAAAGCATATTGCCTCCATACTTGGATCCTATTATACATACAATTTATTCTTTTTTTTTTTTTTTTTTTTTTACCTAAAATACATAAATGTTTTCAAAGGGATTATTTATTTTCCTACAACATGTTTTAAATGCCTGTAATGCTATATTATTAAATAATTAATAGGCCAATCTTCTATTATCGGGTTTTTGTGTCATTAACAACAAAGTGAAACACGTATTTGAAAATAAAGTTTTGCATACATATGATTGCTTTCTTAGGATCAGTTCTAATACGCTGAATTTCAGAATCAAAAGGAATGCATGTTTTTATGATTTTCTTTGAATTATTGTCACATTACTCCTCATGGAAGTTTTTACCAATTTAAATTCCATCAATCTTGTATAAGATTGTGTTTTTTCCCCAAATCTTTGCAACATGTTGGCTATTTTATTTAAGGTTGCATTTCTTTGATTATTTTTTCAAGTTGATTATTTTTCTGTTGCTAATAAGCTGTTTCTAGTCCTTTATGGCTATATATATTCTTTACTCATTTTTTAGTTTAGAAGTTAAGATCTACTTTGAAAATAATTATTCATCTCTTGTGCTGCTATGGCAAACACTTCAAGGAAAAAAGTTGAGTTTGAAGCTATAGTATGTATTAAGTTTCTTATGGCTAAGTAACTTAGGTTTTGAATTTGTGAAATTCTGATCTTCTAATATTTTAGTAGAAATTGCAAAACTAAGTTGTATCTTTCAAAGCTTACCCATGAAACACTCTCTAGTCACATGACCTTGACCAAAACATGTGTCTGCTGTAACTTACAGTTTGCTCTGATTATAAAACACAGGTAATACCCTCTGTAGTGTACGTAGAAGGGCCAATTGGAGCAATAGTAGAGATAACACCTCTGAAAGAGGTTTAATGTTTGGACGATATGATAAATTTTAAGGTGTGATTTCCATGTAGTATATTTCTCTTAGTTACAAGAAAAAAGTTTAAATGATATAGTGAAATTGGGCAGTTTGGAATCGATGAAGGATAAAGCAAATATCCAGCTTTTGGGGGAACATTGAATAGGCAATATATATGACATTTACACAATTTTTGTCCTTTCTCTCAATTGCACTGTCATTTTTTTGCATTCCTCCATATTGTGTATGTGTGTATATTTACTGCACACGCGCACACACACACACACACACACACACACACACACACACCAGCTGTAATTAATTATATAGTACCAGGAATAACCTCTCTTTATGTGGCCAAATGAAAGACCTTTTTGCTGTGATTCTGTAAAAAGGATAGAGCTCTAAGATCAAACATGCCATTTTAAAGTCACTGTAAATGTATAAAAGAATGTAGGCAGCTAGCTCTAATTTTGGAAATGATGACAGTTTGTACTGATTAACTATAGATCTGAAGTCTCCATAAAGAATGGCCTAACACAAAGAAAAAAATGTATACTTGGCTTTTAGAACACGTTGATCCAAGCAAAATGCATGTTATTTCCTTATCTCAAGGGAAAATTTCCTCCTTTTCTTCCCAGCTTGAGATGTAATTGATACATAATATTATATAAGGTTAAGGTGTATGATATGTACAATATGATGATTTGATATACTTATATACTGTGAAATCATTACTGCAAGAAGGTTAGTTAACACCTGACATAATTACCATTTCATTCGGAACATTCAAGATCAACTCTCTTAGCAGCTTTCAAGTCTATAATACAATATGGTTAACCACAGTTACCACGTAGTACATTAGATCCCCAGAAGTTTTCATTTTGCAGTTGGAAATCTGTACCCTTTAACCAGCACCTCCCATTTTCCCCAACTCCCAGCCCCTGCAAGCGCCATTCTACTCTCTTGTTTCCAAGAATTCATTTTTTTTTTTTTTTTACGATTCCACATATAAGTGCTATCATACAGTATTTGTCTTTCTCAGACTGATTAATTACACTTAGAATAATGCCCTCTAGGTCTGTCCATGTTGTTATAAATGATATTGAATCTGTAGATTGCTTAGTGTCGAAAGGACGTTCTAACAATATTAATTCCTTGGATCCATGAACACAGAATATCTTTTTATTCATTTTTGTCTTCTTCAGTTTCTTTCATCCAAATATACAGTTTTCAGTGTATAGATCTTTCATACCTCTGTTAAATTTATTCCTGAGTACTTCACTGTTTTTTGTGCTATTTGGGATTGTTTTCTTTATTTTTTTCACCTATTTTGTTGTTAGATTATGGAAATGCAATCGATTTATGTTTGTTGGTTTTATGTCCTGCAATTTTACTGAAGTTGTTGATTAGTTCTAATAGTTTTGGGTGGAGTGTTTAGAATCTCCTGTATACAAGATTATATGACCTGGAAACAAAACTTCCTTTTGGGTTTGAATGTCTTTTGTTCATTTTTGTTTTTTGCCTGATTGCTTTGACTAGGACTTCTGGTACTATGTTGAATAGCAGTGGTAAGAGTAGGAATCCTTTTCTTGTTTCTTTTTTTTTAAATTTTTTTTTCAACGTTTTTATTTATTTTTGGGACAGAGAGAGACAGAGCATGAACGGGGGAGGGGCAGAGAGAGAGGGAGACACAGAATCAGAAACAGGCTCCAGGCTCCGAGCCACCAGCCCAGAGCCCGACGCGGGGCTCGAACTCACGGACCGCGAGATCGTGACCTGGCTGAAGTCGGACGCTTAACCGACTGCGCCACCCCGGCGCCCCTCTTGTTTCTGATTTTAGAAGAAAAACTTTCTGGCTTACAATGTTGAATATGAGGGAGTGTGAATTTGTCCTGTTATTCTTTTATTATGTTGATGTGTGTTTCTTCTTTACTCAGTTTATTGAGAGTATTTATCATGAAAGAAGTTTGTTTTTTTCTGCACCTATTGAGATGATCATATAATTTTTATCTTTTATTCTATTGATGTGGTATATCACATTTATTGATTGTATATGTTGAAGTATTCTTTTTTTAAAATTTTTTTAATGTTTATTTATTTTAGAGAGAGAGAAACAGAGCACAAGCGGGGGAGGGGCAGAGAGAGACAGAGACAGAATCTGAACACGGGGCTCAAACCCACCAACCGTGAGATCGTGAGATGAGCCAAAGTCAGACACTTAACCAACTGAGCCACCCAGGTGCCCCATGTTGAAGTATTCTTGCATCACAAGGATAAATCCTGCTTGATCATGGTGTATATCAGACCAACCAGTGTTCTTTTATTGAATGAAAGAGAACTACAGATAGAATAATTACAATGCAGAAACAGAAGAAAAAGATATCATGGATTTCAATATGTGGCCAGAGAGCTAGGAGGAGAACCTGTGATAGTGAAGCTGTTAGAAACTCAGAGAGGAGAACTTCCAGGAGAGGATGATCAGCTTTTTCAAATGTTACAAATAAAGACTACAAAGTGTCCCCTGGGCTTTATAAACAAAAGATCATTGGTGATCAAGGGAATAATATTTTCAGTGGAGTGATAGGGTCAAAATAAGATTTTTAATATTTAATGAGTAAATAAAATGATTAAATAGGAACAGCAGAGTGTTTCCTTTCAAGACACTTAGATATGAATGGAAGAAATAAAGGAAGGTTTGGGTTGAAGGAAGATTTTTTTTTTAAGATGATATACATTGAGACATGCATATAGACTGATGGGGCTAAAAGTCTAGACGAAGGGGATAAGATAATTGAAGGGGTGAGGTAACTTTAGAAGTGGGGTCCATACGAGAGTTTGAGAAAGTTACTATGGACCAAGGGAAGGGATGTGTCTTCTCTGAGGTGGTGAATCATGAACTTGGATGTAGTTATGTTAAAAATTTGGAACGGGACTGGGGAAAATGGTCGAGGGTTGAAGTAGTGGTGATTGATACTGGCCAGAGAGAAGCGATGTCCCAGAAAGAGAAGGTCACTGTTTCTTGATGAGGAGTTGAAAAAGAGAGAAGTTTAACCCAGTTGATAGAAATAGAACTAATGGGTATAGTTTCCCACAACGTTAGAGTCCAGAGCTTGGCCTGAAAGTTCAACACAGAAATAACCAAGACTATTGTCTCACATATATAATCGAGGCCACTTACTAAGTACTTCCTGTGTGTCATTCACTCTACTAAATGCTTTGCCAAGATGGGTTTTGTTTTAGACCTCTTAAGAGGTGCTTAGGTGGCTCAGCTGTTGAAGCATCTGACTCTTG
Organism: Herpailurus yagouaroundi; assembly: GCF_014898765.1. Classification (NCBI taxonomy): domain Eukaryota; kingdom Metazoa; phylum Chordata; class Mammalia; order Carnivora; family Felidae; genus Herpailurus; species Herpailurus yagouaroundi. Next base: position 13,860,264 of record NW_024412423.1, on the reverse strand, counting down.
GTTTCTGCTCAGGTCACGATCTCATGGTTCATAAGTTCTAACCCTACATTGGGCTCCGTGATGCGAGTGTGAAGCCTGCTTGGGATTCTGTCTCTCCTTCTCTCTCACACAATAAATAAATAAACTTAAAAAAAAAAGCCCTATTAAAAAAAATCTACTTAATAAGACTTATTAACTATGTTTTCCTGATGAGAATGTTGAGACTCACTGTAGTTAAATACGTCACCCAAATTCACACAGCTATGAAGTATCATAGACAACCTTCCAAAACAGCCTCTTTGTCTCCAAAGCCTATATTTTTGAGTAGTTTTCTATTTTATGTGGGAAGGCCAGGTACTAGAAACTTCATAAAAGCTAATTGGGTAATATGATAGTATCTATTTTAACTTCAAATTCATGTAATTCTAATTTTTAAGATTTTTTTTTATACTTCAGTAATGATTATCTGTGACCCTGAGTATGATAAACAACTTGAAAGAAGAAGGCTAAATGGAGAAAAAAATAATGTGAAAGAAAGCTATAAACCTTGAGGATACAAATTTAATAGAGAAATATCTTCTTTTTTAAAACCTGAGGGAAGCCAGTGGAATAAATGCTGGGCCCAGGGAGCTTTCTGTTTGGCTGTTGCCCTTAGATACTGCTCCAATTTTTTAATGGGACTCTTTACTTGGAAATCTCACAATTCTGAGTTGTTTTCCAGCAATATTCTGTATGTAATTTCCCAGAATACTTCATTTAGTTCATTTAGCTATAATTTTTTTTCTGTGCTGGTTTTCTTTGCAAGCAAAGAATGATATTCTCTAGTTAGTTGTCCAGGAGACCACTTGCAGTGACATATTTGCAGAAAATATGTGAAAATTAAAAATTAAAAAATAAAAATCCACACATCCACGCTTTTGTAGATGTGCTCTTGCATGGGAGACTAGAAGCAGTGCTCAAGTAAATTTAAATGCTTATATAAGTAAATGGACAAAATCACCAAATTACCTTAGAATTAGATTTGCTGAATGATCTTTGCAGTCAGATTTAGTTAACATTTTTCCTTAATGGAGACAGATATTGGTAAATGGATAGCTATTAAGAGACTTAAGTTTTTAACTTCTCAGCAGAAAGGATGTCTGATATTAATTCACCTTAAGTTGAGCCTCAAGAATAAACCTCAACCACAACTTATTTTTAAAGCTAAAACATGTAGATGCTTGAATAAACATGAGAAATATTACAGAGCCTGTATTTTCTTCCCTTTCATGACTCAATAGCAAACGAGGTCAAGGCCCAGCATCTCACCTTCCAATCCAGAAGCTCATAGACAGCATGATTATTTTAACGACAGTTTTAAGAACCACAATAAAAATGACAAATCTTCACATTATTTGACCATGTTCGTAAGTGATTGGGACGTTGCTTGTTAACACTGGGAGGACACCATGTGTTCTAGGCACTATTTGTGAAACTGTCCACCTGATTAGTTCGTGTTCCCTGTAATAACCCTGATAGCCCTGAACATATGTTGTGGGCAAAAGACGTCAAGCAAAAAAAAAAGGAGTTAATCCCATCTATCTTTGTCACCTTTAATACACACACTTACTCACTTACTGAATAAGGCGGTGAAAGATTTGGATTATTATCCTCTTAGTATTTTTACATGTAATAAAAATAGTCTGATGTATTTGAAATGACGAGAGGGAAATCATAAAAAATGACCACTCATTTTACTCAATTTAAATTCATAGCCTAGAACACTGTGGCTGATAATTAGCTGCAGCTAATGAAACAAGGCACATGTAATTGACAAGACTGTACCAGGGAGGCACACTTTATCATTTTCAGATACAGTACAGTGCATATCTGGAGTTTTCTAAGGAGAAAGCTTGAACGAGCCGAATCTGTAAGATGAAGGCAAACAAAGTTTTACTTTTTAGCAACACACGGTAGCTTTATACATCTTTGTGATTTTGAAATGTGTCTGACATTTTTATTAATGTGTTTAAGTAAATGTTTACCTAAGCAAGGTCATTCTCCAGTAGTTTTTGCTGAAAGTTCACCATTAGCCACGTGTTTTATCTTTGGATTTTACAATCTGACAAATAAAAAATTCCAGGATACCATGTTGTGCACACAGGTTTACCCGAGCACAACTGTTATAATCACCTGGGGTTGCTGAGTTCTCAGTACAGCTGGCTTGTTGTAAATCAATTATAGTCATTTCCTAAGGATTATGACGCACACTTTAAGAATGTGCTCTTATGTGTCTTAATTTGACTTTGGTAAAATTCCCCTGGATTATAGATACAGTGTACGGTTGTATTATGAGCCTGAGATGAACCTTGTTAAAGGGCTAGGACATTTATTTTTCAAGTCATGGCCATACTTCATTAGAAGCTGTAGTATGAATAACTTGCTCATATTCAGCACTGATTTTTTTTTTTTTTATGACGTTTGAAACCAAACATCAGTACCAAGCACGAGATGGGAGAAATAAATTTGTCTAATTCTTAGGTCACTCTGCAGAAATAAAACTATGTGAAAGGTAGATAAATAATTTTAAAAATGAGCTTGGATAATCCACAATATTCAACATCTCAAAATATAACTGTATGTTAATCATGTCGATTTCCTTGAAGATATACTTTAAAGTAAAGCTGTCTTGGATATGGTATATTAAAAAATTTGTTAGTGTGTTGCTCTTAATATTTTGGAAAGTATGAAAATGATAACACAGATATTTTTTCCTTAATGTCTATTATTGCAGGATGTTAAGTAAGCAAACAAACAGACAAACTAAAACTGAATAGATTACAGAGAAATACTGGCACAGTATTCATGTTCAAACAAGCATGGAAACTTATGTTCAGAGCAACCCTGGAGAACCTTTTGATTTTACAACCAGTCAAGGCTATAAGGGGCAGAATGTTGAACAAGGAAATTACAGAGTATTCAGGGTCAGTAGTCCTCTCCCACCCAGAGTTAAGCACCAGTATTTACAAAGAATCTTTGTTTCCCCTTTTCTTCTTTCATCTATTGTCTTTTTGTAGAAAGGAATGTCTGAAAAGGATGCTAGCTAGCTAAAGCAAATGGAATGCTCTTCTAGCTAGCCTTCTTGACCTGAATTTCTTATCAAACCATTTTCATAAAGATGTCATTCCTGTTGAATGGTAATTTTAATTGCGTATCTTATTGTAGTGCAAGGTACAGGCAGAATAATTCTTTTTTAGGCTTTATCAGGATGTCTTTTAAAAATAACTGCAGAAATGGATTGTTTACTATAGACTTAATGATTACAGTTAATGAATACCACCACATGCCAAGAGAATTTCATAGGTCAGCACATCTAAGCAATCATTTTGATATGATTACACTTAGAAAAATAAAATGCTGTACAGGTAGCTTTTCATTGTAGGCGTGAAAAATAACACATTTAAATCAAATGTTGCATCTTTAAATGATTTTAAAGCATTTAAAAGTATAAGCTCTGTAGATACATTTATGTCCCTTTATCTGAGTTCAACTCTGTTCATATTCTGAATATATCTTAACGTTAACAATGAGCAAGTGATCATGATCTCAAAAGCCTGTTCAATTTCCTTTGACCCAAGGATAAAGGGGTTGAGAAACTTGAATACATGATTTTTCATGATCCATGGGAAGCCAAGGATAGTAGTTGAGCAGTTTCTTCATCTTTAAAAGCGAGGTATACCAGTGGAAGCTATTTTCTAAGAGTAATTTAGGGACTTCTGTTAGGTCCATTTAATCTTTTGGATTATTAAGAAATCAATTGTTAAGTAGCCACTGTAGTATAATAAAATTTTCTTTTACAGCATTTTGTTAAATGTCAACATTTATATTAGTCTTCATCATTATGATCTTTCTCTTTCAGTATAAAACTGTCAGGTAATTAATTATCATGGAGCTCACTTTCACTCTTGGACCACAAATTCAAGAAAAGAGTGACACGGTGATAAGTTAAGCCTATTGCATAACATTTAGCAACTTCAGAAACAGTGTTACTGAGGAATGAGGTTTGGGCAATTACTAAAAAAGTTGACCCTTTAGGGTATTTTGCATGCACTTATATTTGCTGTTGTGTAACTGCCTATTGGTGGCTAAATTGATGGTGACGACTGCAATCTGGTCCTTTACTGTTAATGCAAAACAGAGCTGGAGTTTTTCTTTTTCCAAAATATGTACTTCATTGACTTGTTTCTTATTCTATAAAATGATACATGTGGTAAAAAAAATATATATTTTTTAAGAAAAGAAAACATAATGAAAAATATAGTAATTTCTCTGTTGCTTAAAGCATTTCCCTTTGGGTAAATAGCGCAACACCTTCTCTTTATAGTTGCCTATACTTGACATTTTGTGCTTTATATAATTTATGTATTTACTGTGTATTATATATGTTACATAATTTCATATATTATGACTATACCATAATTTGCTCTATTTATGTTATTTACATATTTTCCCTTTTTCTGGATTTATGTACTGTCCCATTTCTGACTTATTTATGATTATAACTAACTTTCTTCTGGCGGTTCATGTTACATTAATTCATGCGCTAATGCTTGGTTTATCAATGTTGTGGTTGGAACATGTAGAGCACATATTCTGTGCTTTGTGGGTTTTGCCAAAGGTAGTCTACCAAGCTTTCCATCCGTTAGACATTCCTTTAGTGAATTCTAGCTTTCTTAACACCATCTGAATTTTCCATTGCAGTCATAATTTGTATTCCATATTATCTCCTTGTTTGTATTTGTCTTCATACGCAGGAATATCTCATTCAGGAATGCAGGTGACAGCAAATAAGAAAACAAATATCTAATTGTAGCTAAATGTAGCTGAATGACATATAAGGACACACTTATCTAATACATTAAAAAGTTACACCTGCAAGAACTAGCCAATGCCTCAAGGATCTACATCCCTCTTATCTTCTCCTTCTGTCATCTTTGCTACGTAGCTTTTTTGCTTATGCCAGCAGGCTTTGTGTCTGCACTCCAGGAAGGGGGAGAGCAAGAGATTTCCACCTGAATTTCATTGGTCAAAACTGTGTAACACGGTAAATTCTAGCTACAAGGGAAGCTAAAAAATCAATCAAGTTTTCACAGCTTTTAGTAAAGGCAAAATACATATGATGACCTCCTTATCTCCCTCTAGTAACATTTTTTTCCCCATAGAGTAAGTGGATGATAAACTGTCCCAGTTTTCACATGTTTGAAGACTTCTGAGTTTTGCTTTTTGTCTTGAACTTGCCTTTTTATGGTTGTGGGTATCCACATTCCAAATAACTTCCCTCAGCGCTTAGTCTATACTGCTTAGTTATATTCACGCAACTTATTACTCGAAGTCTGCTTCTGATCTGATCGTCATTGTGTGGTGGCAGACCTGTGGTGATTGCAGCTATTTATTTTTTCACCTAAAATGGATAGTTTTTAATCCTCCTAGCATTTTAAGTGTCCACATACTGTGACTACTTTTGGATCTTTTTTCACTGATAGAGCTTGTCATTAACTGGTCTTTTTAATATGAATGCTCTCATTTTTAACCTTTATAGAGATATAATGTATATATACATAAAGTTCACCTATGTAAAGTGTCCAATTCAGTCATTTTAAATAAATTTACAGAGTTGTGCAATAATCATCATGATCTAATTTTAGAATATTTTTGTCCTCCCTTGTACCTATTAGTAGTCATTCTTTGTCTATACCCATGCCCTGGCCCTAGCCGTAGGCAACTGGTAATCCACATTCTATATCTATAGATTCCCTTTTCTGCATATTTTCTATAAAGAAAAAGGTCATGTAATATGTGATCTTTTGTAACTGCCTCCTTTTACATATTATAATGTTTTTGAGATTCATCCATGCTGTAGCATGTATTGGTACTTCATTTATTTTTACTGCTGAAGAATATTCCATTGTAGGGATAATACCACATTGCATCTATCCATCTATCCATTGATGAGCATTTTGGTTTTTTTCCACCTTTTGGCTTTTATGAATAGTGCTGCTGTGAACATTTGTGTGTAAGGTTTGCATGGATATGTTTTCAGGTCTCTTGGGTATTTACCTGGGATTACATTGCTGTGTCACATGCATGGTAAATTTATATTTAACTTTTTGAAGAAGTTCAAACTATTTTCCAAAACGAATGCACAGTTTTACATATACCTAGCAGTGTAGAAGGGTTCAAATTTCCCCACATCCATATTACTCGTTTTGATTATAGCCATCATAGTTGGTGTGAAGTGGTCACTTATGTGATTTTGACCTTTGTTTTTATAAGGACTAATGATATTGGGGGCCTAGGTGGCTTAGTTGGTTAAGCGTCCAAATTCGGCTCAGGTCATGATCTTGCAGTCTGGTCCGTGAGTTCCATCCCGTGTAGGGCTCTGTGCTGACAGCTCAGAGCCTGAAGCCTGCTTTGGATTCTGTGTCTCCCTCTCCCTCTCCCTCTCTCTCTCTTTTCCTCCCCTACTCATGCTCTGTGTCTCTCAAAAGTGAATAAATGTTAAAAAAATTTTTTTAAGGACTAATGATATGGAACATCTTTTTATGTGTTAATTAGCCATTCATATGTTTTCTTGGAGAGATATCTGTTGAGATCTTTTGCCCATTTTTTTATTGGGTCATTTGTGTTTTTCTTGTTGAATTTCAAATTATTTATTCTGGAAACCAGTCCCTTACCAAATATATGGTTTGTACTTACTTTCTCCCATTCTGTGAGCTCTCTACTTCCTTGATGGTGTCCTTTGACAAAATTTTAATTTTCATGAAGTGTACTGTTGCAATCTACTTTATTGTTACTTTTGGTGTTGTATCTAAGAAATTGATGTGTAACTCAAGATCATGTAGGTGATTCTATTTTTTTTTCTGAATGCTGTATAGTTTGAGTGTGTGTGTGGTAATATACACAAAATATCACAGCAACCATTTTAAAGTAAGACATTGACATTAGTTACATTCAAAAGGTTGTGCAACTATCATCACTGTCTAGTTCCAGACCATTTTTATCACCCCAAATGGGAATCCCATATTCATTAGCTAGTCACTCCTCTATGCCCTTCTCCTACTCCAACCACATATATACTTTCTGTCTCTGTAGATCTGCCTATTCTGGATATTTGGTGTAAATGGAATCATACAAGATGACACCTTTGTGTCTAAATTCTTTCATACAGAATCATGTTTCAAATTTCATCCATATTGTAGCATACGTCAGTATTTCATTGCTTTTTATGTGTGAATAATATTCCATTGTATGGTGTTTTTAAAATTTATTTTAAAATTTAAATCCAAGTTAGGTAGTATATAGTGCAACAATGATTTCAGGAGTAGATTCCTTAATGCCCCTTACCCATTTAGCCCATTCCCCCTCCTGCAATTTGGTGCAAATGTAAATGGGATTGATTCCTTGGTATCTCTTTCTGTTGCTTCATTATTACTGTATAGGAATGCAACCGATTTCTGTACACTGATTTGATATCCTGCGACTTTGCTGAATTTATACATCAATTCTAGCAGTTTTTCGGTGGAATCTTTTGGGTTTTCCATATAAAGTATCTTGTCATCTGTGAAGAGTGAAAGTTTGACCTCCTCCTGGCTGATTTGGATGCCTTTTATTTCTTTGTGTTGTCTGACTGCAGAGGCTAAGACTTCCAATACTATGTTGAATAACAGTGGCAAGAGTGGACATCCCTGTCTCGTTCCTGACCTTAGAGGGAAAGCTCTCAGTTTTTCCCCATTGAGGATGATATTAGCATTGCGTCATTCATATATGGCTTTTATGATCTTGAGGTATGATCCTTCTATCCCTACTTTCTTGAGGGTTTTTTTTATCAAGAAAGGATGCTGTATTTTGTCAAATGCTTTCTCTGCATCTATTGAGAAGATCATATGGTTCTTGTCCTTTCTTTTATTGATGTGATGAATCATGTTAATTGTTTTGCAGATATTGAACCAGTCCTGCATCCCAGGTATAAATCCCACTTGGTCATGGTGAATAATTTTTTTTAATGTATTGTTGGATCTGGTTGACTAGTATCTTGTTGAGGATTTTTGCATCCATGTTCATCAGGGAAATTGGTCTGTAGTTTTCCTTTCTAGTGAGGTCTCTGGTTTTGGAATCAAGGTAATGCTTGCTTCATAGGAAGAGTTTGGAAGTTTTCCTTATATTTCTATTTTTTGGAATAGCTTCAAAAGAGAATAGGTGTTAACTCTTCCTTAAATGTTTGGTAGAATTCCCCTGGAAAGCCATCTGGCCCTGGAGTCCTGTTTTTTGGCAGATTTTTGATTACTAATTTGATTTCTTTACTGGTTATGGGTCTGTTCAAGTTTTCTATTTCTTCCTGTTTCAGTTTTGGTAGAGTATGTGTTTCTAGGAATTTGTCCATTTTTTCCAGATTGCCCATTTTATTGGTATATAATTGATCCTAATAGTTTATTATTGTTTTTATTTCTGCTGTGTTGGTTGTGATCTCTCCTCTTTCATTCTTGATTTTATTTGTTTGGGTCCTTTCCTTTTTCTTTTTGATCAAACTGGCTAGGGGTTTATCAGTTTTGTTAATTCTTTCAAAGAACCAGCTCCTGTTTTCAATGATCAGTTCTACTATTTTGTTTTGGTTTGTATTTTGGTGTTGATAGCTTTTATGTCTGCTGTAATCTTCATTATTTCCTGTCTTCTGCTGGTTTTGGGTTTTATTTGCTGTTCTTTTTCCAGCTCTTTAAGGCGTAAGGTTAGGTTGTGTATCTGAGACCTTTTTTCCTTCTTTAGGAAGGCCTGGATTCCTGTAGAGTTCCCTCTTAGGACTGTCTTTGCTGTGTCCCAGAGGTTTTGGGCTGTGGTGTTATCATTTTCTTTGGCTTCCATGTACTTTTTCATTTCCTCTTTAACTTCTTAGTTAGCCCTTTTATTCTTTAGTTGGATGGTCTTTGGTCTCCAAGTATTTGTTATCTTTCCACATTTTCTCTTGTGGTTGATGTCAAGTTTCATAGTGTTGGGGTCTGAAACTATATAGGGTATGATCTTGATCCTTCTGTCCTTGTTGAGGACTGATTTATGTCCCAGTATGTGATCTGTTCTGGAGAGTGTTCCATTTGTACTGGAAAAGAATGTGTATTCTGCTGCTTTGGGATGAAATGTTCTGAATATATATGTTAAGTCCATCCAGTCCAGTGTGTTATTCAAAGCCATTGTTTCCTTGTTGACTTTCTATTTAGATAACCCATCCATTGCTGTAAGTGGGGTGTTGAAATCCCCTACTATTTTGGTATTATTTTCAATGAATTTCTTTGTGTTTGTGATGGATTGATTTATGTATTTAGGAGCTCTCACGTTTGGAGCCTAAATGTTTACAATAGTTAGATATTCTTGGTGGATGACCCCTTAATTATGATATAATGCCCTTCTTCATCTCTTGATACAGTCTTTATTTTAAAGTCTAGATTGTCTGCTACAAGTATGGTTACTCTGGCTTTCTTTTGTTGACCATTAGCATGATAGATGGTTCTCCATCCCCTTAATTTCAATCTGAAGGTGTCTTTAGGTCTAAAGTGGGTCTCTTGTAAACACCATGTAGATGTATCCTTTTTTCTTATCTATTCTGTTACCCTATGTCTTTTGATTGGAGCATTTAGTCCACTGATGTTTAGAATGAGTAGTGAAAGATACGAGTTTATTGCCATTATGTTGCCTGTAGAGTTGGAGTTTCTGGTGCTGTTCTCTGGTCCTTTCTTATCTTTGTTGCTTTTGGTCTTTTTGGGTTTGTTTTCTCCCCATCTTTTCTCCTCTCAGAGATCAGACTCCCCCTTAAAATTTCTTCAGGGCTGGTTTAGTGGTTACGAACTCCTTTGATTTTTGTCTGGGAAACTTTTTATCTCTCTATTTTAAAAGACATCTTTGCTGGATAAAGAATTCTTGACTACATATTTTTCTGATTCAGCACACTGAATATATCCTGCTACTCTTGTCTGGCCTGCCAAGTTTCTGTGGATAGATATGCTGTGCACCTGATCTGTTTTCCCTTGTAGGTTAAGGACTTTTTTTTCCCCTTGCTGCTTTCATGATTCTTTCTTTGCTTGAGTATTTTGTGAATTTGACTATAATATGCCTTGTTGATGGTCATTTTTTGTTGAATATACTGGGAGTTCTCTATGCTTCCTGGGTTTTGATGTCTGTGTCTTTCCTCAGGTTTGGAAAGTTTTCTGCTATGATTTGCTCACGTAAACCTTCCGACCCCTTTTCTTTCTCTTCATCTTCTGGGACCCTTACAATTCCTTTTTTTAATGAGTCACTGCGCTCTTTAATTCTTAAATCATGCTCTTTTGCCTCAGTCTCCCTCTTTTTTTTTCTGCTTCATTGCTCTCCCTCAATTTGTCCTGTGTATCCCTGATTTGCTGCTCTGCTTCATCCATCCTTGCCGCTGTGACATCCATTGGAGATTACAGCTCAGTTATAGCATTTTTTTTATTTCATCCTCCTAGCTTTTACTTCTTTTATCTCCACAGAAAGGGATTCTAATGTATTTTCAACCCCAGCTAGTATTCTTATTATCGTGATTCTAAATTCTGGTTCAGACTCCTTGCTTGTATCTTTGTTAAGTCCCTGGCTGTCATTTCTTCCTGTTCTTTCTTTTGCAGTGAATTCCTTCATTTTGTCATTTTGAAGGAAGAAAAGGAATTAATAAAGTAAAAAAAAATTAAACAATTAAAAACAACACAAAATAATCAAATAAATATACTAGAACCTAGGTATGTTTTGGTCTGGTTGTTGAAAGGAACTTGATAGAGGAAAAAAGGGATGATAAGAAAAAAAGGACAAAAGAAAAAAAGGAAAACATTTCAAAATTTGAAAAAAATAAATACAATAAAATAGAATAAAATGAATTCATGAAAGTAAAATAAAATTTAAAAAATTAAAAAAAATACAGTAGAAAACAAAGAAAATCTTTTTAATAAAAATGGAAAATAGCGGCACCTGGGTGCCTCAGTCAGTTGAGTGTCTGACTTCAGCTCAGGTCATGATTATGCAGTTTATGGGTTCAAGCCCCACATTGGGCTCTGTGCTCACAGCTCAGAGCCTGTGGGCTGCTTTGGATTCTGTATCTCCCTCTTTGCCCCTCCCCTGCTCATGCTCTGTCCATCTCTCTCTCTCTCTCTCTCTCTCTAAAAGATAAATAGCGATATTTAAAAAATAAAAAAATGGAAAATGAAAATAAAATTTTTTCTCTTTCTGTATTTAAGAATAAGAAAAGAAAAAGAAAAAAAATGAATAAATGGGCCAGCAAACAGACTGGAATACAATTGAAATTACATTGGTTTCCCCAAGTCAAACTATGAAGCACTTTATAGTCCGTATACTAAGCAGGTGAAGAGACTTGTGGTGTTCCTGAAGAGTGCAGTTGGCCTGGTTGGGTGGGCCTTAGTCTAATGGCTCCGCTCTCCACTGGATGGCTCTGTGTAGCTTACTGGAGTGATTGTTGTGGCATGTGTATGCGTGTGTGTGGATACACAGCAGGGGTGAATGGCATCACCTGGCTACCCAGTCTGTAGTATCAGAACTCTGCTCTCCCCAACTGGCAGTCAAACACCCCTTCTTTGTCTCCACTTTGTGTCCACTCCCCACTTTTACACTGTCTGTAATCAAGCTGTCAGGCTGCCAGGAGGCACTTTCCTCCTGAGTTTTATCTCACATGTATCTGTGTTTCCCAACTCCTCACTTCTGAGGGACTGTGACTCTAGCCCTCTGGGGGAGGGTCTCACCGAGCAATGGCCGGGTGCTCACCCTCCCCCAGGAACATTTGCGACACTGTGCTGCTGTCCATGCCCAGAAATTGCAGCTGGGTGCTAGCCTGCTCCAGAAAATGTTCATGTGATCATGTAATAACAGCATTTCAGGGATTGTGGTAAACCACAACACACATCAGCACTAGGCTTCCCACTTAATGTCCTTGTTCCAGCACCAGCGAATGTGGTTTTTCTCTGGGGTCCTCTGGAACCTTTGTCTGTGGACAGGCCATACAGCCTGTACCAAATGTCCTGCCATCAGGGGAACCCCCTCTCCCTGTATGGCCAGAGGACTCATCGGACCTTACTCTCTGCTCCTGGGGATTTGCCCTTCCCACTAGACCACCTCCAGGCATCAAGCTGCAGAGTCTCAGACTCTGCACTCCCCCTGTTTATAGAGTCTTAATGGAATTTAAACCCCCTCCTTTCTTCTTTTTCTATTTTTTGTTCATTCCCTTGTGTACTCTTTTCTCTCCAGCTGCTTTGGGGGAAGTGCTTTCCCATACTCCCCCCCCCCCCCCCGCCGCTGTCTCCATCCTCTCTCTGCAAGCAAAATTAGCTCCCTGCCCTCTGTGGCTTTTCTCTCCCCCAGTTTACCTCTCCGTGATGCGTACCTGCTGAGTTCTGTGGTTCAGGTTGTGCAGATTGTTGTGTTAACCCTCAAGTCACTTTTCTAGGTGTGCAAGAGGGATGAGAGACACAAAAAATACTTCCATGCTATTCCACCATCTTGGCCCCTCCAGTTTTGTGCTGTTTTTTTTTTTTTTTAAATGAGCCAAACATATCCTCTTTGTATTGGCTCCTAGGTTGTTTGCTTTTATATTTTTAATGTTTATTTATTTGTTTTTGAAAGAAAGAGAGCAAGTGGGGAAGGGGCAGAGAGAGAGGGAGAGAGAGAATCCTAAGCAGACTCCACACTGTTAGCACAGCGCCAGATGTGGATCCCCAACTCACAAGCCCTGAAATCATGACCTGAGCCTGTATCAAGAATCAGACACTTAACCAACTCAGCTACCTAGGCACCCCTTTTTATTTTATCTTATATATCTTATTTTATTTTATTTTGTTTTATTTATTTTACTTATTTTTATTTATTTACTTTTATTCCTTTTTATAGCAGTTGAAATCTATTAGCCGCAAAATCTGCCAGAGCCATACTCAAATTTTCACATCTAATTATCTTTAAAGTAGCCTAAACCAGCAGGTTTTTAGTCACAGAGAGCCTACCTGCTTTGCATATTCCACAAAACCTCACAGAAAGCTGACATTCATTGATAAGCTGAGGCCTTGTCATTATAGGGCCCCACGCTGCTACCCACATCATGTTTCTCTGATCCAGAGACTCCTTGCTCTGCTGTTTACTGATACCATACGGATTTGTGAGCTCCCTTCCCAAACCCTCTCTCCCCTGGAAGTTCCCTTGCCCTCCTCCCCTTATCAACAGCCACCCCTATGCTCTAGCCTCTGGACAGATTATTGTTGTGAGGGACTTTTCTTCCATGAAAATACAGTAATGCATCACCTAATAATAGTTGTGTGTGCTACTGCCAACTTGTGGTCATGTTTCTAGATCAGCCTCCAAATCTGTTGAACCTCTGCATATGCGTATTACCACATTTTATCAGTTCGACCATTGGTCCACATTTCAGTTGTACCTATCTTCGGCTATTGTGAATAGTGATGCTGTGAACATATGTGTAAAAGGTTTTTGAACATCCTTTTTCCTTTTGGGGGATGGGGTTATATATCTAGAAGTGTGATTGCTGGGTCATGTGATAATTCTGTGTTTAGTGTTTTGAGAACACGTTAAGATGTTTTCCTCAATGGGTATCATTTTATATTCTCACTAGCTATGCATGAGGGTTCCAGTCTCCACATCCTTGACATTACTGATTATTTTCTAGTTTTTGTTTTTGTTTTATTATGACCACCTTAGTGGATGTGAAGTGATGTCTTATTGTGGATTTGATTTTCATATGTTTATTGGCCTTTTTGTCTTATTGGAGTAATGTCTATTCAATTCATTTGCCCATTTTTAAATTGGGTTGGTTGTGTTTTTTGTTGTTAGTGTTGTTGAGCTAGGTCTATAGTTTTAACTCTTCTTTTTAGGTTTTGAATCTACACTGAATTAATTTTTATACATTATGTAACATGGGAATGGGTAGTCATTATTTTGCATGTAGCTGCCTAGCACCATTTGCTGAAAAGACTATTCTACATTGAACTGTCTTGACATCTAGGTGAAAACCAATGATCATAAATGTCAAGGTTTATTTCTGGAATTTTAATTCTATTCCGTTGATCTATATGCCTATTCATATGCGAGTGTCACACTGTCTTGATAAGTGTAACTTTGCAGTAAGTTTTGAAATCAGGAAGCGTGATCATTCAAACTTGTGTCTCCTTTTCCAAGGTTCTAAGTCCCTTACAATTTCAAATGAATTTTTGGATCAGTCTATAAATTTCTTTATTTTATTTAACCAGGGATTTTTTTTTTACTATTATTTCTTTACATTTACTCTCTTTTTCTTTTTGGAATCCCTATTAAGTGGCTTCTGAAGTCTCAATTCATTAGGACAAATGGATTTATCTTTTATGTCTGTGTACAATTTTCTCTGTTCATACTCTCTATCCCTTTGCTTTTTTTGTGTTACAAGAGACTATCTCCTTCTAATGTCCCAGGTTTTTCATTTACCCCTGACTTATTTCTCTTGTGCTCTTACATGCCATACTACTTTAAAAAATAATACTGTGAGATGTTTAGTTTCCAAGATTTATGATGGGCTCTCTAGCTTTGCACATATAGATTTCATACCCTTTCTTGTCTTCCCAATTGGGGATTTCTCTGTAAGTTTAACTAAGTGCTTTTGTTTCATGGTTTTTTTAAAAAAATTTTTCTGAAAGTTTGGTGACTTTTTGGGGATGATATAAACATGTTTTCAGAACTCCTACACTATTCTTTGCGGATACAGCTCTGTGGACACAGCTTCTTTGTGAATACAGCTTCTAAGGACAGGATCTCCCCTGTCTTAATTTTGAAAGACAAATATATTGGTTGTATCTGAAATTGTTTCCTTCTTGGTTTTGGTCTTCTAGTATATTCTGGGGGTTCACGAACTCCTTTGGGAAATGCTCAGCATGTCAAAATTTTGTCACTTTCCTATCTGGGTTTTTGGTAATGAATGCTATGGCCTCCTCCAAAGCCAACCAGAATAGGGAACAGAGAATAGGGAGAACAACCAGATGGCTGTGACTGTGAGCTGTCTATCAGTTAGTTGTTCAGTATTTTCCTCAGATGCCATTTCTGTTCATTTTATTGGTTATGTACAATCTCGGATTGCTTCCACTGCTACTAGTAGTCTGTTGTACTCCTATTTCAATTCGATTGTATCTACCTCTAATCTTCAGGAATTTCTTTTAATTTCTGGCCCATTTGAGCCTATTTTTCTTTTGCCAACTCTATTATGTTCTAATTCTCTTAAAAGACTTTTTATTAGATTTTAGTTGGGGCATTCTATCAACAAGACATAAGTCTTTTCATTTCACCATTTTGGTACAAATATGCCTCACAAACAATTTTAAAAATATTACAATTTGGTTTTCTAATAGAAAACTATTATGCATCCATCTGTGGACTTATGTGAAGTTTGTGTTTTCTGTATATATAAATCCATGTGTCCTCCTATAGGGATGAATATTATCTGTGTGTGCTTAAATGCATATTTCTGTGCTATGCTGTGTGTGAGTGTGTTTGCGGGGTGGGGATGGAGGGAGAGAGAAGGGGTTAGATTATGTACCCTGACTGTCACAGTTAAGCTATCGTTCCCGGCTGTAACTATTGTATTTAAGATATTTATTTATAAAGAGAATAAAACATACAGAGGTACATATTCCTCGCCTCCATCCGTTTCAGATACTGTTCAAGTTAAATATGGATGTCTGTTTGGATATGGCAGTGTTTTCATGTTTTCAATGGGTGTAGATGATTCTCTTGCTATGTCTGTGTGACTATACGTCTGTAAGTTTGTACCGTTTCTTTTTTCTTTCTTTTTTTTTAAAGTTTATTCATTTATTTTTTAGAGAGACAGAGAGAGAGCACAAGGGGGGAAGTCAGAGTGAAAGGGAGACACAGAATCCCCTGAGCTGACTGTAGAGAGCCTCATGTGGGGCTTGAACCCATGAACCATAAGATTATGACCTGAGCTGAAGTCAGATGCTTAACCACCTGATCCACCCAGTTGCCCTGTACTATTTATTTTTTCAACTGAACTGTAAATTGAAAGAACCTGTGCTTTCAGAATTACCTTCACTTCAATTTTCTGGAGCTCTTTCCATAGAGAAATGAACCTGTCCAATGAATTGCTTAGTTCTTGGATAATTAATAGCATTATGATATTTTAGAAACTAACACTGAAACGTTTAAAATATGTTTAAAATATTGAAGGGGAAAATAATTTTTAAGAGTTTTTTTTTAATAAAAGCCAAGTTGTAAACAAAAACTGTTGGAAGGCTCATTCTAGTGGCATTTTCCTATCTAAATAATACAGTGATTGAAGAGGAAAATAAAAGATGGAGTGAAATGATATTAAGTACGGTTGCCACAAGAATCATTTTTTTTATTGGATAGATATTATCATCAGACTTGATAAAAACTTCATTGATCACCCTCTGGCACTTTTCTCCTTTCTTTCCCATGAAAGGAAGAGTTAACGAGAAAAACTAAAGAGCCTTTCAGAAGTAAGTCACACAATTCTTAGAGATCCACATTTCAAGAAATCCCGTTGACTGGAGATAAATGATTAGAAGGTTCAGCAAAAATTGTTGAGTTACATCAGCAGAGTTCTCCAGAGCTAAACCCTTCTTTTATAGACGGGAGAGGGAAAATTGAGACTTTGCTTCTGATCTGCAGGCTCAACAAGGCCAGAACATGCTGCATATTTTATGTTTTAAGAAAAGCAGGAACAGATTCAGATCTGTGACATCTGGCGTCTGAAGTTTAAATGACAGAAATCTAAAGATATTTTTATATTATAGAAAAATATAAATAGACTAAAGTTTAATGCAAAAATTATTATTATAATTATATGCAGCTTTACATGTATTTTGTTCTTCTGTATTTTAGGGCTGAAAAATATGTCTATTGACTGAGATTAATTGAAATATATACTGTTCATATTTAATAAATTCTTACTACATCCCAAGTAAGTACTGTGATAAATATGAAGAATATACTTGGTTAATTCATTGGTGGAATTTGCAGTCTGTAGAGGTTAGGTTATTAAACAGCCAGTTAAAAAATAGACTGATAAATGCAGGGGCACCTCACTGAGTCTGGGAGTGGGGTGAGATTTCAGAGGAAATGATTAGTAGATAAATGAATTAAAAAAAAAAGAGCTAGATAGAAAAGTTGAGAGAGGTAGAAAGAGAAGGAATGATGTTTCAAGTAAGGAAAAAAGCATGTGCAAAGCCTGTAGATGAGAGCATTACACTTTGGAAAAGGCTGAAAGTGGTTAACTATGGCTAGATGAAAGGGTGTGAGTTAGGGAAGAGAAGAAGCAAAAATGGAAGCTGCTGGAGGCCAGGTAATGAAGGACTTGATAGCCAACTTAAGGTATTTGAACTTGATCCTAAGGGAAATGGAAAGCCACTGAATGATTTTAGTCAGGTGTTGTGTTTACTAGGTTTGTACGTGGAAAATGTGCCCAAGAAAAGCAAGGCTGTGGAAGTGAGAGCAGCGACCAATCTTCTGTGGTAATCCACATAAGATATGGTGGTATGATGGTCTTAGACTGGCCTTGTAGCAAAATGGATGGAACAGTGTGGACAAATTGATACCGAAGGTAAAGCTCCAGAGGATTTGGTAGTTAATTATATCCTGGACAGCTGAACGAGGAAATATCAGTCAATCATGGCACCTGGATTCATAACTGAGCCTCTAGAAGCACGGTGGTGTGTTCAAAAAGTTTGGACCCCTTGATTACCATCAGATAAATTGTACAATTCTGTGTTATCGTCGATTGGCTTGTTGACTCCATTGCAAAAGAAGGAAGCTGAGCCTTCCAGAGTTTGGGTGATTTGCATGGCATCGCTTGTTAGTAAGTGGCATGTGAAATCTCAGTCTCATGTCCAGATGTTTTCTGGGTTTGACATTTTTACCCTTTGTTGTTTGGATCATACATTATCTGAACTGTTTAATTCTTCACTCAAATGTTAGTATGTATTCATTGCATACATGCAACAACCTGCAGTCCATCTGCTTAAGTCCCTTGCAGTCCTGATTCCTGATTTGCAGCGAGTAGTGTTTAGGAAGAAACACATTGGTTGAGGCTTGACTTATAACTGCATACTTACTTAGTGGCAAATGTTAAGTTCTTTTTTTAAAATGTGTATTTATTTTTGAGAGACAGAGAGCATGTATGAGAGATTGGGGAAGGGGCAGAGAGAGAGGGAGACACAGAATCTGAAGCAGGCTCCAAGCTGTGAGCTATCAGCGCAGAGCCCAACGTGGGGCTTGAACGCACGAACCATGAGACCATGACCTGAGCTGAAGTCAAACACTTCACTGACTGAGCCACCCAGGTGCCCTAGAAATTATTTTTTTAAAAAAGAAAAACTTTGACAAATTGGTATTGTGGCAGTGTGAGCCTATTGACTTTCAATGTTAGTTTCCCCCCAGTATAATTGCTACCTTTAACCAGGCAAATTGACATATCATTTTAAAACTACAGTTTGTAGCTAATCTTGTATCTAAATATGACCATGTGGTAAGTTCTGCACAGTGAGAAACAAGAGAGCTGTCCCTAAGATGTCTCCTGAAAAAGAGGTGTATACATGTCTCTACCTCTTCTACTGTCCTGTTACCTGGAGTACAGATGTAGCAGCTGGAGCTCACACAACCATTTTGGATTATGTAAATAGGATAATGCTTGAGTGGTGGCACAACAGGGAGCTGGAGGGCAACTCGGTGCCTTATGCATGCCATGGAGATTCCATGGAACTCTGGGCTCAGAAACATTGGACTTCTATTGTGTGAGAAAGAAAGAAATTTCTCTTTGGTTTAATTTCTGTATATTAAAGCCTGTAGGGTTTGTGACTCTGTGTGTGTGTGTGTGTGTGTGTGTGTGTGTGTGTGTGTGTATAAAATTGTAAGGAGTCAAACCTACTTCTGACTTATACTTTTACAAACAGCAAACGAAAGAATTTCTGATTGTTTAGGAATTCATTTAGAGTGAACTAAACCTCAGCTAAGGGATTGTCCCTGCACTTATTAAAAGGACAAGCCCAGGATAAACACTGTAAAAATGCTTGTATTTTTGTTATGGAAGTGCAGAGTCAGGAACAGGAAATCACTTTCCAGTCAGAAAATTCACAGGCTATGGGGAAAGGTTGCATGATTTTGTCTCCCAGTATACTCAGAGAAGCAAGCTACTTGTGAGATAATACATTCATATGTTTATTCTCTGAGGAAACAGTAGCAGTGATGTTCCCCAAGGACACTCAATCCTAGTATACACATAACAAAAGAAAACTGGAAGCTTCTTCACAGGTATTTCCCATCAGCTGAAGATACAGCTGTATTAGTCCAAAGCCAGAACAGCTAGCCCCAATAACACAATAATTGCTCTGTATACCCTGTCCTACCTGTCCCTTATCAGCTCATCTATATAGGATAAATTTGCCACATAAGTATTTTGGGCTATATTTTGTCATCTTAGTACTACTGTGTTCAGATAATATTTCTATTTCTTCATAAGAAGAAAGTTCTATATAAGGAAAAGCCTTAGTATTCACTTCAAAAAGTTAGTAAGTGTTCATTTTAATCAGGTTGTTTTGAATTTTCAAATATGCTATGAATTTATTTAAACAATACTTCTGTTCCATGTAGAATGAGAGAAAAAAAACAAAAGTGTAGTCTTTTCCCCAAATCCTGGCATATTTTAACATACCAAATTCATAATAAAACAGCAATATAGTTACACTTTTGGTCCTGCAGATGTGTTACAAATGATGTATTTATCCTCTTTCATTATATATCTTAGGAGAAGAGTGAATACAAAAATTGATTTATGATTACCATCATAAATTCCTTATCAATTGTGATCACATGTGTATGGCATAAGAATTAACTTTACGCTCTTACTGAGGAGAGAATAAATTGTTGAAAAAACAGGTAATCACTCAGTACTCAGGATATCCAACAGGTAATTGATCTGCAGATTTATCTTCTTTATTCTTATAAGACTAATTGTCCAGAAATGACAAACGTTGCCAACTATTTTTTTCTGAGACAATATAATTGTGAAATATCCAATTAGACTTGGAGTTTCAGATCAATATTTTGATAGGTCTTCAAGATGAAGCATTCTTTTGATAGTGGCCAAAATTAAGGGCTACATTAAGAAGACGATTTCCAATAAGTGATTTAGCACTGTGTCCTAGCACAGTGTAATTAATGATATGTCTATAACACTGCCAGAGCATTAAGTGGAATTTACTAACAAATGCTGTTAAGTTTTCACTTCTGCTCTGATGATTTGCTTTACATTAATATAAATGAGGTGAAATTAACACCAGTTCATAGTATAGCAGCCTATTTAATTTGGTTGAATATTTTTCAATCACTTTCAAGTAATGCATTTGGTTTCAGTGATAATAAAGTGAGAAAATTTATTATGTTTAATTTTAGAACACATAATTTTGTGTATAGTTTTAATTTTTTTATGAATTTCTGTCAGTCTTAGAGATGCAAAACAAAACATTGTAAAATAGTAAAAAAATAACTCTTAGTAAAAGTATTTGTCTTATATAATAAAAGAAAAGAGAGACAAGTCTTGAGGAAAATGCTATTTATTTTCTTTTTAAAGTGTTTATTTATTTTGAGAGAGAGAGAGCTTGCGCATGAGTTGGGGAGAGGCAGAGAGAGAGAGAGAGCGAGAGAATCCCAAGCAGGCTCCATGCTATCAAAGCAGAGCCCTACTCAGGACTTGATCTCTTGAACAGTGAGATCATGACCTGAAGCAAAGTCAAGAGTTGGTCCCTAGACCAACTGAGCCACCCAGGCGCACTAACCCCTGCATTTATCATTGAGCATTTCTACTTGCTTTATATCAGAAAAATATATTTTGCTTACGTTTTTCCTTCATGTACTTGTGGAGAGAAGATTATATTTACTTTAAGTGGAGCCTGTTAATAAACATTAGGAGTCATTTGAAAGAAAACATTTTTCTAAAAACTTTTCAGGGGTGCCTGGGTGGCTCAGTTGGTTAAGTGTCAGACTTTGGCTCAGGTCGTGATCTCACATGGGTTTGAGCCCTGCATCAGGCTCTGTGCTGACAGCTGGGAGCCTGGAGCCTCCTTCAGATTCTGTGTCTCCCTGTCTATGCCCCTCCCTCCCCCCTCTTAAAAATGGGTGAACATTACAAAAAATTTTTAAAAATAACTTTTTAGGGGCACCTGGGTGGCTCAGTTGGTTAAGCGTCCAACTCTGGCCCAGGTCATGGTCTCACGGTTCGTGGGTTTGAACCCCACCTTGTGCTCTGTGCTGACAGCTCAGGGCCTGAGGCCTGCTTTGGATTCTGTGTCTCCCTCTCTCTGTCCCTCTCCTGCTTGCACTCTGTCATTCTCTCTCAAAAATAAATAAATATTTAAAAAAAAGTCTCTGAGATAGCTGTTTTATAGCAGTCTGATAGATAGTTGAAAACATATGGCTAAGACGATGGACAAAATAGAATGCATTATACTATCACTTCAAGGAGTTATAGGAGTGATGGGTAAAGATGATCAGGAGTTCTAGGAAAAGATGTATATTGCAATGATGAGCAGGTGTTCTGATCCTAGTCACATCAGTAGACCAAAGGTCACAGCAGGACAAAAAGCTTAGAGCAAATCACTCCTGTGTCTAATTGTCAACATGTTTCTAAATTACAGCAATGAAAAATTAAGCACATACGTTGCATTTCTTTTCGGGATATGGACTCTAGCAGCTTGATACAATTAGACATGGAAGTATGGGGGACAGTCTTCTGTCTACACTAAACTATTATCATTTCTCTAGCGCCAAATAACTGAATGTTTAATACAAATTGATGTGCACTAATTTTGGAAGGAAGAAGAAAGAGATAATTGTTCGTACCTGGCTGAGTGGAGAGGCATGCCGTGTCTCTGGAGGCACGGATTTGCCAAGCTTCTTTTTCTAGCATAAGGGCCAGGTGAACACAAAGGCGCTAGTGTTTGAGTTGAAGGTATGTTTTATACAACAAAGAACTGAGAAGGCTAGCATCTTTCTCAGGGAGGGAGGAGGATGTATGATATGGGGAACAGGCAGATTGCAAAGGGAAGGTTTACACTCTGCTCTCTCAGGTTAAGAACTTATCCCTTGGAGACATTCTCAGCTCGTTTCTTGTGTTGTGTGGACAGGTGTGTGTGCTATGCCCTGCTTATGTTTACTTCTAAGGGAGAAGCAAGGGAATTCTGAGAGGAGAGGAAAAAGAATGTGACCAGTAAGGGCCTATTTTTTCTTTGACTTGACTCTGGAACCTGTTAACTTTTAGGCTGCAGTCCTATGTCTATGATTCTAACCCTGTCTCAACCCTGTTGGGTTTCTGTCAATGAAAAATACTGCTTTACCTAATCCAAAAAGAGTATCTGTGGTTCCAGTGTTGTCACCTGTGTGTGACCTCGAGAGTGTGTTGTAGTATCTTTAACAGTTCCTTGGGGGATGTTGGGATTCCTATTTTAAATTTTCTTTTGTTTCTCTTAACTGGAAGCAAGGATTAGAGCCCATTTTTTACCTGCAAATTTAGACTTAATTTATAGCTGCACCCCCTTGTAGGCGGAAGTGGTTACACACAAAGTGATCCGAAAACCCATGCTGTATTTCAAAGCCATGGAGGCAGAATAACAAGAACAAAAGCAGGTTTTTGTATCAAAGTTGCCATGGATTAAAGTAAAACATGCAACAGCTTTCTCACAGAAGGTTTAAACTGCTTCTCCCTGCTGCTTACCACTCCTAGCACTGTTAAGAGGATGTTTTTACACACTTGGATGTTCAAGTCCCTTTTCCCTGATAGGTGGGTAACTCCTGGCCCCCTGAATGCTGCCTAGACTCTGAGCCTCACATTTCTTTTCCATTTTTCCCCCCTTCTTTGAGACACTGACCCCAGCTGATGCTCTGACACTTCTTATTTTGGGGAGGGAGGTAAAAGGCAGGACACTATTAGAGTGAGGCCAGTGTTAGCGTGATGAGGATGTTGACTGTGGTACTGTAAGTAGAAATGCAGGATTTAAAAGGCTTTTCCATAAAAAGGAGTTGACAAGCCCTGATAATTCTGGTTGTAGGGAGAGGATGACTCAAATCTTTCAAGCATGGTTTCCTCGGGGGAAAATAGCTGATGACATTAAGGAAGTCAGAGGGGGAGCCATCTGGAAAAGGGAAGGAATGAATTTTTTACTTGTTTGTTTTTTCTTTTTTTAACACGGCCAAAGTCATGTTAAAATATCAAAGTCACTGTTCCTAGGTGGTAGTTGAGATTGTTGCTTGAGGTCGGAGCTGCAGAAAATATATTGGAGAAGTAGCTACTTGGGCACAGATGCGGATGTAATGAGAGTTAACTGAGGAGAGAAGAAGACAGATAAGCAGAAGACTTGAATCTGACCTTGGGAAGTACACACATTAGCAGAGCAGAGAGAAGATTTGAAGAAGGTGGCCAAAGATTCGTATGAGAGATTGGAGGGGATCAGCAACATTTCTCCTTGCCCCTGGAAGGAGGGCTACAAACTAGAAGTCAACGTTTAAAAACAGATACTTCTTCCCTCTGCTTTTTTCTTGTATATAAGACATATTCTTATGGATACTGTTTTTCTTCCGAATATAACCCAGCATGATAAAATAGTAGAAAGAAAACGTGTTTGAGATTCCTTTTCCCTGAGTTTTATCATATGCCACCATGTCCACATAGTGTGGCAGCCCTGGAGCGTGCCACTCAGATCTCTCGCAAGAAAAACTGCCTCAAGCAGTAGACTGATAGTCTCAGCCGTCACTACTGAATCCACCACCGCATTGAGACCAGTCTTCCCTGCGCCATTCCCAGCGGTGACAAAGTACAGTGTGGGTACCGCTCTACACGTCCCTGCTCAGCACTCTCTACCTTGCAACTTTTGTTCAGAGCTCATTCATTCACCTGCTGGAGGTTTTCTCCCAACTGCACTACTGTCTCACAGTCTTGCACCACACTCTCTCTCCATCCTTATTCCTTTCATATGTATTGAGCCCACTGTGGCTGATTATTTCTCTTTCATGGGCACTTATACTAATACATCCCTTGGTAGCTGCTTCTTAGGACCTAAACTGACACATGTATCAATCTACAGATGACCAGGGAAGCTCTGATAACCCCTGCCCCACAGAAGAAAGAACCAGATCCTCAAAATTGATTTGAAATTAATTTGTTCTTCACTCCCCCCAAGATTTTAGGACTTCATTATTTTCTAATTGGAGTAATATCCATGTCAAAGAACCTAGACAAGACTGGATTGGGTCATACATGGTCTTGACTTTGCTATATTTAGCTTAATTGGGTCATCGATTTCATCTCATCAATCATGACCATTTGGAAAAAATAGCTGACTTGTATATTGTAAAATTGTTTTTGTTCCGTTCAAGAAATCCTTTTTAAAACCAAATTTGTAGTCACAGTTCTGAAGAACCACTGATTTTTTTCAAATGATTAATAAGTGGAAACCTTTGTATTACTTAGAGACAAGTTTTTAAAAAGTTAACAAAAAGAGCAGGTCACCAAGTCTTAAAATGAGAAAATAGGAGCATTTTACAGTGTAGCTTAACAAAACTGAATTACTCAAAGTGAATATGTTCTTAGGGTATAACTAGCTTCTGGGAATGAAGCAGGCAATTTTTAAAAAAATATTTTTTTAATGTTTATTTATTTTTGAGAGACAGAGACAGAGCATGAGTAGGGGATGGGCAGAGAGAGAGAGAGAGAGAGAGAGGGAGGGAGAGAGAATCACAGAATCTGAAACAGGTGCCAGGCTTTGAGCTGTCAGCACAGAGCCCGATACAGGGCTTGAACCCATAGAACACGAGACCATGCCCTGAGGTGAAGTAAGATGCTTAGCGGAGCCACCCATGCACCCCATGAGACACGCAATTTAAAAGTTATTTTATCAGATCTTCAGATGAGTGGGTGAATGGATTGATTGTGCAAAAATGAAAGAAAAGCTTTATATTTAGCACATAGTTTCGGTATTAATACAGGGATTTCCAAATAAATTGCCATGCCAGAAAGTTAAATAAAAACAGAAGTGTGTAAGTGAATTAATGCAACTTCTCAACATATATCACATATTCTATTTGAAAGAGATAATTAGTTGGCATTTGGGAAATCTGGCTTTAACTTGTACCTGGCTTGATAACATTGGGCTTCCTTTAATCCCTCATTTGAAATTTCTGACTTGATATATATGAGTCCCTCAAAATTTTTCAATCTTTGATTTTATTCAGTTTATTTCCAGGAGGTTTTGCACTAAAAATAACTAGTTCCATTTTTGTAAGTTTGTTGCACATATATTCAGCATCAAATAGGTATGAAAGCAATATTATGAGGTCTGCAAATTACATACACCTACTCATATGTTTACTTGAAATCCATTTCTCATCAACTGGTCATAATATGGAATTCCTTTGAAGACATTGGTCTTATTTTACTCATGTTTTATTTCCTACAATACAGAGAGTGGATGTTAAACTAACATTGTGGAATTGGATTGCATGTTTTGCATCAATAGAGGTCTTGGGAAGAGTTTCATATCATGGTTGCCTGAGAAAACCCTTTTATAGAGATGTTAAATATTTGGGGAATTGGACTGAATATTCTGTATCACTTAGAAGGATTATGAGAAGTTTCATGTAGTATTGGTTGCTTGTGAAAATACTTACTCAAGGTGAGATTTCTGTGGTACTGCACATACGTGAACTCAGTCATAAAAAAATCACAAGCTATGCTCATTAAAGAAGTCATGAAACATGAAACATTCATCCACATATTTCAATAACGTATATAAACAATAGCATATATAATTGCTGAACAGTTATTTTAAAAGGTAATCTTGGGGCCCCTGGGTGGCTCAGTTGGTTAAGTGTCTGACTTCAGCTCAGGTCATGATCTCAAGGTTCTTGAGTTTGAGTCCCCCATCGGGCTGTGTGCTGACAGCTCAGAGCCTGGAGCCTGCTTTGGATTCTGTGTCTCCCCCTCTCTCTGCCCCTCCCCCCTGCAAATTAAATAAACATTAATTTTTTAAAAAAAATAAGGGTATTTTTACTTTATTAAGAAAGAAAAATGATAATAGTATTTTCTCTTGTATATTATGTATCTGATACTGTATTAGGAACTTTATCATCATTTTATTTAATTCTCATAATGGTTCAATGTCCCATCCCCTCCAATTTCAGTTGAAGAAACTTAGTATAATAAATTATCCACAATCACACTGATATTAAGAGGCAGAGCCAGGGTTCAAATTAAATGGATCTGCCTCTAAAACTCAAAGTTTTCCCACCAAAACAGAGAACCATACGCTTATAGTAGCTTATGAATCATTGGATAAATCCCCAAATGTGGTTTCATTCATTCACCATTTAGTGAGATCCTCTGTCCTTGGTGCTGGATTGTGAAAGTTAATAATAACAAGGCCTCTCTTCTCATGGAGATTATAGTTTAATGGAAGAAAAGTTAAATAAATGAGATAGTTTCAGCTCCTTTTTAAAGTTGAAAACAAAACACAAAATTCACTCAGTGATATCTTGGTTATTTCCCTGACTCCTAGTAACTAAAAAGAGAAAGAATTTCCATTAAGTTATTGAAGAAGACTCCCTAGAAGTCTACAGAAAATATCATGATGGCACAATATTGAAAGCACTGCCATTGAATATTAGAAAAAGACTAATTTAAAAGAAGACCTGAATAAATAAAATGCATATTGTATTTTTGATTAGAAAAATACATTGCAGAGATGCCAGTCATCTAAAATTTAATCCATCACTTTAATGACACTCAATGAAAATCCCATTGGGACTTTATGGCAGTTGGCATCTGAAAAGGAAGACGTGAAGAGTAACCATTTAATTTTGAAAATAGAAAAATGAACAAAAATACTTGACAGGGATTTCCATTCTGTATCTAAAATAAACTACAAAACTTATTTTATGTTAAAAGAGTGTGATATTGGCACAGAAGCAGATCATTGAAGTAGAAGATCCAAGAAAATAGGGCCATATGTATAACAATTTCATTTTCAATAAAGGTGGCATCTCCAAATAATGAAAAATGGTGTACCCGTATTGGGACAATTGAAAATGAAGTAGGCGGAAAATAGGTTAGGTATTGATTTCATCCATGTACACACCCACACTCACACAGAAACGCATACTCACACAAATTTCAGATTGTTTTAAGAGTTAAAGAAATTTATGAAGTCTGTAGAGGGAACTATTGAGGAATGATCTAATGATATTAATGTTTTGTCATCTTGTTCTAAAATGTGTACACATAGGATGGGATCTTTATCTAAGCCCAACAGTTATAATGCAAGACTAACAGATTTGACTATGGAGAAATGTATTTTGTTAACGTTGACTTACTTTTGAGACACAGAGAGACACAGCACAAGCCAGGGAGGGGCAGAGAGAGAGGGAGACACAGAATCCGAAGCAGGCTCCAGGCTCTGAGCTGTTAGCACAGAGCCCGATGCAGGACTCAAACTCAAGAACCTCAAGATCACAACCTGAGCCAAAGTTGGATGCTTAACTGACTGAGCCACCCAGGCCCCCCTACTATGGAGAAATTAAAATTTTTCACAGGATAAGAAATAAAAGCGCCATTAGCAAAATTGAAAGACTAAGGACTGACAAATAATATATTTGCATCCTCAGTATGAGGTGGGGATTAAGTTTAAAAAATTTATGTATTCAACTCAGTTTTTAAAATGTCCAGCCATTTGGGAAAAAAAAAAGCAGAAGCAAAAAAACAAGATGAAGAAATGATTCACAAGAATAAAAAAATGTGAAAATACATTCAACATCACTAGTTGTTAAGGAAATACAAATCCAAATGATTTTTTCTTTTTGCCGACACCTTAACAAAAAATTTAAAAATTTGTGATCTAAGATTTTGGCAAGGGAGAAAAAATATGTTCTTATAAACTACCAACGAGAGTGTATTTTGGTAAAGACTTTTTGTTGGGATACTTGTTAATATCTGTCAAAACTTAAAATGTTCTTACTGTTAGAGTTAGTAATTCTACTTTTATTAGCTTCCACTGTAAACGTTGCTGCTGTTTTTTTAAACTGATCAATGCAGTCAGCTATCAGTCTTCAGTTTTCCTGTTAAGGTACTGGGAGGGAGGCTGGGTACTATTTCCTACATAAGAACTCAGGAACCAGGCAGCTCAGCCTTAGATTAATATGAGAGGAACCTCGTTATCTGAGAATAGCTATCTGGTCAGTTACTAGTAACTTTAAGTTAATCTCTTTCATTCATTCCTTCATTCATTTTGAGAGAGAGAGGGTACAAGTGAGCCAGGGCAAAGGAGAGGGAGAGAGAGAGAAGCGAGACTCACCTGAAATGGGGTTCAAGCTCAGCTGATGTGGGGCTTATGCTCACCTGATGCGAACTTGAACTCACGAACTCTGAGATCATGACCTGATCTCATAGGCTCGTGAGTTCAAGCCCCGTGTCAGGCTCTGTGGTCACAGCTCAGAGCCTGGAGCTGCTTCA
This sequence comes from Herpailurus yagouaroundi, assembly GCF_014898765.1. Lineage (NCBI taxonomy): Eukaryota > Metazoa > Chordata > Mammalia > Carnivora > Felidae > Herpailurus > Herpailurus yagouaroundi. Next base: position 13,831,688 of record NW_024412423.1, on the reverse strand, counting down.
CGTTCTGTCTCCCTCCCTGTCTGCCCCTACCCTCTCACGCTCTGTCTCTGTCTCCTCCAAAAATAAACATGAAAAAAATTTAAAAATAAAATAATTATTTTGAAACATCTGCCATGCCATAATAGTTGTCACTGTCATCTTCTCCTCATGTGAACTCGTTTAACTTTGCCACATCTCCATTGTGATCACTTTGGTGACTAGAATTTCCCCAGTACCACAGCCTGAGACACATTTTCTTGTGTGAAATTTGTGGTATCACGTTAAAACTCAATTTTCATTAATATTGCATAGTCTTCCAAAACAGCAGATTCAAATGCAGTGTCCAGTAACGAGCAGGAGACAGACAATAAAGATGTAGTGGGCAGGGAAAGATAACAGTTTTGCCCAGGGAGGAAAATCTGAGAGAGGACGATTTTTAGAAGTGATGATTTCATTAGTTAATATTTTTGTGTTTTATTTTGTTACACAAGGAAATTGTGGAATTGCAGATAAGGTTATTCATTCAAACATTTGAATTACTGTACTAATCGTAATGGTGCAAAATTGGTGTACCTCAGTGTCCCTTAGTAAGAGAACGATAAAATATAAAATGGTTTATGACCTGGAATACTCTACACTTGTTAAGTAATTTGTTTATTCATAGGTCTGAGAAGCATTTATTGAGTACCATTGGGTACTAGGCCTAAAAAAAAGGCACGGAACGTACTTAAATGTAAATTTCTAAATTAATAAACCCAGTCTGAAAAGACTACATAGTGTATGATTTTAACGTTGTGACATTTTGGAAAAGGGCAAAGTTATGGAGATAGTAAAAAAGGTCAGTGGTCATCAGGAGTTAATGGGGAGAAAGGAATAAATAGGTAAAGTGCAGGAAATTCTTAGGGCAGTGAAACTATTCTGTATGATACTGAAAGGCAGACCTATGACATTATGAATTTGTCAAAACCCATAGAATGCACAACACAAAGTGAACCGTAATGTACAGTATGAACTTTGATGAATAATAATCCATCAATATTGGTTAATCAATGTCCCACACTAACTCAAGATGTTAACACTAGAAGAAACTGGGCTGAAAGAGAGAGGGGAACTGGGAATTCTCTGTACTATCTGCTGAATTTTCTGTAAATCTCAAACTGCTCTTAAAAAATAATGTCAGCTAATAATAAACAGTTAAACATAGAAACAGAAAACCCAACAAAACAAATGTATATATTACTGAATTATTATGATGGAAACATCCTTGAACCCAGTTCTACAAGTGAAACTTTGTCAGCCACCATAGAAGCCCTGCCATACATCCATCCCATTCTGCAAAAGTGACCATTATCATGGGTTTTGTAGTGATTACTTTCTTGTGTTTTTCATGGTTTCCCCTCAAACTACAGTTTAGTTTCCTATTTTAAAATGTTCGACATATTTAAGTTTTAAAAAATGTACACCTGGCAGTATTTTAAAAACATCACTGTGTCTGCTCTGTGGAAAATAGACTATTTGCAGTGCAAAGACAGGAGGCAAGAGGAATCATTCAGAGACGGTTACAGTGGTGGCTAGCTTGGACGATGATGACAGTGAGACAGGTAGAAGGAATCTGTTTGTATTTAGAAGGCTGATCCCAAATGCTTTGGTGATGGGTTGCATATGGAGCATAAGAGGAAAAGAGGAACGAAAGATGACTGGAAGAAAAAAGTTGCCATTGGCAGAAAGAGGAAAATGCCAGAACAGTTACCATTATTTAAAAAAATCATAGGTAGGGGTTGCCTGAGTGGCTCACTTGGTTAAGCGACCAACTCTTGGTTTTGGCTTAAGTAATGATCTCTTAGTTTGTTGGTTCGAGCCCACAGTGGGCTCTGTGCTGGCAGCATGGAATCTGCTTGGGATTCATTCTCTCTCTCTTTCTCTCTCCTTCCCTTGCTCATGCTCTCTCTCTCTCTCTCTCTCTCTCAAATAAATAAACTTTTAACAAATAAATAAATAATCATAGGCAGATCCATATTGATTTTTAGGATAAAAGTTATTAACTTAAGAAACCAACTTTTATTACTGAAGAATAATGATATATTGAATAATATGTGTTATAGAATAATGTATGTAAATATTATAAACATACAAAATAATATAAAAACTACGCACAATTGGTTACATAAGGAAAGGAGTTTTGCAGTGAGGTGTGAGAGACTACTTCTGTTATTCTAGAAACCTCTGTAATCTTTGATCGTTTGTATGAATGGATTATTTCTATATTTCACGTAAACAGAATCATGCACATGTGCATGGGTATACATATTTAATTTTGAACATACACGGTTTTGTCCCATAATTAGTGCATGGTTCATAAATTTGTAGCTCTAAAATAGTTTTTAATATCATGACTTTCAATGGTAGGCAGTTGAATGTGCAAAATATGATTCAGAAGGGGCTCAAGCACAGCCTTACAAATTCCAAGTTAGGACATGATTGCTGTGTCGGACAGAACTCTGTGTTCCCCAGCCCCTTGGCAGGAATGAGGAAGTGCTCGGAGAAACAATGGGTTGCTTGGAGGAAGACGAAGGTGACCTGTGATACCAGCCACTGTGGGACAAAGCAGAACTGTGGACATCTGACATTATTGCTGGCTTATCCTGAAGAGGTCCAGATAGCATGAAACACATTACAGGAGAGGAAAACTGGGTTAAATCCAATCTTTCCTCCCCAAATAATGATAATGGCAAGCTCCCCAAATCTTGGATCACCTTCAGGAAGACAGGAAAAAGAGTCATGAAGGAGATAATCTGGACTTGAGTCAATTTAAATCCAGAATGAAACACACATAATCAGGGTTTGGGGAAAGGAGGTACACATGCATGTGCACAGGCAGACACACACTTTTAGCATGACAGATGGAGCAAGAAAGAGAACAAGGAAGAGAGGGAGTTACTCTCAATGACAAAACATAATTTTGCATGGACGTTTAGTTGTAAGCGATAGTGATTTAGATTGATTCACTGCACATACAGATTGAAGAGTTTGGTATTTATGGTTCGATATTAGTTTTGTTTTTGTTTTTATTTTTGTCATTTCTACATGGTTTTATTCCAGAGTATAACTGTTTTATTTGGGCAAATAAGTAAATAAGAATTCACAGTGTTTTCACAGGAATTAATGTTATATGAAATGTCTTGGTTAACCAAAAGCTACTATTGATCTTAAGATCATTAAGTTGTGATATGTTTATATTTTAGTGTAAAAGCAGTCTGTTTGTAATATACATGAAGCAAATGTAACAAATCCCTTTCGATTTTATGTATCAAAATACCAGTGGTATTCTTCAATGTTTTGTGGTTGTTAGGTAGTATATACATATAAACACTCAAAAGAATGAGAAAAAGCCATTTGCTATATCAGTGATGGGATTAACTCAAAGGGAAATGATCAAAGTGCATTGAAAAACATGCTGTAAGCTATGCTTGCTTTGCAGTCTATGCAGATTGACATTTCCAATTGTGACTGGAGAAAATAGGAAGTAATTGCATTCAGTCTTTCACAGCTATATGTGCTGGTGTGCCACAGAACGATAGGTCTGGCGATGCATTAGTATGGACCCATTTGGATGGATTCTTCTTTCCCTTTTTTAATGGCATCAGTCTGCGGCAGTTTCAGATCTATTGTCTACAGTCCAAGCCCAGGGCAAGATCTTACTGCGGTGCCATGACCTTCTTTATTTCTTTCCTTAACGTTTCCATTAGTCTTTTTAGTCTGTCCTAATGCGACAAGTTTATGTCAGCTAGCATTGTCTTAAACTAACATTACTTTGCCAGAATTTTCCAAACAGTTTAACAATTTGCCAGCTGTTGCTTTTCATAAAAAAATGAAAGGTCATATGTATTGTTCAGTCAACTGTGGTTCAAAGGAAAAAAGAAAAGTATGCAGGGGAAATTGCAACTTGCCAGGGCTGAGGTAGTTTTCAACTTGCCTGTGTTTTCAGGGTGCTGATGCTGGGTGTGATCATCAGAGTGAGATGGGGGGAGCGACGACGTGCTACCTTAGTGTCTCTCCTGAGGTTATTTAGCCATGCTTTTCCTTTTGAAATACTTTACATTGTATTACTTGAAATCAATTTTTATGCTAGAAACGAATTCCTGCAGAATTGTCTTTCTGAACATATTTATACACATGCACGTGGGCACACACTCACCCCCCACCGAAGCTTTTTTTGTTCGTGTTCTCTGACGACCCCAAATGTTCATACTCTCCCAAGAACAGTATTAGAAGCAATTCAGTTATCATGGTACTCAGTGGTAATTGATAGCTGTGGTGAATAATGAGAGTAATCTATTAACTCAGACAATGACTGCCCCTACATTGGCTAATTCTCATGGAGTCACACAATTATGTTGTAATAGAATACCGAATGATAAGATGATGCCCAAATTCTACAAGTTTAAATTCCATGGAGGTACAGTGTTACTTTCTACAAAACTATTTGAATATGTGCTTTGGGATTTGGGAATAAGTAGCAAAATATCTATTTTGAATAGACAGATACATTCCATCAATTTGAAGGTTTTATGGCCGACACATAAAGATTGTACTCTCATCACTAGGCAGATGCTAAATGTTCACATAAAGAGAGTGAGTATCTGTTCTGAGAAACAATATGGCCTATCTGTATTCATATATGGAAACCCAAGATGGAGCACTCATAAAATGCCAAGAATTCATGTTCAAATAGAAATCTATCACATATAAACACAAGGTTCAAAAACCCTTCATAAGCAGAGGGATAGAGGTTGTACAGATGGGGAAAAGGATTATACATTTTTATCAAATTATAGACAGAATCTTGTTTAGAGATTATTAAATCAGGGAAGTAGTACTTTTAGAAGTCTGCAAGAACTAGAATTTTATTATTGAGTCGAGAAGAAATACAGTAAGTTGAGAGAATTTTCAAAAAGAAAGTTAATAAATCTGATGTTCTAGAAGTTTCTGAATGAAGCAGTTCAGTTTTTTTTTGTTTGTTTTTGTTCTTAATTTCTAAGCTTGCACTCTCCATTTCAGCTGTTGAACCATTGGTTGAGTTTATTGTTCCTAGGATTTACATGTGCCACAGCAGGAAAAGAATGAGAAGTTTGCCTGCTTGATAAAATTTCTTCACTTTCAGGGTCTTCTTGTTCCTGGCTCCTTTTTCTTGAACTTCTCACTCCTATCCTTGCTTAAGCCTTGGGCTGCCTGCTATTTCAGGGTTCTCATTACCAATGTGGTTATTTATACCAGGGAACATTTATATACTTTCTGTCTGCTTTCTGGGTTTGGTTTACCTCCTGATTATTTCTCCCAGCCTCAGCCTAACCTGGTCTTGTTATTCTTTTTTGTCTGAGTAACCTTAAGAGATAGAAGTTTAAAAGTAAACATAGTAGTCTAAAAATTAATTAGGTTCAGGGGCATCTTGTCCTTTCTGGAATAATACTTAGTGTGGTAGGCAGAATGATGACCACTGAGTATACTCACATCTTAATCTTTGGAACGTATGGAAGTATGAATGTGTTATGCGGCAAAGGAACTTGATAGATGGTTAAGTATCTTGAGATGGCAAGATGATCTTGGGTTATCTTGGAGACATCTTGGATTATCCAAGTGAACTCTAAATGCAATCACAAGTATTCTCCTACGAATGATGCAGAGGAGATTTGACTGTAAAGGAGTAGGTAGCGTGACGAAGCGGCTGAGATTAGAGTGTTAGGGCCAGGAGCCAGAGAATGGCATTCAGCTCCGTAAGAGGAAGAGGTAAAGAACAGACTCTCCCCTGAAGCCCCCAGATGGAGCCACTCGTGATGACACCTCACCTTTTGCCCCATGAGATTAATTTTGGGATTCTGGCCTGGAGAACTGGAAGAGAATAAATTTCTGTTCTTTCAAGCCACTGTGTTTCTGTTAATTTGTTACAGTAGCAACAAGAAACAAACAGAGATTTTGGTACCTGTAAGTAGAAGGCTGCTGTAACAGATACCTAAAAATGTGGAAGTGACTTTGAAATTTGGCATTGGATAGAACCGGCAAGAATTATGAGGAACATAATGGAAAAAGCCTAGATTTTTTTTTTTTTGAGCAGATTGCTAGTAGAAATATGGCATTAAAATATTAGTAACATATGCTGGTGAGGGCTCTTAAGAAATGAGGAACATCTTACTGGGAACTGGAGGGAAGAGGAACGTTGTTATATAAGGACGGAAAGCTTAGCTGAATTATGTTCTACGGTTATGCAGAAAGTGGGACTTGCAAGTAATGAATTTAAATATTTAGCTGAGTGTAGTTCCAACAAAGTGTTGAAGGTGCAGCTTAGTTTCCAACTGCTGCTCATAGTAAAATGTGAGAAGAAGATGGGCCTCCTGGGTGGCTCAGTCGATTGAGCGTCCGACTCTTGATTTTGGCTCAGGTCATGATCTCAGGGTTCATGGGATTGAGCCCTTAGGCAGACTTCATGCTGAGTGTGGAGCCTGCTTAAGATTCTCTCTTTCTCTCTGCCCCTCTCCCCCTACTTGCGCGCGCTCTCTCTCTCTCTCTCAAAAATATGTGAGAGGAAGAGAGAAATTGAGGAAAAAATGGTTATGCAAAAGAGAACTATGATTTGATGATGTAGGAAATTCCTGGTCTATCTGATTGCAAAAAGTGCTGAAATAGAAGATTCACTGTCAGGTATTTGTGCTCTGGAGAGACCAAGAGTGTGTTTGGACAAAGTTTTGCTTGTGCTAAATGGATTAGGGGCATGACTCATTGATCCCCTCAGCATCTCAGCAGAAGCCAGGAATACAGATTAGATTATCCAGGAGAGATCTGTGAAGAAGCCTCTTGTCTAATAGAGTGAATCCTTGAGGTATACACAGGAGACCCACCAAGGTGTCGAGATTGTTTCATCAGCAGAAATACAGCTAGCCTGGACTAAAAGGGTCACAGATAGGACGAAATGAAAAATTCTCAGACTACCAAAATTCTACAGGCATAAAATGAGCTGATAAAACTATTGAGCTGAGAATATGCACTACCATTTAGGAGAAGGGAAGGATGACTGCAAGGGCAGAACATTTAGCCCAGAGGAAGCCTTGAGCCATACGTTATTTTTGGGCTTTGAAACCTATTGGAGTTTGCCCAGATGGATTTTGTTGGTGGTGGTGTTCACTTCATTTTATTTATAGACTTATTTTTCATTTTTATTAAGTTTTTAATTTTAATTCGTGTGGTTAACATACAGCGTTGCATTAGTTTCAGGTATACAATATAGTAATTTAATAGTTCCAGATATTACTCAGTGTTCATCAAGATAAGTAGGCTCTTAATCCCCTTCATCTCTTTGACCCATCCCCCCACCCGCCCTCCCCTTTTGGTAACCATCTGTTTGTTGTCTATAGCTAAGAGTCTGTGTCTTGGTTTGTCTCTTTGTCTTTTTCTTTTCCTTTTTTTGTTTTTTTAATTTGTTTGTTTGTTTGTTTGTTTCTTCACTTCCACAGATGAGTGAAGTCATTGTCTTCCTCTGACTTACTTTGCTTAAGGTAATGCTCTCTAGCTCCATCCATGTCTTTGCAAATGGCAAGATTTCATTCTTTTTTTTTTAATATATGAAATTTATTGTCAAATTAGTTTCCATACAACACCCAGTGCTCATCCCAAAAGGTGCCCTCTTCCATAACCTTCACCTACCCACTTCTCCCTCCCACCCCCCATCACCCCATCAACCCGCAGTTCTCAATTTTTTATGAGTCTCTTATGCGTTGGCTCTCTCCCACACTAACACCTTTTTTTTTTTCTCTTTTTTTTTTCCTTTGCCTCCCCAATGGGTTTCTGTTAAGTTTCTCAGGATCCACATAAGAATGAAAACATAGGGTATCTGTCTTTCTCTGTATGGCTTATTTCACTTAGCATGACACTCTCCAGTTCCATCCACGTTGCTACAAAGGGCCATTTCATTCTTTCTCACTGCCACGTAGTACTCCATTGTGTATATAAACCACAATTTCTTTATCCATTCATCGGTTGATGGACATTTCAGCTCTTTCCATAATTTGGCTATTGTTGAGAGTGCTGCTATGAACATTGGGGTACAAGTGCCCCTATGCATCAGTACTCCTGTATCCCTTGGGTAAATTCCTAGCATTGCTATTGGTGGGTCATAGGGTAGGTCTATTTGTAATTTTTTGAGGAACCTCCACACTGTTTTCCAGAGAGGCTGTACCAGTTTGCATTCCCACCAACAGTGCAAGAGGGTTCCCATTTCTCCACATCCTCTCCAGCGTCTATAGTCTCCTGATTTGTTCATTTTGGCCACTCTGACTGGCGTGAGGTGATATCTGAGTGTGGTTTTGATTTGTATTTCCCTGATAAGGAGCGACGTTGAACATCTTTTCATGTGCCTGTTGGCCATCCGGATGTCTTCTTTAGAGAAGTGTCTGTTCATGTTTTCTGCCCATTTCTTCACTGGATTATTTGTTTTTCGGGTGTGGAGTTTGGTGAGCTCTTTATAGATTTTGGATACAAGCCCTTTGTCCATTATGTCATTTGCAAATATCTTTTCCCATTCTGTCGGTTGCGTTTTAGTTTTGTTGATTGTTTCCTTTGCTGTACAGAAGCTTTTTATCTTCATGATGTCCCAATAGTTCATTTTTGCTTTTAATTCCCTTGCCTTTGGGGATGTGTCAAGTAAGAAATTGCTGCGGCTGAGGTCAGAGAGGTCTTTTCCTGCTTTCTCCTCCAGGGTTTTGATGGTTTCCTGTCTCACATTCAGGTCCTTTATCCATTTTGAGTTTATTTTTGTGAATGGTGTGAGAAAGTGGTCTAGTTTCAACCTTGTGCATGTTGCTGTCCAGTTCTCCCAGCACCATTTGTTAAAGAGACTGTCTTTTTTCCATTGGATATTCTTTCCTGCTCTGTCAAAGATTAGTTGGCCATACTTTTGTGGGTCTAGTTCTGGGGTTTCTATTCTATTCCATTGGTCTATGTGTCTGTTTTTGTGCCAATACCATGCTGTCTTGATGATGACAGCTTTGTAGTAGAGGCTAAAGTCTGGGATTGTGATGCCTCCTGCTTTGGTCTCCTTCTTCAAAATAACTTTGGCTATTCGGGGCCTTTTGTGGTTCCATATGAATTTTAGGATTGCTTGTTCTAGTTTCGAGAAGAATGCTGGTGCAATTTTGATTGGGATTGCATTGAATGTGTAGATAGCTTTGGGTAGTATTGACATTTTAACAATATTTATCCTTCCAACCCATGGGCACGGAATGTTTTTCCATTTCTTTATATCTTCTTCAATTTCCTTCATAAGCTTTCTATAGTTTTCAGCATACAGATCTTGTACATCTTTGGTTAGATTTATTCCTAGGTATTTTATGCTTCTTGGTGCAATTGTGAACGGGATCAGTTTCTTTATTTGTCTTTCTGTTGCTTCATTGTTAGTGTATAAGAATGCAACTGATTTCTGTACATTGATTTTGTATCCTGCAACTTTGCTGAATTCATGTATCAGTTCTAGCAGACTTTTGGTGGAGTCTATCGGATTTTCCATGTATAATATCATGTCATCTGCAAAAAGTCAAAGCTTGACTTCATCTTTGCCAATTTTGATGCCTTTGATTTCCTTTTGTTGTCTGACTGCTGATGCTAGAACTTCCAACACTATGTTAAACAACAGCGGTGAGAGTGGACATCCCTGTCGTGTTCCTGATCTCAGGGGGAAAGCTCTCAGTTTTTCCCCATTGAGGATGATATTAGCTGTGGGCTTTTCATAAATGACTTTTATGATGTTTAAGTATGTTCCTTCTATCCTGACTTTCTCGAGGCTTTTTATTAAGAAAGGATGCTGAATTTTGTCAAATGCTTCTTCTGCATCGATTGACAGGATCATATGGTTCTTATCTTTTCTTTTATTAATGTGATGTATCATGTTGATTGATTTGCGAATGTTGAACCAGCCCTGCATCCCAGGAATGAATTCCACTTGATCATGGTGAATAATTCTTTTTATAAGCTGTTGAATTTGATTTGCTAGTATCTTATTGAGAAATTTTGCATCCATGTTCATCAGGGATATTGCCCTGTAGTTCTCTTTTTTTACTGGGTCTCTGTCTGGTTTAGGAATCAAAGTAATACTGGCTTCATAGAATAAGCCTGGAAGTTTTCCTTCCCTTTCTATTTTTTGGAACAGCTGGAGAAGGATAGGTATTATCTCTGCTTTAAACATCTGGTAGAATTCCCCAGGGAAGCCATCTGGTCCTGGACTCTTATTTGTTGGGAGATTTTTGATAACTGATTCAATTTCTTCACTGGTTATGGGTCTATTCAAGCTTTCTATTTCCTCCCGTTTGAGTTTTGGGACTGTGTGGGTGTTTAGGAATTTGTCCAATTCTTTCAGGTTGTCCAGTTTGAAAATACTATAATTTTTCATAGTATTCCCTGATAATTGCTTGTATTTCTGAGGGATTTGTTGTAATAATTCCATTTTCATTCATGATTTTATCTATTTGGGTCATCTCCCTTTTCTTTTTGAGAAGCCTGGCTAGAGGTCTATCAATTTTGTTTATTTTTTCAAAAAACCAGTTCTTGGTTTCATTGATCTGCTATCCAGTTTTTTTTAGATTCTATATTGTTTATTTCTTCTCTGATCTTTATTATTTCTCTTCTTCTGCTGGGTTTGGGGTGTCTTTGCTGTTCTGCTTCTAGTTCCTTTAGGTGTGCTGTTAGATTTTATATTTGGGATTTTTCTTGTTTCTTGAGATAGGCCTGGATTGCAATGTATATTCCTCTCAGGACTGCCTTCACTGCATCCCAAAGCGTTTGGATTGTTGTATTTTCATTTTCGTTTGTTTCCATATATTTTTTAATTTCTTCTCTAATTGCCTCATTGACCCATTCATTCTTTAGTAGGGTATTCTTTAACCTCCATGCTTTTGGAGGTTTTCCAGACTTTTTCCTGTGGTTGATTTCAGGCTTCATAGCATTGTGGTTCGAAAGTATGCATGGTATGATCTCAATTCTTGTGTATTATGAAGGGCTGTTTTGTGACCCAGTATGTGATCTCTCTTGGAGAATGTTCCATGTGCACTGGAAAAGAAAGTATATTCTGTTGCTTTGGGATGCAGAGTTCTAAATATATCTGTCAAGTCCATCTGATCCAATGTATCATTCAGGGCCCTTGTTTCTTTATTGACCGTGTGTCTAGATGATCTATCCATTGTTGTAAGTGGGGTATTAAAGTCTCCTGCAATTACCACATTCTTGTCAGTAAGGTTGCTTATGTTTGTGAGTAATTGTTTTATATATTTGGGGGCTCCCGTATTTGGCGCATAGACATTTATAATTGTTAGTTATTCTTGATGGATAGACCCTGCAATTATTATATAATGCCCTTCTTCATCTCTTGTTACAGCCTTTAATTTAAACTCCAGTTTGTCTGGGGCGCCTGGGTGGTGCAGTCGGTTAAGCGTCCGACTTCAGCCAGGTCACAATCTCGCGGTCCGTGAGTTCGAGCCCCGCGTCAGGCTCTGGGCTGATGGCTCAGAGCCTGGAGCCTGTTTCCGATTCTGTGTCTCCCTCTCCCTCTCTCTCTGCCCGTCCCCCGTTCATGCTCTGTCTCTCTCTGTCCCAAAAATAAATAAACGTTCAAAAAAAAAAAATTAAAAAAAAAAACAACTCCAGTTTGTCTGATATAAGTATGGCTACTCCAGCTTTCATTTGACTTCCATCCCCCACTTTCAATCTGAAAGTGTCTTCAGGTCTAAAATGAGTCTCTTGTAGACAGCAAATAGATGGGTCTTGTTTTTTTATCCATTCTGATACCCTATGTCTTTTGGTTGGCACATTTAGTCCATTTACATTCAGTGTTATTATAGAAAGATATGGGTTTAGAGTCATTGTGATGTCTGTAGGTTTCATGCTTGTAGCGATGTCTCTGGTACTTTGTCTCACAGGATCCCCCGTAGGATCTCTTGTAGGGCTGGTTTAGTGATGAATTCCTTTAGTTTTTGTTTGTTTGGGAAGACCCTTGTCTCTCCTTCTATTCTAAATGACAGATTTGCTGGATAGAGGATTCTCGGCTGCATATTTTTTCTGTTCATCACATTGAAGATTTCCTGCCATTCCTTTCTGGCCTGCCAAGTTTCAGTAGAGAGATCCGTCACTAGTCTTATCGATCTTCCTTTATATGTTACAGCACGTTTATCCATAGCTGCTTTCAGAATTTTCTCTTTATCCTTGTATTTTGCCAGTTTCACTATGATATGTCATGCAGAAGATCGATTCAAGTTACGTTTGAAGGGAGTTCTCTGTGCCTCTTGGATTTCAATGCCTTTTTCCTTCCCCCGATCAGGGAAGTTCTCAGCTATAATTTCTTCAAGTACCCCTTCAGCACCTTTCTCTCTCTTCCTCCTCTGGAATCCGAATTATGCATATATTATTGCGTTTTATTGCATTGCTTAGTTCTCTAATTCTCCCCTCATACTCCTGGATTTTTTTTATCTCTCTTTTTCTCAGCTTCTTTTTTTTCCATAATTTTATCTTCTAGTTCACCTATTCTCTCCCCTGCCTCTTCAATCCGAGCTGTGGTCATCTCCATTTTATTTTGCAGCTCATTAATAGCATTGTTTAGCTCCTCCTGGCTGTTCCTTAGTCCCTTGATCTCCATAGCAATAGATTCTCTGCTGTCCTTTATACTATTTTCAAGCCCATCGATTAATTTTATGACCCATATTCTAAATTCACTTTCTGTTATATTTAAATTGTTTTTGATCAGTTCGTTAGCTGTTGTTATTTCCTGGAGGTTTTTCTGAGGGCAATTCTTCCGTTTAGTCATTTTGGATAGTCCCTGGAGTGGTGCGGAACTGCGGGGCACTTCGCCTGTGCTGTCTTGAATAACTTGCATTGGTAGGAGGGGCTGCATTCAGACCCGATGTCTGCCCACAGCCCACCACTCGGGCCACAGTCAGACTGGTGTGTACCTTCTCTTCCCCTCTCCTAGGGGCGGGATTCACTGTGGGGTGGCTGGCCTGTGTGGGCTACTTGCACACTGCCAGGCTTGTGGTGCTGGGGATCTGGCGCATTAGCTGGGGTGGATCGGCAACGTGCACAGCAGTGGGAGGGGCAGGCTCAGCTCGCTTTTCCTTCGGAGATCTGCTTCGGGAGGGGCCCATTCTCCGTGGGCCTCTCATCTACGCTTGTCTCTGGAGACTCCGTTCTGCTAGTCTTCTGGTGGTTTTCTGGGTTATTTAGGCAGGTGTGGGTGGAATCTAAGTGATCTGCAGGACGTGGTGAGCCCAGCGTCCTCCTACGCCGTCATCTTCTCTCCTCTTTCAAGATTTCACTCTTTTTTATGGCAGAATAATTTTCCACTGTATACATATACCACCTCGTTTTTATCCATTTATCTACTGATGGATACTTGGGCTGCTTCCATAATTTGGCTATTTTAAATAATGCTGAAGTAAACCTAAGAGGGCATATATCCCTTTCAATTAGTGTTTTTATTTTATATGTATTTTTTGTGCATACACAGTAGTGTGATTACTGATTTAAGGATAGTTCTATGTTTAATTTTTGAGGCACCTCCACAGTTTCCCAGAATGGCTGTACCAATTTACTTTCCCACCAAGAGTGCTAAAAGTTTCCTTTTTCTCCACATCATTGCCAATGCTTATTGCTTCTTTTGTTTTAGAGTTAGCGAATCTGACAGATGTGAGGGGATATCTCATTGTGGCTGGGATTTGCATTTCCCTGATAAGGACTGATGTTGAGCATCTTTTCATATGTCTGTTGGTCATCTGTGTGTTTCTTTGCAGAAATGTGTGCTTATGTCTTTTGTCTGTTTTTTAATTGAATTATTTGTTTTTTGGGTGTTGAGCTGTATAAGTTCTTTATATATTTTGGATAGTAACCCTTTATTGGATATATAATTTGCAAATATCTTCTATTCAGTAGGTTGTGTTTTAGTTTTGTTGATTGTTTCCCTTGCTGTGCAAAAGCTTTTTATTTTAATGTAGTCCCAATAGTGTATTTTTGCTTTTATTTCCTTTGCCTCAGGTGACATAGCTAGAAATGTGTTGCTATGGCTGATGTCAGAGAAATTACTGCCTGTGCTGTCTTCTAGGATCTTTGGTTTCAGGTCTTACATTTAGTCTTTAATCCATTTTGAGTTTATTTTTGTGTAGGGTGTGAAAAAGTGGTCCAGTTTCATTCTTTTTCATGTAGATGATTTTTCCAACACCATTTGTTGAAGAGTATATTTTCCCATTACATATTCTTGCCTCTTTTGCTGAAGATTGACCAGGTACTTGTGAGTTTGTTTTTGTGTTTTCTATACTTTTCCATTGATCTGTCTTTTTTTAATGCCCGTACCATACTGTTTTGATTAATATAGCTTTGTTGTATAACTTGAAATCTGGAATTGTGATACCTCTAGCTTTGTTTTTCTTTTTCAAGATTGTTTTCAAGACCCCCTATTTGAGGTCTTCTGTAGTTCCATACAAATTTTGGAATTATTCGTTCTAGTTCTGTGAAAAATGCTGTTGTATCTTGATAGCTATTGCATTAAATCTGTAGATTGCTTTAGATAGTATAGACATTTTAGCAATATTTGTTCTTCTAATCCGAAGTCTGAAATTGGTTGGGAACATTGATTCCTTTATTTCTTCTGTTTTCTCTGTCTTAGAATGCAATTGTCTATAACTGTTATTCTATGCCTACCCAACATTGTGTTTGGGAACCAGGTAATTTGTCATCTGTTTACAAAGGTCGACAGATTGGGAGGAATTTGGCCGGGAATTTGTCATAGCTTGAGTCTTAACCATACTTGATTTAGATGGTGAGATCTGGGACTTTTGAGCTGACCATCGTTACATATTTTAGATGATTTTGTTCTTGAGTTGATGCTATAATGATTTGATCCAACTATCCTTATAAGGGGGAGACAAAGGGTGATTTGACTACAGTAGAGAAGATGATGTGAAAACTGAAGCAGAGATATGAGTGACGTGACCAGGAGCCACAGAATGTGAGTAGCCTTTAAAAGTGGAAGAGACGATGGCACTTGGGTGACTCAGTTGGTTCAACGTGTGACTCTTGATTTCACCTCAGGTGATGATCTCAGGGTTTGTGAGTTTGAGCCCCACATCTGGGTCCGTGCTGACAGTGCAGAGCCTGCTTGGGCTTCTCTCTCTCTCTGCCCCTCCCCCACTTGTGTGCTCGTTCACACACTTTCTCTCTCTCTCAAAAATAAACTTAAAAAAAAAATGGAAGAGACAGCAAACATATTCTCCTCTGGATTCTCCAGAAGAAACCAGCCTACTAAAACCTTGCTTTTCATTCCTGAAGAGTCATTTTGAACTTCTGATATGCAGAACTATAATAGAATAAATTTCTCTTGTTTTAAGCTGCTAAATTTGTCATAATTTGTTTTATAGTGACAACAGGAAATGAATACAATGATGTATATAAGCATTCATTAAGTATATGCTGAGCGAATGAATGATGAAACATTTTGCCTTTACTAAGTCCATATAGGTTCTATTGAGTCATTGGATTTGAAATGGGATGCCAATTTGATTAGAAAGAAAAAAACTAGGGGCACCTGGGTGGCTCAGTCAGTTAAGCTTCAGACTCTTGATTTCAGCTCTGGTCATGATCTCATGGTTGTGAGTTTGAGCCCCACATTGGGCTCTGCACTGGTAGCATGGATCCTGCTTGGGATTCTCTCTCCCTTCCTCCCTCTCCCTCTCTCTCCTTTCCTCTCTCTCCCTCTCTATCTTCCTCTCTCCCACTCTCTCTCTTTCTGTCTCTCAAAAGTAAATAAGTAAACTTTTAAAAACTATATTAAAAAATAAAAACTATATTAATAAAATCTATTTTGGCAAAGAAAATTCTTTTAATTAACACCTAAACTGATGTAAATACAGAACTATTGATGTTAGAAACTGTGATTTTGTGATTTATAATAAGAAATCAGTATTTGGTGTTTGTCTTCACTTCTGGCACAGAGTTCCTGATACCATTGGAATTTCCTAAGTGATGAGAGCAGCAAAGGTATCTTTTGTTATCTTAACAAGGTGACTTTTGAACGCTACCCCAGGATGTTGGCTGATTGCCAGGAAAACAAACCATGTGAAACCAACTGAAAGTTCCAACTTACTGAACTGGGATGGTGGATGGGAGCGGGGAGAAGAGTTGGAGGTTGAACCCATTACCAATGGCCAGTGATTTAATTAGTCATGCCTATGTAATGCAGCCTCCATAAAAATCTGAAAGGGCAGGCTGTGGAGAGTTTTTGGGTTGGTGAACATGTGGAGGTACAGGGAAAATGGTACACCTGGAGAGGGCGTGGAGGCTCTATCCTCTTTCCCCATATCTTGACCTATATATCTCTTCTGTCTGGCTGTTTCTGAGTTACGTCATTTTATAATAAACTGGTGATATAATAAGTAAAATGTTGCCCTGAGTTCTTGGAGCCACTCCAGCAAGTTAACTGTACCCAAGAAGGGGGTTTTTGGGGTCTCCAGCCTATAATCATTTGGTCAGAAGCATAGGTAGACCAGACCGTATGAACTTGTGTCTGGTATTTCGTGTGTGGGGAGGGCAGTCTTTTATAATTGAGCCCTTAACCTGTGGGATCATCACAGATAGTATTAGAATTGAGTTGAATTATAGGACACCCCGCTGATGTAAGAAAATTGGTTGGGGGTATGGGGCAAAACTCTCACTTTCACATATTGGAATTGGAAGATCAGAATCATTTTAGTAACTTAACTAAAATTTCTGATATCTTCAGGACTAATCTCATGCATTGATATGGGTAATTAGTTACTTATTACCACATTTTCCTTCAGTTAATGATGATACTTAGTTTTAACCTTATCAATCAACTTTTTGGCATTTTAGGGTTTAATTTTGAATTTTTATATGAATACAGGCTTCCAGCTGATGAGATAAATGGGCATAATTTAACCACCGATAACAGGGGACTGTTATCCTTACTGCTGAATGGGGGCTGGTGAGCAATAATATTTAGCAGTGCTTTCGCACTTGCTTGGGCATTAGTAGTATGATACTCCTCTGTGTCAAATTGACTATCATTAAAGAGACACATTGGAGCATTGTACCAATGGATGCTCTAGGACTATCTTATTGTTTTGAAAGTCAGAAACGATGATAATTTCTTATTGGAACTCTATTATCAGTTTTCTTCAAGGTGTTTAATATGGACTGAATAATTAAAAAGATGCCAGAAAAAAAGTATCATAAGATAAGTAGAGTTTTTCTTAGCCATACTTTACATTACTTTACTTTACTTTACTTTACTTTACTTTACTTTACTTTACTTTACTTTACTTTACTTTAGAGTACGACACCACAGTGTCTTACTCACCACAAATATGCTAGTGAAATGGGGTTAATCCTAGTCTCTCTAGAATGACTTGCCGCTTTGTTTAAATCTTATTTTTATTTCTGTGCATGTAACCTAGAAATTTTTACTAATATGCCAACATAAATAACCTCAAGCTGCTATGAAGAAGTTTGACTCACCAAAGGGTGCTGAATCTTTGTGTAATGCCTTTTATTTTATAAACCTGTTATAGACTTTTATCATATTACTTGGCTATGGTCCTTTTCTAAAATTGTTTCCATGGCTCTAGAAACCTGTTGTGGATGAAGATATGAGGAATAATTAAATCTTGAAAACCTTTTAAGAAAGGTATCTACCTTTAGACTTCTCTGCTCAAGGCAGAAATTGTGAGATCATGGTGATATTAAATCACAATTCTTTTACTAACTTAGAGAGTCCTGGGCTTTTACAAAACATAAAAAGCAAGTATCGTGATTTCTACAGGAAAAGAGTTTTAAAGTAAATGTTTTGCAGATGTAATACTGTCTTAACCTTTACTGAAGGAGTACAAAATTCCTGGCACAACTTGATTTAGAATATTGGTCATAGCTTATTAAAAACTTCTGTTTCTATGAGAACAATATGTTATTTTAACATGATGCCTGAATCTCAGGCTTTCCCCAAATAATTTTTGTCCAAGAGTCTCTGATAACAGCCTGCAAATATGAACACACCACACACACACACACACACACACACACACACACACACACACACACTCTGTATTAGGGAGCTACTCTCAGACTTTTCCTTCATTGCCTGTGAAGAAAAGGCAGAGGAAATGCAGGGTGCTAGGGATAAGGCAAGGATAGGAAAAAATATTTTTATGGTGGTAGCAGTATTAATCAATTGATGTACTGTTTCTCCCCATATATTTCAGTTATTCATACTCACAAAGTGATAAAACTTTCTTATGGACTTAGAGATACGTAAGTTGGACATGGTAAATTGTCATTTGTAGATAATTCTAGTGTTCTAATATTAGTTACAAGGAATTGAATTTTTTTTTTTTTAGAGGAAGAGATTGATCCCAGTGGACAGAGCTAGCTGAGGTACACATCTTAAGGAGTTTGTGAATGTGAACATTGTTTCTATATATTTTCCATAATTATTTATAGATTAGGCTTTTTGGTCCCTCATTTTGCATAGGCATTATTTATTTTCTTGGTGCCATGAAACTCTTCAAGAAGACATGTGATCAAGGGTCCATCTTAGTAAAGTAATGAAATAGTTATTTTAAAAGGTTTGATGGGGCGCCTGGGTGGCGCAGTCGGTTGAGCGTCCGACTTCAGCCAGGTCACGATCTCGCGGTCCGTGAGTTCGAGCCCCGCATCGGGCTCTGGGCTGATGGCTCAGAGCCTGGAGCCTGCTTCCGATTCTGTGTCTCCCTCTCTCTCTGCCCCTCCCCCGTTCATGCTCTGTCTCTCTCTGTCCCAAAAATAAAAAATAAACGTTGAAAAAAAAAATTAAAAAAAAAATAAAAAAATAAAAGGTTTGATAATAACTTTCCTGTTTTTGTATACATACAATTCTGTGAATTCCTGTTCTTCTCTAAGCTGTTATTACTTGCCTTCATTCTTACCTCCTGAGATTATTTTTACAATGACACTACTAGCTTTTATGTAAACAAAACCTTTTTCACTTGACTTGACCTCTGTCATTTGAGGCTGTCAGCACAAGTTGGACTTGTGCCATATAGGATTAATGGATACTGTTTCATAGGTGCAGGCTGATATAAGCCCCAGTTAGCATTATACAAATGATAAAATGGAGAACGAGTAAAGATGCATAGAAATCACTACCAGTATTAGAAATAAAGATACTACTATTTTTTGTGCACCTGTTTTGGGCCAAGTATTGTCCTAGGCACATTACATATACTGTATAATCCTTTACAGGTAGGCATTACTCATATTTCATACATAAGACTCAGAGACGTTAAGTTACTTTCTCAGAGGTATAGTAGGCAAACCTCCAAATCCTATGTTTTTTTTTAAATTTTAAACCAAACTCTGAATATCAGCACTGATAGAGCACTATTGTTGACTCAGTAGTAGTATCTTCTTATGTGAGATTGTACCTATTATGGTATATGTTTAAGTAAATGTCTGTTGAATAAATAAATGACAGGGGCGCCTGGGTGGCGCAGTCGGTTAAGTGTCCGACTTCAGCCAGGTCACGATCTCGCGCTCCGTGAGTTCGAGCCCCGCGTCGGGCTCTGGGCTGATGGCTCAGAGCCTGGAGCCTGTTTCCGATTCTGTGTCTCCCTCTCTCTCTGCCCCTCTTCCGTTCATGCTCTGTTTCTCTCTGTCCCCCAAAAATAAATAAACGTTGAAAAAAAATTAAAAAAAAAATAAATAAATGACATCAATATTGAAAGAATGTGAATGTCGTTTCGATACCTGGCCTTTTACCCTTCAGAACCTATAATGAAATTAAAAGGGGGAAATGTAGTGGATAATTCATTCCACAAGTGTTTATGTTGTATTTTATAAATGCATAGTGCATAAATTAATCAAAAGAGGGTATGGTGTTTGTTCTTAACAGAAGGTATAAGGACATGAAAGAAATATATTATGATACAAGCCATAGTTTTATGAAAAAATAAGTGATAAATATAAATGCACAGAAGAGTAGATGAAGTAAAACTATGGTGAACAGAAACCGTCAGGAATTGGCTTACAGAATCATAAGTGGGAATTGAAAGTGGGAGAATTTGGTAATAAAATGATTAGGAACACCATTATTTGTAAGCAAGTAGGATGGCAAAAAAAATTGCTGAAATAATGTTTGAGCATTCCTGTGATACATTTTATGATTTTTGTGGAATACGCCTCTACCTTAATCTTGTGGTGGGATTACATCTCTCTGCCCTGCTGATGTTAAGCTTACCTGTATGATTTATTTTGCCTCATAGACTATGACATATGTGACATATGTTTCACTCGAGCAAAAATTTCAAATGTAATGAGTTGAGTTTGATCTCTGGCTTTTCTCTGAAAAAATAGGTAAATCGTATTATCTGACCCCTGGCCCAGAGAAGAGCCACAGTCAAGCTGCAGCTCACATGTAACAAGCTAGAAATAAACATTTGTTGTTTTAAGCTACTAAGATTTTGAAATCATTCCTTATGTGGTTAGCCTAGTGAAAGCTGATAAATGCAGTGGCATTTGAGGGTGGCCTGTGAAGAATCCTAACTGGAAAAGAGGGTTTATATTGGATTCTAAAGTTAAATAGAAGAGTGGAAACAAGTTAAAGATTTGGGCTTTATTCTGTAGTACCTGGAATTGGTTGTCACTCTTGGTATCAACTGTTAGGATTTAAAAAAAAAAAAAGGCTGGGTTCCACTTCACGGCATTGTCAACAACAGTCATTTTTTCTTTGGTGGGGATCAAATGTGAGTGCTTCTGAAATATCATTTGTTATGGATAGAATTATTGGTTTAATTAATAGAGTGATTTTACTTTTACTTTCCTATTCAACATCTCCATCATTAACCACCTCTCATCTGGGCTATCACTGGATTGCATGGAATCCAGGATTGTCCAACTGAGATAAGAGTGATTTGGACTAGCGTGTAATTGGCTTGGAATTTTCATGATTTTTATCTTCTTCTCATTAAATGAATGCTAGGAGTTGGTGGATGATTTGAGCTTCAGAATTTCTCTTTGTGATTGAGAAATTATTTCTTTAAAAAGCTATTCAGTCTTTAGGTTCGCATACTGAATGAATGTCACATCTATATAGTCTAGATTTAATATACCCCTATAGTAATGGGGCAACAATGTAATTTGTTTCCCAGATGGGGGCACTTTTGAGAACAAAATGGAACACTACTAATAATTGTGCGGGGACAACAGACATTAACAGATTATTTGGGCAAACCTAGATGAATGGTTACCCAGTGTATGAATGACTGAACTATCATGTATATCATGGCTTTCTTCCAATTTCCCGGTGAAAATGAAAGGAATTATTGACATCAGTGACACTGCTCCTTTGATGTCAGTCATCTCTTATGCATACAGGTACTGCCTTTCTGTCTTTGTCACTTCCAGTCACTCAAGCAACTCTTTTTTTTTTTTTTAAGTCCATTGGTTTATTTTGAGAGAGACAGAGTGCATATGAGAGAGGGGCAGAGAGAATCTCAAGCAGGCTTGTGTGTCAGCATGGAGCCCCACATGGGGCTTGATCCAACTAACTGTTGGCTGATGACCTGAGGTGCCCATCAAGCAACTCTTAGAGAAGTTGAGAGAAGGCTGAGCTCTTGCTGCAGTGAAAAGATTAAAAGTTTAAATTCTTTTTGGTATGAAAAGAAGAATGAAGATGAATACTCATTGATTTTGTTTAAAAAAAATTGGAAATTCAGCGTTTTTTTTTCAATCTTAAAGAACTTAAGAATTTTTTGCTGATATTTTCTTCCCACTTTCTCTAATGTGAAATGTAACCAGAGCAGTGTTATTAGCAGTGCGAAGAAAACTTTTATTATAAAATGTTTTAACTGACTTCCATTTGACATATACTTTAAAATGGGATTTTTGCGATGGAGTTAAACTTATTTAACAAGTTCTATTTGATATGAGCTCTTCAAGACCAGTAACTATGTTATGCTTTATCTTGCTGTCCTCAAGTTGTAGTACAATTCTGAGCACGGAGTAAAAATTTTAAAGTATCTGTTATGTCAGTGAAGAAATTAACAAATATAATTGCATATGAAATATATCAATATAGATTAAAAATCAAGATTCTTTTGACGTCTAAATAGGGGAGTAATGGAAAACTTTCTGGAGATAAAGAAAGATGACCTTGAGTTTGAAAATGTGGAGCATTGTTAGTATGCAAAGAAAGTTTTAAAAGGTATAGAAATAGACTGATTAAATACTAAGAGATAAGAAGGAAAACATATGTTTACTTCTCTGTGAAGTCGAAGTTATTTAGAGTGGGTGGCTTGTTTTTTGGGAATGTCAGTGACCTAGTGTTCCATAAATGGAATTACCCACATGTTATAAAAAGGAAAGTACTTATATTTATATATTCTTGAGTTTATATTATTGTCATTAATTTCTCCTTTAGAAAATGTTGTGGAATCTGCTTGAATTTTGTAATCCTCTTTTCTCTCAGGGTAAAAGAAGAATTACATTAAAAACATTTTTTTTAATGTTTATTTATTTCTGCGACACAGAGAGACAGAGCATGAGTGGGGGAGGGCAGAGAGAGGGAGACACAGAATCAGAAGTGGGCTCCAGGCTCTGAGCTGTCAGCACAGAGCCTGACCATGAGATCATGACCTGAGCCAAAGTCGGTTGCTCAACCGACTGAGCCACCCAGGCACCCCAGAAGAATTACATTTGATAAGTTTAGGAGTGGATGTCAGAATCATGAAAAAAATATTGATTCCAAGTTTATCTTTTATAGAGCAAGCATACACAAAGAATCCGTAAGAAATTATGTCATTTATCAGTAGATTGTTTCTGAATACAATAAAAAAGAGAAGAATATAAGATAATAAGTTGATAATTGGAAGATCAAACCTACTTTTTATATCAACTAAGTGTAAATCAGCTAAATTCTTTCGTTAAAAGAAAAATTGGTTGAAAAGATATACACACACATACATGTATATACACATAAACATATAGTCAGGGCATTTACACACACATAAGAAACTGATCTCAAAGTTAACTCAGAAATATAAATGCAAGACTATGTATTAAGACATTCTAGGAATACTTAAAAAGGTAAAAATCACATTTAAATAGACAACACATTTGGCAAGTTGGAACAAATGATGGTAAAATAGAAAAAGGAAACCTTGTAGTGATAAGAAGAAAGATAAAGTAAAGCTTTTCAGTTATAAATGTCTTTGCACCAACTAGCACTTTATGAAATATCATAAATCAAATGCAACAAAGGTAGGAACCTATATTAAGTAGCAGATTTTAACTTAGCCCCTTAGTCCACTAAACTAAGTGGGTAAAAAGATATGCAAACATAGGGAAAACCTTAATAATACAATAAACATAGTACATATAACTGGCATACAATGAAGTCGGTATCTTCAAAATATTTTCTCAAATGTTCATAGAATATTTAAAAAATGACTTTTTTGGTGTGCTTATCAAGACACAAAGGAAACACCAGGAAATTTCCATAAGTAGACACTATGGGTGTCTGTTAATCATAATTAATTAACATTATTATAAGTATAATTATTATTATAAGTGTTAATTATAATTATTAAAAGTGTAAATTGATCATTGTGTTATTTATATGTTGCTGTATAAAAATACTCTTACAAATTTACTTGCTTGAAGCACACACATTTCTTACTTCATAGTTTTATCGAGGTTTTCTGCAATGCTGCAGTCATTCAGCCAGAGAAGAAAAGACTTCTAAGCTCATATGTTCTTTGGCAAAGTCACTTTCTTAGACACATTGCTACACATCAAAACTGAAGCATTTTTGTGGAGGTTGTTTTTGATTTTGTTTTGATTTAGTATTAACAAATAATATAATAAAGTGACTAGCTACAAGGTATATATACAGAACTTAATACTTAGTTTCTACTTGCAATTAGAACATAGAAACTATAAATAAAATATTTTATCTGTAATTATACCATGATATAGAATTGATTGTGATGAATTTGATAAGAGGATCATGGGGCCTTTATGATTAAAATTATGATGTGCGTTGAACATAAAACATGGTCTGAACAAATGGAACTTCATAACCCTGTTTTTGATTAAAAGTCACAGTGTAAGATTGAACTTTTCCAAAATTATCGTATATATTTAAAACAATTCTTACTAGAATCTTAATAGGGATTTTTGGTAACTAGATACAATTATAGAATATATATGAAATAATACATACCCCCAAAAGAGCCAAGTAATATAGGAAAAGAACAGGAGGAAGGACTTTCCTTACCAAAACTTAGAATACTTTCTAAGGTCTCTGATATTGACATAAAAGTGGTATAGAAAAACGAATATGTAATTCAGGTAAACAAAATAGAGAGTTAAGGCACAGATGCCAATATAAGTGAATTAATATATTACAAAATTGTAATGAATAAAATTGTTTTACTATGTAAAAGTTATGAACTTGTATGTTCATTATCAAGCTAAAATGTAGAAACAGAGTAAATGTTAGGGGAATAATTGAAAAATTTATATTTTATATAGCTAGCAAAAATATAAATTAAATCTAGGCTCTTTGTCTTTGAGTTATAATTGGGTAAGAAAAGCAAAACAGTCAAATAAATAGTATGATCACAATTTTATAAAACAACAGTGACAGAAATATATATGTATACATGCTGGCATATGTTTAGGTATGGAAATATATACATATATATGTATATATGTCTGTGTAAGATTATGTGAAGGTGATGAAAAATAAAAAAGAGCATAGATATTGTTGGTAGGGTATCTTTGAGTTTGAGGTGGGTATGGCCCATGTAAGCGAAAGGTAAAGGAGCAGTCACTGGAAACTATATTTTTCTATTTTTAAAAGAAAAGTGACATTCAAGTTAAAAATATAAAAGACATACATTGTTTTCAACTTTTAGTTCCAGTAAGTTCAGTATATTTGAAAACAAATTGATGAGAGTTTGAGGTAAATAAGCACTCTTGCACTGGTCTCACGTCAAATTTGATATATCCTCTATATTTCTATGAAAGCCTTTTCATAATATCTATCAAAATTTATAAACTTTTTTCCATTTTTACTTGTAGCTTACCTTTAAAATATACTCATACATGTGTGAAATGTAGAAGAATATTAATGTCAACAATGCTAGTACTAACAAATGATGAGAAATCATTGCAGTGAACAATCTAAATGGACTAATTACACGAGTAATGACACTCATGCAATAAAATACTTTGCATTTGTTCAGCACTATAAGGCATTTCTGTTTGTTCTAGAGTAATTGTCAAAATATTGTTAAATAGGAAATGTACAGAAGACTGTGTATAGCTTTTACCATTTGTGTTTAAAAGGAAGTGTGTATATAGTTTATATGCATGGATAACCTCTGGAACCTCTATGAGACATTGAAAATAGTGAGTTGTCTCTAGGAAGGTAGATGAAATGACTGAGAGGTTCAGTTGAACTGATTTTCTTTTCCTTCTTTTGCATCTTGTGCCTACATTATTTATTTAAAACCAAAATACTTTTTAGAATGTGTTCTTAGTGATTTATACAGAGAGAACAAATATAATCCAGCACTCTAGTTGAGTATCAGAGCAACTCCATTACAATAGTAAACTGACATGACCTTCTAAATGTGCCTAAGTAATTTATACTTATAAAACGGTATTCACTACAAAAGTTTCAACATTTTATGAAAAAATACTCCTTTATTTAAAAACTAATCTTGGAAACGATTTGATACTAAAAGTATTATTTTTTATTGAGGTATAATCGATCTATAAGATTACATTAGTTTCAGGTATACAACATAATGATTTGATACTTGTATGTATATTGATAGGATCACCACAGTAAGTCTACTTAACATCTGCCACCATACGTATTTATATTATAATATTTTTCTTCTTGTCATGAGAATTTTTAGGATTTATTCTCTTAGTGACATTTAATTATGTAATATAGTATTATCGACTATAGTCACTGTGGTGCACATTACATTCCATAACTTATTCATTTCATAACTCATAACTAATTTTGTACCTTTTGACCCCTTTACTCATTTCATCCACCATGCTATCCCCACTTCTGGCAACCACTATCTGTTCTCTGTATTTATGAGTTTGGGTTTTTTTGTTTTCTTTGTTTGTTTTGCTTTGTTTTCTCTTAGATTCCCCATATAAGTGAGATCACATGGTATTTATCCTTCTCTTTCTGACTTTCAGTAAGCATAATGTCCTCAAAGTCCATTCACATTGTTGCCCATGGCAAGATTGCATTCTATTTTAATGGGTGAATAATATCCCATTATTTACATGTACTATACTTTCTTTATCCATTCATCTATTGATGGACCAACCCTTAGTTTGTTCCAGTGTCATGGCTATTATCAATAGTGCTGCAGTGAACATGGGGTACATATATATTTTCAAGTAAGATAGATTTTATTTTCTAACCAGAAGTGGAGTTACTGGATCATAAGGTAGTTTTGATTTTTTTTGGATTTTTTTTGATTTTGAAGTTTTTGAGGAACCTCCATACTTTTTTCCATAGTGGTTGTACCATTTTACATCCCCACCAACAGTGCATGAGGATTTTCTTCACATCCTCACCAACATTTGTTATTTCTTATAGTTTTGATTATAGCCATTCTAACAATTGTAAGATGATATTTCATTGTGGTTTTGATTTGTATTTGTCTCATGATTAGCGATGTTGAGCATCTTGTCATATATCTGTTGGGCATCTGTATTCTTCTTTGAAAAAAATATCTAGTAAGATTGCCCATTTTTAAATCAGATTACTTGTTTGCTGTTGAGTTGTATGAGTTCTTTATGTATTTTTGATGTAAATTCCTAATTAGATGTATGTTTTGCAAATATTTTCTCCCATTCAGTAGATTGCCTTTTCATTTCGTTGATGATTTCCTTTGCTGTGCAGAAGCTTTTTAGTTTGATAGAGTCCTACTTACTAATTTTTGCATTTTTTTTGTCTCTGTTTTTGGAGTCAGCTCCAAAAAATTATTGCCAAGACCCATGTTAAGGAGATTACTGTCTATGTTTTCTTCTAGGAATGTTACGGGTTCAGGTATTACCTTTACATCTTTAATCCATTTTGAGTTAAATTTTGTATATGGTGTAGGATAGTGGTCCCGTTTCTTTTGCAAGTGGTTGTCCAGTTTTCTTAACATCCTTTTTGAAGAGACTTTCCTTTTCCATTATATATTCTTAGCTTTTTTGTCATAAAGTAATTGACCCTATATATGTGGGTTTATTTCTGGGCTCTCCGTTCTGATCCATTGATCTATGTGTCTGTTTTTATGCCAATACCATACTATTTTGATTCCTATACCTTTGTAATATACTTTGAAATCAGGGAGCATGTTGCCTCTAGCTTTTTTCTTTTTTCTCAAGATTGCTTTGGTTATCAGGGTCTTTTGTGGTTTCATACAAATTTTAAAAGCATTCTTTTATGTACTGAGATGATTAAAGTATGTGTGGTAACGAATTTCCTGGAGCTCACAGGAGTATGTGTTTGGTTTGATATTTTAGCTGAGGCTGAAGTAGAAGTAGAAAAAGATGTAATTCTAAAAGCTAATTTCCGTTGTTGTGCATTCTCTGACCAGGCCAGAAAACCCATGGGTTTAACCCCACTTTCCCCAAGTAAGGAATGGCAAAACAAACTCATATTTGATAAAGATCGTGGTTAAATTCTCAATTGTTTTCTAGAATGTAAATATTTTAGGTATAAAATTCTTAATTGCTTTCTAGAGTAAAGCTTTATGTCTAAAATTTTATACATTCTTTAAATAGTACTGTATAATTTTTATTAATCTTCTCTTTAGGTTGTGTTGAGGGTCAAGACAACCATACCCTTCCTGTGTTAATTTTCTGATAGGATGATTAATGTATCTATTTAAGACTACATATTGGAGTGAATGATATGACAATAAAATTAGCTCTCAGGACTATTTATATTAATTGTATTTATTAGTGTGATAGTGTATCATACTATGATCAAAAGTTTTTGAAATGCCAATTAGCTTTTTTTATCTCTAAAATCTTTATAAGTCTACATTAATACTTCCAAAATAAACAAACTATGTTATTTTTATAATACTAATGTGCTTTATACATTTCTTATTAAAACATAGTTTAAAATATATGAAGTAATAGATTTTAGAATGATTTCCTCACTTAAACATTATCCAAAAACAGCAAGGTGAACACAAATCAGAAACTTGGACTCCACTGTCAGTGAAGTTAGGAGATATAAGTAATCCCAGACCATGAACCTGAGGAGTCATTACCAAATACACTGAAGGTCAGATCCAGGTTAGTAAGCATACTGAAACAGAGTGCTCTTGGCTGTAGAATTTAGACAAAGACTACGGAGTAAGTGGCACTTTAGTGCAAAATTAACCTTCAGTTATTTAAACCAGTAAGAATGTTTTTGTGGGCTGATGGTGAAAGCTTTTTTCAACTGAAGGGAAAAAACACACCTGCAGCCATATTTGCAGAATGTAAACTGTCAGTGAAGGAGTGCAGAGACAGAAAAGGCGATTTTCTGTACAAAATAAGAGATCAAAGCACAAAAACAATATTCAAGAAGGAAAAGGAAAAAGAAATCTTAGTTCATAGAAATCTGATTTTTAAAAATGGAAGCCGAAATGAAAGTATGAAGGCTAATTTAAAAACAGTTGGAGGAATAAAGGCTCGAAGAAAAGACTTCGGGGGTAGAGCAGAGAAATGTAAGGAAAATTAAGTGAAAAGAGGAAACAGTTTTTAAATAGTCACAGGTGGTGTCACCTCTCTCATTTCTGATATTGGTAAGTGGTGTCTTGCCTTGTCTCTCTTTTCCAGGCTGTTCTGGCAAGAAGCTTATCAGTTGTGTTTTCTCAATGAATCAACTTTTGGTTTCATTGATTTTCTCTGTTGTCTTTTGTTTTCCAGTTCATTGATCTGACCTCTATTATTTGCTTCCTTCTGCTTATTTTGAGAATCATTTGCTTTCTTTTCTTAAGTCTCTTAAGTTTGAAGCTGAGATCATTGACATAAAAACTTTCTTTTTGTTCTAATGTAGGCAGTTAGGGCTTTACTTTTATCCCTAAGTGCTGGTGTAGCACATTCCCACACATTTCCATTTTGATATTTTATGTTTTTGTATTTATTTACTTATATTTATTGAATTGAAAATCTTATTTCCATTTTGATTTCTTATTTGACCCATAGATTATTTTATTATTGTTTGAGTATTTTCAAATACTGGGGAATTTTCCAGAAATCTATGCATTATTGACTTTCAATTCCTTTATAGTATGATTTGAATCCTTTTTAATTTCTTGCAACTTGGTTTCTGGTCCAGAATATGGTCTCTGTTGGCAAATGTTATGCATTTGAATAGAATGTGTATTTGGCTGTTTTAGGAGGGAATATTCTGTAAATGTTAGTTAGGTCAAGTTTATTGATTGTGTGTCTTCTCTGTATTTACTATTTCCTATCTACTTGTTCCATCATGTTCATGGCACCAGTAATGTATACAAAATAATGTCCATAATTATTTCTTTTCAAATCCACTCTAGGATGTGTGTCTCTCTCTCTCTCTCTCTCTCTCTCACTCTCACTCTGTCTCTCTCTCTCTCACTCTCTCTTTCTCCTTTCATCTCCCTCCCTCTCTCCCTCTCTCCCTCCTGTCTCCCTTCTTCTTTCTATCACTATAGACATCATTATAGTTTTCCTCGTGACATTTCAAAGGAATGTGTCAGTTCTTTTTTTCATATTGAAGTAAAAAATACATTTAATTCAAATTGGCTAAAAAATGTCCAAGAAACTATGAATCCATATAAATTATGCTTAGCAACCTGGTTGCCATGCAAACCATTTATTTTATCTGGTCAAGGGGCAATTGAAAGCCGGTTGACATGGTGATAATATTTCTGTTATGCAATTGACATGTTGCCTAAAAATAGCATTGCACTGAATAAAGCTCTTTTACTCATCTTTCTAATGCTTTTTTCACTGAAAAATCACTAATGCATTTGTGTCTTCCTATTTCATTTTTTACTTTGTAATAATCATATAGAAGAAATCTATAGGGCCTTTTTGTCTCTTTCGGATAAAGATACACGATTAATACTATCACTTTTCTAACTATTAAGATGAACTATAATACTGAAAAAAATAAGATCCCCTTTTTTTCATTAAAGGAATAGGATTTTATTTGTTAAGTAAAATAGTCACACTTAAGAACAGAGAAGGAGATCTATAAATGAAGATGAGATATTAGGCTTTTAACCTACGAGGCTGCTAAAGATTT
Organism: Herpailurus yagouaroundi; assembly: GCF_014898765.1. Taxonomy (NCBI): domain Eukaryota; kingdom Metazoa; phylum Chordata; class Mammalia; order Carnivora; family Felidae; genus Herpailurus; species Herpailurus yagouaroundi. The sequence continues at coordinate 13,801,327 of NW_024412423.1, read as the reverse complement.
CTAAAGATTAACTATAGATATTCAGGTCAAAGAGCAAAGATTTACCAAAGCATTTTTGGCAGAAGTAATGATATACAGAGTTAAATTTGAACTTTCTAAATTATAATTACCAGCAGGGGGATTACGTTGCAACTATGAAACATAGATTTTCAATAAATTCATTTAAAAGTAAAATAACTTCTTTTACTTATAAATTTATGAGTGACAATATTCATCACAGTTATATATGATAAGTCATGAATTGATAGATTACATAATGGTTTTTAGTTAAAAGAACTTTTGTTTTTTTATTCTCATAAATTAAGTAAAACAAATCACTATTTGTGGAAATAAAATTCTGAAGTCACTATCTAAAAACTCTGAAATAAAAGAGCAGGTAATAATAGGACTTCTGTGAAGGTAAACTTATTCTGAATTTATTTTGTGGGGTTACAGAGACTTTTCTGGCTTAACTTTAGCATATTTTAGTATACCTGAAAAATTTTTGATAAAGCTTCTTCTTATAACTATACCATGGAAAATGACCAAATGTTTCCCTTTTCTGCCCATTAACATTAGATTGAGATATCTATCTCACAGGAGAGTTCTTCATTCAAGTAGAAATGTGGATGTGGGAGATATCTTACCTTAATGGTGTATCTTATCCATACACTGTTCTACATTTTTTTTTAACATTTATTTTTGAGAGACAGAGCATGAGTGGGGGAGGGGCAGAGAGAGATGGAGACAAAATCTGAAGCAGGCCCCAGGCTCTGAGCTGTCAGCACAGGGCCCCACATGGGGCTCAAACCCACAAACCATGAGATCATGACCTGAGCCAAAGTTGGACACTTAACCGACTGAGCCACCCAGGTGCCCCGTACAATGTTCTACATTTTAAGTTTCCAAAATTCTGTGGAATTCCTGCCAAAACCTTGTATGCAATACTCATTGCCTGAACTCAGTGTTGTCATGTAAGAGTTCATTCTGAGTATCTGACTTTGTGTTTATGAAACCTTTGTAAATATTTCAGCAAACAAACCTGATAAGATGATACTGAAGGTATGGAACATACTTAAATGTAACAAATAATTAAGTTCACCAAAGGATTACTTTAAAAAAGTGATGCTCAGTCTTAATACCATTTAAAGATTAAATGATTCAAATTACAGAGTCTGTATTTCAGCTTATTTATTTATTTATTTATTTATTTATTATTTAAGAAAGAGTTTGAGTGCTTGTGAGTGGGGGAGGGTCAGAGAGAGAGAGAGAGAGAGAGGGAAAACCCTAAGCAGGCTTCATGTTCAGCGCAGAGCCCGATGTGGGACTCATTCCCACAACCCTGGGATCATGACCTGAGCTGAAATCAAGAGTTGGACATTCAACTTAATGAGCCAACAGGCATCCCGCAACACACTTTTTTTTTAGAAATGTGCTTGTTACTTAAATAAGTTATTATTCATGATGATTTGCACATGCTTACACAGTGAATCTTAGGATAAAATGACCACCAGTTGTGCTTTGCAGAGCTTTGAACAATTTTAGAAATGAAGCTAATGATTGCAGTGAGCCCAAATTCCACTCTTGTTAGTAGGCGAGGCCCAATGGAGGACCAGGCTAGAAGTTAGCCATGTGGATTTACGGGAATTTCTAGTCAGAGTTAGGCTGGACGAGTGCAGACATCTCTACCAACTCCACTGTCTACCCCCTGCTTATTGGAAGAGATGCCCAGAAGAAATAGAAAATGACACTCTCCCTGACCAGTTGCTCTTAAGAGGGAAGAAAGAAGTTGAGTCAACTCTTGCAAATTTTTCTTACCCAGTTTGTAAGTCACATAAGGCGTTCCACCCTGAAAAAGGTAATAAGCTAAAGGAAAATCTTTCCTTGTGGAAGTTAAGAGTGGGTCCTCTAAGAATATTATTTCTGAAATCTCTAAAAGAGGAGATAATATGCCCTGAAGAGCTGTCCAAAAGGAGATTGATAAAAATTTCGTTTTCTCTCCTGGTGGGTGACTTCATAGATTAAATGACCAAGATTATTTGATAGATACATGCAAGAAAAAGTATTGGATGGAGGGAGAACCAATAAATGAGAAGAAACTTGAGTTATATAAACTGAAAAGAAAATACGGGCAAAATTAAACTATAGTACTTGTGTTCCATACTTGGGTGATACAATTGTAAAGAAAAGCATGGAAATGATTTCCCTTCTTGTTGGAAGATAGTTTTCCTTTGGTGGAAAGAAGGGTTTGTGACTGGATGGTATACATGCAAGGCCTTCTGAGATGGCCTTTCTCATTTCTTAACAAAGCTGTGTTCTTTTGAGCTGGTAAGTTCAACCTGTCACCTTCCCCAGGAGATCCACCCTGACCATCCTATTTAGAAAGATTTTTATCTCTTTGTTTTATTTTGTCACTCTAATTCTCTAGAATGTACCCTCTATGAAAATAAAGGTTGTTATTGTATTACTAATGTCTATCACAGAGCTGGATATATAATTGGAACTTGGTAGTTATTGATTGAGTGATTGACATTCAGAAACTTGTGATTCTTAAACCCTTGCTTTTAACCACAATATTATGCTGTTTTCTTTAGCCTCATCTTTTGTCACTCCTTGCCTCCGTCCCTGGACTCATAATTCTAACACACAGGCCTTTCCATTTTATTGGTCTGTTTGCTTTTCTGTTCTTTATACCCTCACATTATATCTTTCTTTCATCTAGCAAGCCCCTGATCATTGTTCCAGATTGAGCTCAGGCTAATGTTTTCCAGAAAACCTTTTCTGATACTTCCTTTTTTTTTTTTCAGGCTAGATTAGGTAGTACCTGTCTTTCATGTTCCCAGAATATCCTGGGGATAATGTCTTTCACTGCACTTGTCAAATTTTGTGTCTGCCTTTCTTACTATGCAGTGAGTGAATGTTTATTGAAAGTACATAAGGAGAACCATTGCTTTGGACCAACCGATTAGTAGAATTATTTGAAATTATCCCAACACTTGAAAACCTTTCAGAAATAAAAAAAAAACAGGCTTTGTAGAAATATCCAAGTGTATGTTGAATCCATAAATCTGGACTGCTATCATTTCTCTGAGCAAAAATGCATTCAGTGTTTTTGGGATCAGGTTTATTAGTCATGTTAATTCCATGGGTGAGAAAGTTACAGACTATAGTTTCTTCACACCAAAGAAAAATATGAAAATATGAACAATAATCTTTAATGTCTAATGATGAGTGATAGCATCAATCAGAATAGTTTTTGACTATAACATAGAACTGTGCTTCGAACTGGCTTAAAATCGGATATTTATCTTAAATAACAGTAGTTTAAAGGTAAGGTGATCAGGGGCGCCTGCGTGGCTCAGTCGGTTGAGCGTCCGACTTCAGCCAGGTCATGATCTCGCGGTCCGAGAGTTCGAGCCCCGCGTCAGGCTCTGGGCTGATGGCTCAGAGCCTGGAGCCTGCTTCCGATTCTGTGTCTCCCTCTCTCTCTGCCCCTCCCCCATTCATGCTCTGTCTCTCTCTGTCTCCAAAATAAATAAACATTAAAAAAAAAAGAAATTAAAAAAAAAAAAGGTAAGGTGATCATCCGACTAATTTGAAGACCCTTTATGAAGTAATCAGGTTCTTTTATCTCTTGCTCTGCATCCTTTGCAAATCAGCTGACTTCCCTCAGAGTTTCAAGATGTTTGGAGCAGTTCCCTAAGTCACTAGATAAAATTTAGAGGAGGAAGAATGACATTGTTTCTTCTGGGTCTTCTTTCGAAGAAGGAAGAGTCTTCTCCCCAAAATTCCCAACTGACTTTTCCTTGTGTATCAAGCAAGCCGTGGAGACTTGCCCATTTTTAAACCTCTGAGTGACATGGGGAAGTAGATATTTGATCTACTCCAGTTATTAGGGATGGAAATGATTAGCGGTATCAAGCCCTGTGGTCAATGTGTGCCTAAAAGTCATGTTGCTTGGACAGAATTAGGAAACAGTAAATTAAAAAAATAAAAAAGCAGTTTCTGCCTATTTTCATGTTATAAAATCCATAAAAGCTGAAGTTGAGAAGAGAGGTGTGCGTATTACCTGCATCATTCTTAGATTTCATAAGTATTAAACATACCTGCAGATAAAAGTAAAGAACAGAATGGGCAAAGCACATTGGGTATATATCCAGCTCCCTGTTCCTGAGTCACTGTACTTTCCCAAAATGAGATTGCCTTACTTTCCTACCAATTAGTTTTCATTCATTTTCTCTTTTAATTCCAATTCTGGAATATTTCTATTGCTGAGGTAAAGGAGTGAAAAAGTCTGTGCTCTGAAGGTTTTTCATTTAACTGTGCCTGAAAGATACATTATGAATAGTATTGATTTTTTTGACCTCAGTCAAGTGACATGAAAGCTTAACCTAGATTCATCTTCTCCTCCCATTTGTCATAAATCTCTGACATGTCGATATTCTATATTTGAATGCTTTGTGCACATTAGCAATATTGTAAAATCATATTGTATTGTGACAAGGCACTAAATTTATTTCAGAGAGGGTCCATTTTAGCACTATATGCACTATGAATAATAAAGCAGTTATTGATTCTAATGACAGATTATTACAACATTAATAATTTAGTTGAAGCAAGACCTTTTTCATTTGAAACTGGAGAGAGAGTTGCTAAAGAATAAAAGAAGGAGCTCCCCAGTTAGCGTTCCTTGTATTATAATGATGTTGTTCCTCATAATTATGTCGTGTCAGTACACACACTTCTATAGGTCATAATGAGTTCAGAAACAGAGGGATACAATCTGTACTTTAGTCATGGCTATTTAAATCTTTAATTCTCATTGATGATAATGGGGGGCAAAGCTTATAAATGATCTCTCTGTGCTCAGATAAAAATGATTATGTATTTCTTTTCACCCTTGGTAAGACCTACTATCACAAATGATAACAATGATATCAGAGTAAAAACAAAATCAGATGACCTGTCTAAAGCATTAGATTTATGTAAATGAAATGCAAATGTAGTTTAAGGCAGCTGCTTATCCTTAATTGAATTTATTGGAAGCCCTAAGTAGCTCTGAAATTTTTGCCGCAGGACTGTATGTTAATAGCTGGGTCACTAAATGATCTTTGGGGTATTGGAATATAATAATGATAAATTTCCTTATTTTCAATTGTACAGAATTTCCTCCCATGAAAAAAAGAGTTGTCTTTTCTTCATGTTGAACTATTTGTCATTATTTTGTTAAATTAGATCAAGATTTGCCTTCAAACTCCAGCACACCATGCCCCTGTTTTTACTTATGATGTGATAGATGTCCTCTGCCATAGATAATCATGGCTTCTCCATTTTTACACTCAGTGTAACACATCCCCATTAAGAAAAAAATATTTAGGGCTCCCAGTCTGGGATGTCAGTGTACAATTATCTTTGATCCAATTACCCTTCTTTCTGAAGCCAAACCCAATTATGAGAGATTGAAAAATAGAAAAGGTGAATCAATCTCCCAGGAAAATAAGAATGGCCTATAACTCCAAACAGCAATATATGAAGAAAATACTTTAGTAATTGGACTAGTATGATAGATAACATGGGGTGGATAGCTGTCTATATAGATTTTCTGCAGAAGGAAGAGTTCTTCAAATTGGGGGCAAACCCTGAAAGCTTAAACCTACAACCCCATGCTTAGAACAGTGTTTAGGTATGAGGAATAGAAGTACGAGGCTCCCTAAAACCTGGGGAACCATATGGAATGTTAAGGAACTTGGGGCTGAGCAGAGACCCAGGTGTTAGAAGGAGGAAAAAGTGGTGACAAGCATCCCTGAGGCTACTGATCTTGGTCAGCTTGAAGGATGAGTAATGGCTAAATCAAGACACTCACATATACACAAACCCAAAGCATCTTGCTAAATATCTGTCTTTAGTCAGAAAGAAATTTATATCTTTGTTGGTGAGAAAATTGCTGAAGGCAAGAAACTCCCACTGCTTGCTACTCAAAGTGGCTTCTTGCTTAGCTCAAAAAATAATTGGACACCCAGCAAAGATGTTATAAGAAAAATTGGGGATCAAAATTTGGCATTCAAAAGGCAGAGTAAGAGCACAATTATGCCTAATGCAAGTAAATAGGAACAGAACAATTTCCAAGAAGTGAAAGAAATTGAAAAAAAATAACTCTGGAACTAAAAATGATAAAGTAAGTGATACATAGGTTGAAAGAAGATATGCCACAACTGAAGATGAGGAGGAAATTGGTTAAATTCTGGGAAAAATAAAAAGCAGCAAAAAATATAAGTAACTGAAAGCAACTGATCAGATCAAATAAGTAGGGATACACAGGACAGAATAACGTAATGAAGTTGGTTACCATTGATTTGTTTACAATATTGCCTCCAAAGGAATAATAGGAAGTTACTCAAGTGTCTATGTAACATATTAAGAAATGACTAGGTATCAGGTTGAAATAAAACCAAAACCAAAGGACACTTAAAGGAAGAAAGTAACAGAAACAGATTGTAATTAATGAACACTCTGAAATTAGTTCTTTGTAAAAATTAATAACTTTAAACAAAAAAAAAATAATGAGAAAAGAAAAGTACCTCTAATCCTGACAAAATTAGAAGTATACAACAGATACCAGTATTTCCTATGCCCACTATCAGAGTTCCTGCTTTTTTAGTAATAGAATCCCAAATTTTAGCTGGGCACATGGCTACCCACAAAGCCTTGTTGTCCATCGTTTTTTTTTACAACTGGATTTGGCTGTGTGACCAAGTTCTGACTGATAAGATGTAAGCAGAAGTGTCATGTCTCAGCTACTAGTATATATTCTTAAAAGCAGCTGCCCTCCCCTCTGCTCTCACCTCGCTGATATTTTTCCTCTGCCTTGGACATATCCAGTGAGGAATCTCTAGACCTGTCTCCATGCTTTCCCTCCATCTATGGCTGTTTCTAAATCTTTTTGTTTCCTTATTTCATTCAACGTCAGCTCCAATGTCACCTTCTTAGACCTCCCTTGACCACTGTGTTAGGATCTTCACCCTGACTCTCCTATTCTGTTTTATTTTTATTACACTTTGTAGTGCCTGAAAATATTTTATCAAAGTAATTGTTGAGTTGTTTTTTCATATAATATGAAGAATGTGTAAACTCCAGAATATCAGGGACTTTGTTGCTATCATTCCCTTCAATAGCTCCATGACCTAACAGGAACCTTGCACAGAACAGGCACTATCTGTTCTTGAATAAATGCATAATATCTGCCCAGCATTGGAGAGGATGGGGCAAAAAGAGAGAAGAATTATGGAACACAAATATTGTGGAACACATTTTTTTCTACACTGAAAGTAGAGCAACATCATTCCATCTGTATGATTCTCTAGTGCTTAATTTTTTAATTTTTTGGAATATTTATCCTAAGTTGTGTATTTTCACAAAGAAGCAATGCTGAAAAAAATCCACCTATCTTGACATAATATAATGCATTTCCCTTTCTATACAATAAAAGCATGTAGAAACAATGTAAAATGGCTTTATACTTATCACATTGATGATAATGGAAACGGATGCTTTTTAAACCATGAAACTGTCTTTGCACTGCTTTGAAATAGCCAATTAACTTACACTCCATTTTGGCTTAAGTGATTTGATAAAACACAGAATCATTCCATCAATCCTTAGTCATGAACCCTTGTTCTCCTAAGGTTAATGCTCCATCCTACTTCATTGAATTGAATGGTTTCATCTGTTTATATATGGAAGCAAAAATATATATTTTAACTAGCATTTTACTTAGTTCTCGTTGTATAAGAAACAATGAGAACAAGGTTCTTATGAAAATAGAATGGTGTAATAAATAGTTTCATTATGGGATTATTCTGCCCTTTCTTCCTAAAATGGTAAGACAGTGTTCTATGAAAGGAAATCATAGATATAAAATACAGTATTCTCTTCCCATTACTTTATTCCTAATGTTCAGCAAGATTTAATACGCAATATTTTAAAACGCTCAGCCCAAGCTTTGTAAGTCATAGAACACCACAGGGGAGAGATGGCATGAGCATCAATTTCTTTTTCTCTTGGCTATTATAGTGAAGCCCTTCTGTGGCTACAGAAGCGAATCCCCATTTTTTAATGTTATTTCAGTGTGAACTAGAATTTTCCCTGTTAGTGTGTTTAGCAGAGTTAGTGTGTCAGTGAGTGGAAGTAATGGTCTTAGAGAGAGAAGTTATGCACATGAATTCTATCTCTACAGCCTGTCCTGCTCAGCGGCTGCTGTTCGCATGGTGATTGGACAAGTGCCCAAGGGCATAGGTGCCAGGCAGGGATGCCTTCACCCTGACAGTTTGCACAACACAGCACTGTCATCTCATTAGCAGGCATAAGCATCTTTGCCACATGCTGATTAATACAGGTGCACCTGCTCTCGCCATGTCATCCTAAGGATTAGAGTTGGACTTACTTTGTATTCCTCCAGGCTGCTAGCCATTTAATTTCATGACATCATTGGACAACAAAGTCATCTCAAGAGGTCATCTGGTTCAGGCTCCTGCTTCCAGGCATACCAATAGTTAACTACTGATGGTGAATGGTTTTCTGTTATGTTTAAAAATAGCTAGTGGGTTGGTAATTCTACAATTTGTAGTCAGCTTCAGTGTTTAATCAGTCTTGTAATTGTGGTGGCCTGGGATGACTGGTAAAGGAAATTACATCCTTTTTTGTTTGTTTTGTTTCTTGTGGGGTTTTTTTTGTTTGTATTTTTCTTGTTACTATTTATTTATTTATCATTGTTTTAGTTAGAAGACAGAAAAACTGCTTTTCAGGAGTTGCTAGTCTGTCTACCTCCATCCTAGAGGCACCCAACCACACACAGTTTTGGAGGATCTCCCAGGATCCAGAAGATTTTGAGAGAGTAAGAGAGAGTGAGCAGAGGGAGCGTGAGACAGAGAATCTTAAGCAGGTTGACACCCAGCGCAGAGCCCTAGAGGGGGCTTGATCTCATGAACCGTGAGATCGTGATCTGAGCCAAAATCAAGAGGTGGATGCTTAATTGACTGAGCCACCCAGGTGCCCCCTCAAGAAGAAGAATTTGAGTGATCCTTTTACTTATGTAAATATAAAGCACCAGTTGTCCTTGGACCTTTACGTATTGCCCTTGTTGCTTGGTGGCAAAAAAACTGTGTGTAGGGAATGGAGAAGCCACTTGCTGAAAAGGGAACCACATGTTTCCTCACTTCACTTTTATTTTTTGTAGTAGTAGCAATAACTGGAACATTCCTGATAGATTGAGATCTCCCCAAGTAAGGTCAGATGGCAAAAATAAATAGCCCCTCCACACTACATGGTAGAATTTCTACATGGTAGAAATTACCATGGGCAGAGAGAGAGCTTATGGGCTGAGTTGTGTGTGCCCCCCTCAAATTCATACGTTGAAGTCCAAACCCTCAGTACCTTAGAGCATGGCCCTATTTGGAGATAGGGTGTTTAAAAAGGTAATTAAGTCAGAACTAGGTCCATTAGGTTAGGGACTAATCCAGTGCGATTGGTGTCCTTATAAGAAGAGGAAGTTTGTATACAGATAGAAAAGGTCAAGTGAAGGCATGAGGAGAAGGCAGCCATATGCAAGCCAAGGAGCGAGGCCTCCAGGGAAGCCAAACCTGTCAACTCCTTGATCTTGGGTGTGAGAAAATACATTTCTGCTATTTAAGCCACCCAGTCTGGGTAGTTCATTATGGCAGCCGTAGCAAACTAATACAGAGCTTGAATAATGGTCTGGAGTCAATGCAGCTAGCCAGACCAGACATAGCACTGTTTGGTGACATGTCGTACAGCTGACCCTAGTGAGGTCCTCGGACTCAGTCACATTCAGCACAGTGAGTATCTTTGGAAGGAGTCACTGTGCTTGAGAGTGAAAGTAAGGGTCTACCTTAGCCGTAGGTAGCCAAAACTGAGCATCATATTGGGGAGAAGATTATTCTCCCTTTGCTACCGTATCGAGAGGAACTATTCACTGAAGGTGTGGCTCTGCTTCTGAGGTAATGTGCCAGCAGGGAGGACTGTCTGCCTTAATAGTGTCAGGCAGGTGCAAGCAGCGCGACGTTCTCCAGTTTTCTTCCACCTCAGCATTCACTGAGCATGTATTTCCCACCTGATGATGCTATTCTAAGCACCATGTGTACTCATTTCACGTTCATAAGCGAAGTAGGAATTCCAAAGTGTTTCAGATGAAGAAATTGGACACAGAGAGCACACTCAAATTGGGATAATTTGAGTTTATTCATTTGGGTTTTTTTTACTCTTTTTTTTTTCATTTCCTGTTAGTTTAATTTTGTTTGCTTTAAAGTATTTGCAAAATGTGAAAGGAGAGTAGGGGAATCACAAAGAATAGTGCAGTATCCTGGCCCTAGAATAACTGAAGAGGGGCTCTTACCGGAGAGAAGCCCAGGGAGAGGAGGTGTCTTGAGAGTGATTTCAGCAGAGCCAGTCAGCTAAGGCAAACCCTACTGTAGGGAGCTAGAAGAATAAATACCTGGACCTTACTTCCTATCTTCTGCAATCCTGCAGTCCCTACTGGCTGAACCCAGTGTCAACCCAGAGCACACATTTGCATGAAGATCAATTTTTTCAGTGTAAAAAAGAGTGGATGGAGATTGGAATTGGAGGTTGGAACTGGAGGGGCAAATAGAAAAGTGAAAACAGCTGCCCAGGGTCAGTCTGCTAAGAGGAGAAAGATGGAATTTGAACCCAGCAGTTAGGTTTTGAGGAGCCATGTTCTGATTTTGTCACCAGTTGCTTAAATCCCAGAGGGGCCATCTCCTGCAGACAACGTGACACTCTGGTTCCAACACAGAATGCTCTTGGGGTCTCTGTGGCACCCTGATAGTCATGCTATTAGCTGGAAGTCAAGCTGTAATCAGGTTTTCCCAGTACCATAAAAGCTCTGGGAATTCTGAGTTGTAGAATGTGAGATCCATCTCATGATAGGCCTGATGGATACAGTCTGTTTTGTATCTGATAAAAATAACACATTATGTATTCATAATGTGTAATTATTTATGTGAAGTCTAAGAACAGACAAACCAAATCTGTAGATTTGAAAATGATTGCCTTTGGGGGGACTGGGTGGTAAAAAGCATAAAGGAAACTTCTGGAAAGAGGGGTTCCTTTTGTCATCAGCCAGCCTCTCACTTCCTCTTGTTCAGGTTGGTTTTGCTTTGATGGATGCTCTGAACTGACTGCTCTGAATTGACCAATGCTAGCCACTTGGTAAAGGTTTTTGTATTTGAAGTCACTTTCATAGCTGACTTTCCCTCTGAATAGCTAGCTTCACCTCCTCTGAATATTTTCAGTTTTTGGTCATTCTGGTTTCATTCCCTGGACTCTGAGTTTTCTATATCCTTTCAGATATAGATAAATTAAATCCTGATATAATAAATAATCCTGATATAATAAACGAATCTTGAGCCATGATCTGTAAATGAGTGCAAGTTGCCACTTTGTAGTTCTTAAATTTTCATTTCTGTCAACATAACCCAAAATCATTGGATGAAACACGTAACTTGCTTTTGTTTACTTTTACTTTTCACTTGGCTTTGAATACCATGGCCTCTTCTGTCACATTTGCCCAGTAATTAATTTTACTCTGTGCATCATTCTGATATTTATTACCTTACAATTTGTTTAGTCTAATGGCTGCGAAATAGTAATATTTGCACTGTGGTATGTTATGGTACTCAATTATTTTCTTATCAGGATCTTATGATTGAGGGCTGTGCTTGGAGCTTGAGAAACAACTGAATAGGAATAGCAGCTGTAAACATATGTAATTAATTTGAACACTAAAATGATAAAAACAGTAATCATCTTCCAGCAAGCCGTTCATTATGTTCTCTTCCGTGTATATGGCATTGTTCTAAGACAGGGATATGGCTCTGGCCCGCTCAGCTTTATTTCCCTGTCTGTGAAAGGGAGAGCTTTAGTGAGAGAAATGTCAGTTTTACCTACCGTCCTCGAAGGAAGCAGTGTGGTAGTGGAGAACGGATTCCGATAAATCCATTTTTCAAATCCTTGTTCAGCAACCTTCTGACAATATAACCTTAGGCAAGATCCTCAGCTTCTCTGAAACTCTATTCAATAGTAAAATGTCCATATTAATGCCTATGTGTGGCTGTTGTGAGAATTGAGATAATATATGTCAAATGCTTACAGGTAGAGCGCCCCCAACTTGGCACTTATTACTTGAAGATTCTATTGCTGGATGCCAGTTAGTGTCATGTATTTCATATCATTGATGATTCTCACTTGAAACTTAGCTTCTGAACTCTCAAGTCAGGGATGCTATCTTATTGTTTTTTTATACCGTAGGTTGCTATTCCTTGGGCGCTATTTGTAGCTCTCTGCGCCTAAGCTAAAGAAAAGAGGAACGGTCATCGGATAATGCACAGCAGTGGCTCACAATTTTCCACACTGGGAACCAAAGAATGCAGGAGAGATTTCTTTCTTAGACACACACACACATATCAATAGTGTTCTCCAAGGAGACCAAGATACTTTGCCAAATATGATTTTGTGGTACAATAAAAAGGCTTATTTAAGGGTAATTCTATTTAACTCTGTGAGGTTCATGTGAAGCAATTAAAACCATATTTAGAAGGTAAAGAATATGTATCCAACCCTCTTTATATTTTATCCCTCATGTTAAAAGGGAAACTGAAATACAAGAAATCATTTATCCGATAAGCTCTGAAGAACCCAAGTATGTCAGGCAGTGTGACTAGTTGATAAAAAATAATAACAAAAATCAAGTGTCCTCATGAATTTGACATTGGATATCCTTGGATATATGACATGAGACGTATGTGTCAAACAGGGCTCTTAAATGCAAGCAGCAAAATCCAACTTTTTTTTTTTTAATTTTTTTTTTTTTTTTTTTTTTTGAACGTTTTTTTATTTTTGGGACAGAGAGAGACAGAGCATGAACGGGGGAGGGGCAGAGAGAGACGGAGACACAGAATCGGAAACAGGCTCCAGGCTCTGAGCCATCAGCCCAGAGCCTGACGCGGGGCTCGAACTCCCGGACCGCGAGATCTGACCTGGCTGAAGTCGGACGCTTAACCGACTGCGCCACCCAGGCGCCCCAAAATCCAACTTTTTAAAAAAATTTTATTTATTTACTTTGAGAGAGAGAGAGAAAGAACTCACAAGCAGAACAGATAGAGAAGGAGAGGAGATTCTCCCAGGAGAATCCACATGGGGCTTGTACTCGCTAATGAACCATGAGATCATGGCCTGAGCCAAAATCGAGAGTCAGACGCCAAATGGACTGAGCCACCCACATGCCACAGGAAACCAGCTTTTAAAGAGGAAAGGAATCTTCTTAAAGGATGTTATGGAGCTCTTAGAAACCTTGGTGGAACTGAAGAACCAGAATAGAGATGAAATATTTGGAAATAATGCCTCAAACACTACACAGGTGGCCTGGTGTGAAATAGGACTGGATATTTCCCTTAACGCTTTGTTCTTGTCATCAAGGAACCACCCCTCTTTCTGTCCCAACATGGGAGAAGCTCCCACTACCAGAGAGAACTTGTTCATGTATGAGCTTCTACGCCAAAGTGTGTGCCTCTGATTTGTGGATTCTGAGTCATTTGGCAGGGCTACTTGGGAAAGTGGTCTTCTAAAGTTTTGGGGTTCACTCTGAGATGCCACCACACACCTATCAGAATGGCAAAAATTAACAACTCAGACAGTAAAAGATGTTGGCAAGGATGCGGAGAAAGAGGAACCCTTTTTCATTGCTGGTGGGAATGCAGCCTGGTGTAGCCACTCTGGAAAACAGTATGGAGGTTCCTTCCTCAAAAAACTAAAAATAGAGCTACCCTACGACCCAGCAATTGCACTACTAGGCATTTATCCACGGGATACAGGTGTGCTGTTTCGAAGGGACACATGCACCTCAATGTTTATATTTTATAGCAGCACTACCAACAAGAGCCAAAGTATGGGAAGAGCCCAAATGTCCATCAACTGATGAATGGATAAAGAAGATGTGGTGTGTATACACACACACACACACACACACACACACACACACACACACACAATAGAGTATTACTCAGCCTTCAAAAAGAGTGAAATTTTGCTGTTTGCAACAACGTGGATGGAACTGGAGTGTATTATGCTAAGTCAAATTAGTCAGTTAGAGAAAGACAAATATCATATAATGTCACTCATGAGGAATTTACGATACAAAACAGATGAACATAAGGGAAGGGAAGCAAAAATATATATATAAAAACAGGGAAGGGGACAAACCATAAGAGACTCTTAAATACAGAGAACAAACAGTGTTGCTGGAGGGGCTCTGGGTGGGCGGATGGGCTAAATGGTTGATGGCCATTAAGGAGGGCACTTGCTGGGATGAGCACTGGGTGTTATTTGCAGGGGACGAATCACTGGATTTCACTCCTGAAGTCACTACTGCACTCTATGGTAACTAAGTTGGATATAAATGTATATGAGTAAGTAAATAAGTAAAGTTTTGGGGTTCTGTGATCGTGGCTGCCACCATTAGGTTTCATAAAAAGAGGAGCTCCTCAAACATTAAAATGAATAGATGACTTCATAATTCAGGTCGTCTACATTAATGACAGATATCCACTACATTCTGTAAATGATACATAATAAAAAGCAAAAACTCTGTGAGTGGCACATGGGAGCCACCATGCAGTGGTTTCTATAAATGTAGGATTTCAGCTTAAAGTTCTTCTAAGAGGCTTTCATGACCACCCTACCCAGAGAAGATCTGTCCTCATTCTTTATAGCAGCACCCTGTTTATTTTCTCCATACCATAAATTGCAATCCAGTATTTTGTTTATAGGTTCATGTGTTTTCATGTATCTTCTCAATTAGGATGCACACTCCCGGAGTTTAACTTGCTTGCCTTTTTCTGTTGAATCTCCACTAGGTTTTCTGCTACATAGCAGTTTCCCTAGTGAGATTTCCACTACAAATCCCCACAAAACAGATGAGATCAAGGTTCAGCAAAATACCCATAAAAAGAATGGTTTCCTGACCTATAAAACTGCCGCTTATGCTATCAAACCAAAGAAAGAAAATATAAATTGCAATTGTTACAGAAAGTGTAAAAAAAAAAAGTCCTGATGACATCAGGGACTCAGATCCTTTCTATTTATAATCTTTGCCTATTGTAATATCAGTATATTTTATTTATTTTTAAAGTTTATTTTCGAGAGGGAGTGCACGGGGGAGTGGCAGAGAGTGAGCAAGGGAGAGAGAGAGAATCCCAAGCAGGCTCCAGTCTGTTAGTGTATAGCCTGACGTGGAGCTCGAACTCATGCACCATGAGATCAAACCGAAATCACGAGACAGACACTCAGGGGCGCCTGGGTGGCTCAGTTGGTTTAGCTTCCAACTTCGGCTCAGGTCACGATCTCGCAGTTGAGGAGTTGGAGCCCCGTGTCGGGCTCTGTGCTGACAGCTCAGAGCCTGGAGCCTGTTTTGGATTCCATGTCTCCCTCTCTCGCCGCCCCTCCTGCACTCATGCTCTGTCTCTGTCTCAAAAATAAATATAAACATTAAAAGAAATAAGAGACACTTAAGGGACTGAACCACCCAGGTGCCCCACAGTATTAGTATATTTTAACAGGTTCCCATGAATAACAAGGATGGCATGCTTCATGTTCACATTCAGGAGAGAGAGAGCAAAGAATACATTGCTTCCAATCCTTCCCTTTATCTGGAGGACCTCACTTTCAGTAGGTGCTCACTTTCCCAGGGAGCCTGGGAAGGACCATGTGAGGGTTGACCTGTCTGTATTATTGAGCCTGTCACTGAAGAGTGAGATTGCATGTTTGTGATCCTGGTGCAGGGGATTGCCTAGACCCCAAAACAAAATCAGAAAAGGCTAAAGGAGAAGTGGGGGCTAGGAAGAAAGCCAGTAGTATTTCCTATGTTGTTAGCTGTTGCACCCTTTGAAACACTGGGTAAAGTTAAAGATAACCTAGTTTAAGGATTTAATTTGATTGGTCCTGCCAGCACGCATGTCATTTGAATAGATCCTGTGAGTGTGGTAACTTAAGGTCTTGAACTCTGGAATCCTGTTGCTAATTTCACTCGCTCTCAGTTTATGTTCACTGTACAATTCAGTGATTAGGATTAGGTGTTCCAAGTGGTATGATTGCTCAAAGAGTATGTGCTGGCCAGAGGATGAAAGTGTGTGATCCTGTCAGCAACTATAGTTATTAGTGTAATGAGTGAATTAACATTTTGGCTTTAGACATTAGTCTCTTGGTTTTGTTTTGTTTTTAATGTGAGTCGGTATCCCTAAGTCTGAATATGTGAAAGACCCTGAAAAAATGTAGCTTCTGAGGCTGCAAGAGTGAGGGCTGTATTAGTTTGCTAGGGCTGCAGTAACAAAGCATCACAGACCGGATGGTTTAAAAATAGGAATTTATTGTCTCACAGTTCTGGATGCTAGAAGTCTGGAATCAGAGTGTAGGCCAGTTGGTTCATCCTGAGGGCCTTGTGGCCAGCATCTGTTCCAGACTTCTGTCCTTGGCATGCAGATAATTTTCTTCTTGAACTTTTTTCACATTATTTTCCCTTTATGCATTTCTGTCTCTGTGTTCCAATTTACCCTCATAAGTACATCCCTCATACTGCATTAGGGCCCACTCTAATGACCTCATCTGTACTTAATTACGTCTTTAAAAACCCTGTTTCCAAGTAAGGTCACATTCTGAGCTACTGGGGATGAAAACTTCAAACCATGATTGGAGGGTGGGGCGGGCACAGTTCAATCCATAACAAAGACTATACCCGGGATGTGGCCATTGCCTATCAGGGAGGCTTTTTTTTTAGGCAGTTAGTCTGAGATGGCTTTCATTCCACCTTCCACAATTGGCCAGAGTAGAAATACAGACAGATTGCTGTGGGCACCCAAAAGAATGAGCAGTGCTTTTAGGTAAAAGGAAGCCATTGGGAAGAAGGCACCATTTGTGTTTGGCCTGGAAGGTAGGTCAGACTGAGCTTCACAGAGATGATGGAGCTATTTAGAAATGACTGTTAAAAGAGAGAAAAGCAGAGGAAGCAGGAAGCTGTTGCACTAGTTCTGATAAACTGTGGTAAGTTTTGGTTGAGGGGTCGTCCAGGCATAGAAAGAAAAGGATGTGTGGAGAGAGCCTCTGCCACAGAGACGCACGGGGCCTGGAGACATACGGGTAAGGAGAGAAAGGTAGCGACACATTTGGGAAGAGGTGTTTTCCTTTCAGAGTTCCCTTTCATCTCCCTGCTTCAAATACACATGATATTATGAACTGCTCCGTCATCCTTTGACAGGCCCTGTGACTGTATTTGTTAGTAGTACGGATAATGAAATGGGCAAAAGAGAGAAAGTAGAAAGCTGTCTCTAGTGCTCAGAACACACATGCATAGGAAAGGAAAATATGTTTATGTCTGAAATATTTAAGCCAGACAGCTAGGTCTTTAGTTTCGTGTGTTGTAAGTTTGAAACATAAGCCAGAGACTGAGATGGCACGCAGAGAAAATTTAGAGTGCACATAAGAACCATCTGTTAAGGGAAGGAAATCAAAGAGAAGAGATAGTAGGTGGGAAGCACTCAATAGGCATATTATGGAATAAGACCCTGAGCCTGGGTGGAAGGACTCCTGTCTGGGGCCAGCAGTCCAAGCGTCTGGCTGTCTTATCACGTCCATGAACCTCCTAAATAATGAAGCAGTTCTTTGTGTGAAGTCATCTTTGAATTGTGAGCCCGAAGTTTCTTGGACATAACCCTCTTCCAAAAGGGCCTTCTTCCTTGACTCGCATTAAGCAAGCCAACAGAAAACCAACAGATACCATTTTGCTTCTTGAATACTCATACTGTTTTCATCTCTTTGAGTCTGAGGGGTGGAAAGAGGAGGGAGGAGCAGTAACACCCCTTAGAAAGCTGCCATTCTTAGCCTTTATTTACTTTTTGTTTAATCCATGTCTGACATGTGGGGTAAAAATAAACTACTGAGAAATGTTAGAAAACTTTGGTGAATTGAAGTTCAGTCTTTAAGCTTGGGTGCCTGTCAGGACAACTTCAATGCCTATTAAGGGAAATGTACATATCTGCTTTGATATGGAGGGAATAGGTGAAACACAGCGTGGTATAGATAAAGGATGATTGAATTCAGTATGTGAAACCGGGATGGGATCATGTTGGCCACTTACTGTCCCCACAAGTTTGAGGATACCACCCAGCCACCAGAGTCAGTTTCAGCATCTGTAGCATGAAATGTGGGACCAGGCAGATGGTTTTTAAACTCTCTCTCTCTCTCTCTCTTTTTTTTTTTTTTTTTTGACAGAAAATGAATTTATCAAATACACTCCTACTTAAATTCCAGTATAGGTTCTGGTTGGGTGGGATAAGGAAATTAAGGACTTTAAGCCCCAAAGATTTTGACTTCTTTTTATTCCCACAGCAATCCTTCATGTGTTTTCTCGGAACCAGTTAGATTATCCCTAATACATTAACTAGTTCTGTATTGACATTAGTCCTAATAAGCCATGCCGACTCAGCAGTTCCCTTTGAAAAGCACTTGGAGAATTTTGGTGGTCATGGTGGTGGATACAAGTGACTCACAGTACAGATGGAAATGATTGCACATTGTCCTAGAATATGATACATGGCAGTGTGCACATTAGTGTACGTAGTGCGATCAGATCGTGACTAGAACCTGGTGATGGTCTGCAGACCTAAGAGCTCTGCTAAATCACCCTTGTCTGTCCATGTTGCTCTCAGAGAAGGAAGCGTGTGGTGGTCTTACTGCTTCCATATCCAGATTTCCTCATGAGGAATTTCTGCTGAATAAAATTCATCCCCTTTGAACAGTGTTCATTTCTGACCGATCCCCCGTGTGTTAATGTGTTATTTTGTGCAACAAGTCACTGTTTTTTGATAATGTTACATGCAAATTTATCTTAATGGTGCCTTTGATGACCTCCTTTCTGATATATCCTGTGTTAATGTGTAAGGTAACTGTCAGAAGGCAGATTTATTAAATTTACAATAATATCTATGTATTTTTTTTCAACTCCTACATGATAGACACATTGGATACACCATGTCAGTCTTCACAATCAGGTGGCAAATGTAGGCATGTATCTTAATTACTTTTTCGTGGCAAGAAACAGTTGGAGAGGTTAGTTAACTTGCTCGAGATTCCAAAGTTGCGAAAGGGCAGGGCTTGGTGATTCTATCATATCCTGTGTCCTCTCCATTCCTGAGGGCCAGGGGTGAATATTCCTGGAGTGGGGACAGAACAGTGAATAGGACCCTCCACTGTGTCTCCACATACTGGCATCCATGTTCTTACTTAAATGTCAGGCATATTCTATGCCAGTCCTCCCCAAGTTCACTGTTTCTGTCTTAACAGACTCTAGATTTTACTTATATGAAGATACCTAAATGCACTTAGATATTATTTTTCCCTCTTGTTTAGATTCTTACTCCCTCTGTGACCAAAGCTGTTTACAAGATGCAGGTATTTATGTAGCTATCATTCATAGAGTCGTTGATTATTTAATACATGTGTCCCCAGGCTACTCCTCAGGAATCCAGCTTGCTTGGGCCTAGAAAACAGGACTACAAGACAGTGACATTGATTATAGAGGGGTAAAAAAAACCCACATCTTTTCTTCATTTACCCTGGAAAGTGTGTTCTGAATGCCATCCGAATAAATATTTTTTTAAAAGTTTTATTTTATTTATTTTGAGAGAAAGAGCGCCAGCAGGGGAGGGGCAGAGAGAGAGGGACAGAGAAGGAATCCCAAGCAGGCTCCATACCACCAGTGCGGAGCCCGACGCAGGGCTCGAACTCATGAACTGTGAGATCATGACCGGAGCCGAAACCAAGAGCTGGACGCTTAACCAACTGAGCCACCCAGGCACCCCTGAATAAATATTTTTTAACTAAAATTATGGACCTAGCATCTCTCTATAGCTACTTTTCACATGGTTACCTCAGCAATTTTTCAAAAATCCTGTTAAATTCTTTCTTTCGTATATGTTTAATTGAATACCAGGTATTCGTATGTAGTTTTTAGTACGTATATATCCATTTGTTGTGTTCAGACAATGAAATGATGTGTTCATTTACTCTTAAAAGAGATGTGTACAATTTAGCATGAAAAGGAACTCTTTTAACCTCAAGTTCCAGTCACCTTCTGAAATCTAGATAAATGGCTTTAAAGAGACTGTAAGTCTTCTTGCACGTCAAGATTTTTGTTTACAAAACACAGTCCTAATGAGGTTAATATAGATGAATTTGGAACAAATGGAGTGAATAACTTTGAAATATGTAGCTTCAAATGTAATGGAAGAAGTGTTTGCTAAAATATGTTTCAGATTTCAGTGAATTCCACGTATTTAGATAATATTCTAGTGGTAAATACTCCAGTCTCTCATACATTCTCATCTAAGTTGAAATTTTTGATACAACATGTATAATAAATGTGCCTTTTTGTGTTCTTAAAGTATGTTATAATATTCTTTGTTATGTTCTATGACCAAGTCATATTTGAAGTAAAGGGAAAAAAAAAGCTAAATAAATAAAATGTATCTTAATTCCCTCTGCATGTATAATGTGAATTTCATTGTTGCAATGAGAACCCACACTATTTATAGTGAGCTTGATGCTTGGGTTTGACAGGCAGCCATCTGGGGCACTGCAAGAGGCCATTTTGAAAATGCAAACCTTCAATAAGATCAAAGTGTATCCAGAAGTATTAAATTATACCCAGATAGAAAAATATGTGTGCTCATTCTTTTATGTGAAATTTAACATTGATACATGCTCTATAAGTTTTCTTCCATGCATATACACAAAATCCATGCCACTGAAATGCTGAGAGATGGCAGGGGTAAAAAAAAAAAAAAGAATCTAAACTCGGATCACATGTCCTTTCCGGGATCTAACTGTGGCATTCATCTGACATAATAGAGTCTCAGAAACACAGTGCGCCTTCACTCTGCGGGGGTTACAAAGCTGTTCAGTGTAGGAAATCAGCACGTGAATATCTCTTCCCCTTGCTAGAAAATGAAAAACACCTGACACTTGAGAACTGTTAGTACATGATTTGAATGCCATTAGGGGCTGCTCCTACACATTTCATATTACAGCTGTGGAGTGTGTAACCCATGAATAGCACTTGTGTTATGTTTGCTTTAGAAAACTGTGTTGATCCCTCCAGGCGCTCTATTTGCAAGTACTCCCACGTGAGGCATAGAGCAGGGGGGGACTGAAGCAAACTGATCTGTCTTACAGAGAGACTGTTCTGTAAGGAAATATTTTTAGAGGCTGGAGTCATGGATAGCATGCCTCCCATTCCGGTTGTAACTTTGGAAAGACGATGGCCAAGGAGATCTTTTATTGACATAACAAAACCGGTTCGTTGGATATGCAGGGCTCAAGTTATACGCAACCATCTCCACACAGCTCAGAGTTTTAATAAAGTTTGACCCCACCTCTTTGGGTTTCGTGTGTGGAAGGAGGGTTATAACATGAATGTTTTTCTTTGGAAGAGATTGCTCTTGAGAATTTTTTGAACTACTCAAGTTGTGAAAATGAGATCAGGGATAATCTTTCAATATGTTATATGAGGTTTGTATTTCTCCTGTGTTTCTTTCAGGATGGCCTTATTTTAACATTATAGGATTGCAGTAAATTCTCTTAATTTTTTTTTATATACAGTTCAGTCTAGACCAAAGTGATAGATTTTAGGAATATGTAAGCTGATGACTAAGCTTGCTTTTGAATTAATGAGTGCATCTTGAAAATGATAGCTTGGTTTCAGCTGTAATTTTCTGTTTAGATCACAAATTTTATATCTTAGCTCTTGTGATAAAGCCCCTTGGGTTATTTTAGCACTTTATGTTTTTGATTGTAGGTGGCTGTCAGTATTATGCAGGTGTCTCTGTAAAGGAGCTGGGCTTGGAATATGGTTGGATGTGAAAAGGAAATGTCAGTTACTGAGCAGAGGCTGTGTGATGACGATTTACATACTTGACTGCGTTTAATGCTCACACACAAGCTCATAGACACTCCACAAGGTAGATAATATTATATTCATTTTCACAGATGTGGACAGTTTCTGAAATTACCAACCTAGTGAATAGCAAAGATGAAAGGCAAAGTCAAGTTGTTCTAATTCTAAAGTACATGCTCTAAAACATTATCCTTTATTGCCTTCTACAAATCATTGTGAAACTTTCTCAGAATTCACCTCTTTAAAAGATCTTTTCCGGTGCCTGGGTGGCTCAGTCAGTAAGCGTCCGACTTCAGCTCAGGTCACGTTATTACGGTTCGTGGTTCAAGCCCCGCGTTGGGCTCTGTGCTGACAGCTCAGAGCCTGGAGCCTGCTTCCGATTCTGTGTCTCCCTCTTTCTCTGCCCCTCCCCTGCTCACATTCTGTTTCTCTCTCTCAAAAATAAACAAACATTAAAAAAATAAATAAAAGATCTTTTCAAGTCTTGACATGGCTCTTGCTTATTGAACAGATTTGTCTTCCTCTATGCCTTCTTAGCAAATATCTAAAGAACAGTTTCATGAACTTGATAGAATTCTATTCCTGCATGTAGTGATTTGCAAGCTTGAATGTTCTTAGCTTCACCTGGAAAGCTTTCAAAAAATACCAGTGGCTGATTGTACGTGACACCATTTTCATCAGAATCTCTGGAAGCTGAGCCAGGACATGGGCATTTTTGAAGATTTTCATGGTGATTCTACAATATGGCCAGGTTTCAAAACTTGTGCTATGTATTGACATAAAATGCATAAGTTCTAGTTTTCCACATTTCTTTCTCAACTGTAGTAAAAAATTTTAAAGATTTTCTATCTTCTTGGAAAAGCAAACTGGTGGTATCTTTGTGTATTTCCACATGGGCTTATCACCCCACCACTTCTCCTAATTGATATGCTTAGAGGGTGTGTTAGATCTGTCTGCATCTGTTTCCCCAGCTAAGAAACGTGGGGTAGAACTAGCAACATGGAAGGCAGTGGAGATTTTTAAAAATCGAAGTTGATACCACTTGGTCTTAAAATATTTTCTCTCTTCTTCCCAACAATTTAAAGGACTTGTCATTCAGAGAACTCTGCCTGACTGCCCCTAGTGTCTGTAATCACTTTCATTAGAGGTGGGGCTTAGGTTTGTATCTGTGCAATGACCACTTATTTGATACCTGTTTCTGCAGCAACATCCTGGTACTGAATTCCTTCCAGCCATTGTTACCTTTATTTGCAATTGAGTTAGTTGATGACTGCCTAGGCTCTCCCGGTTGGCTCATGCCTTTAAGCCCAACTCTGTGAGGTAAGTTTATACAGATCTAGATTTTTCAGGGGGGAGTTGGCAAACTTCCTTTCCTCTGTTATTGGCAAAGATGAGGAATAATAGCACATTTGCCTTTTTTGGTAAGAATGTTTACTGGCAAAACATCACCCCCATCACTGAAAATGGCAGCATCAAGTGTCACATGTATCTAGAAAACTGAAGTCTCTCTCAAGAGGCAATGCTATGAAATCAGGATAGATTTTACCTGAAAGGAAGCCTATTGTTCTCAAGAAAAATATTTTGGGGGATCCATGTGACATCACATTTTCACGCCAAATGAATTATCTTTGGGAGTTGGTGAAGGTGAAGGGAGTACCCTCCTCTTTGGTAACTGAGATACAGCTAAGATTTATAAGCTGTGTATAACGTCTGGTTGCCTCTCCTGATCTACTTACTCCTATTTTTCCACTCTGTATCCTTGTACTCTGGCTGTAAGTTGGCCGATGGGATTATTGACTGGTGCTTGGTTTGGGATGAAAATAAAGTAAGGATATTCATCTAATTTCCTCTTTATGGAGTCTGTAGAAATTGTAAGCATTTCTTTACTAAGGCCTGTGGTTTTTATAAGGTGGAACTCTTTATACAGCTGTTCTCCCTAATTTAGCTGTTCGTTCCTCTTGTCCATTCATGCCTAAGGGGGTTAAATGACTTCTCTTTTGCTTGCCCCAAGGATCTACACTATTCTTTGTTTTCTCCCAAACCTACCTACATCTTTTGGTAAAACTGTCAGTTTGAGTGTGCCATCTCTAAGAGATAATTGTAGGAAGAACATGGAGTTCCAATTGTAGAAGCAATCCGAAGTATGATAGCATTATTAAACTTAGATGTGCCTGACAGTTTTCCTGGGAAGCACTCGTCTTAAACTCTAGGTAGAAATGTTGGTTACTTCTTGAGGCTATTTTTCTGGCTTTGTATTTCTTCCTTCCCTGTCTCTCCTTCCTTCCTTTCTTTCCTTCCTTCCATCCTTCCATCCTTCTTCTCTGCCACCTACTTTAATTTGCTATTTTGCTCAGAAAAATTTGATATCCACAGTTAGTTTTAACCCAGAATTATAAATTTAGGGAAGGGAAAATATATAGCATTTTTAGGGTCATAACATATTGATAAATCATTGGTTTTTTTTTTTCAAAGAATGGTTATAAAATATTTACTATAATAGTTAAAATATTTAAGTCTGATCAGATAGCAGTCATAAGTTTTGATTGGCACCAAAATTAATCCATCAGCTTTGCAGGTATACAGTAAGATTGTACTTCTTGACTCTGATGTGATTGGAAGAAGTAATGTGACTGATAATTATTTATGGTCAATAATTTGTGAGTGGAATTGATGATGTCACTTTGGGGCTGGCTCATTTACTGTCAGTGGGGGATCCTTCAGAGTTCTTTCCATTTACAACAATAATCAGAAATTTGCATGTAGTGCATGATCCATCAACTCAAGTCCCAGAATAAAGATGACCCGGAATGGAGTTTTGAACAACTTTGTTTACGTGTAGTGGCAGTGAGAATTTTTTTGTTTCAAGCTCTCCTAAGTATATGCTGTATTAACCAGCTCAGGCTGCTATAACAAAATACTCGAGACTGGATGGCTTAAACAACAGATATTTTCTTTTTTGTAGTTCTGGAGGCTGGAAATCCAGGTGCTGGCAGCTTAACTTCCTAGTGAAAACTGCCTTCCAGGCTTGTAGGTGGCCACCTGTCCTCCCAGTGGTTGGAAGAGAGAGAGCTCTCGCCTCTCTTCCTCTTCTTACAAGAAGAGGTCTCTAGCATGGGGATCTACTCTCATGACTTCATCTAAACCTAACTATTTCCCAAAGGCCCCACCTCCAAATACCATTACATTGGGGGTTAGGGCTTCAACATGTGAGCTTGAGAAGAGAGGATACAAACATTCAGTCCATACCACGTACTAAGATATCCCTTATTCACGTTCAGATTAGATTATCCCTAATAATGGAATTAATTTTATTGATTTGTATCTTCATATGCCTTTTTTAATAGAATGAAAAAAGGGTAAAGTTATGGCCACTGAGATAGAGGAATTATATGCAGAATATGTTGCAGAAATCGCTGCCAAATTGGTGACAGAAAGAATGCTGAGAATTAGAAAACATGAGGATACTTTGTGCTTAAGTCCACACTACATCCTGGTATTGGGACAGAAAAGCTGGGCACATAATATATGCTGAACTGTGGCAAACCTTTTAATAATGTTTAAGAGACACAGAAATCCTGTAAGAACAGTCACGAAAAGTATCTCTGGAGCACCTTCTGTGTGCTAGGCCTTTTACTAGATGCTGAGGGGATAGCAGTAAGGAAAATAAACAAGGTCCCTGCACTCAGAGGACTCACCTGGGAACACGAAGGAAAGGCAGCAAGCAGTGATACCAAAGAATGGTTAAGGGCTGGAGGAAAAGGTAGGAGCAGATGCCCTGGGAGCGTATAGAGAGGGTGTCTAATCTTGACTGGTGGAATCAATGAAGGATTCCTGGATGAGTGTCTAGGCTGAGAAATGAGTCACAAGAGTTAGCCAAGCACAGAGAAGGAAGAGTTTTCCAGACCTAAGTTGATGGTCTATATGTGGAGAGAGGCAGACATTTCTTAGGAAGTAGAAAAAGTATAGCAAGGCTCTTTTAGCCATACTACAGGCGACTGCCTGTGGCATTGGGGAATTGGCCTAGAAGTGCAGGGGAGTTGACTCACTGCAGGAAAACTTTATCAAATGGGAGACAGGAAAGAGGAGGGTTATGAATAGATCAATTCCCTTTCTATTGCTCCCTCTAAAACAGATGATGATGATGATGATGATGATGATGATGATGATAAACATGCTAATGTTTCTTGAGAGCCTAGTATGTATTAGGTACCATTCAAAGCACTTTAAACTTACCACCACATTTAATCCTCAGAACACCTCAAAGTCCTAATGTACACACAGAGAATTTGAGTAGTTTGCCCAATGTGGCATTTTTATTATGTGACAGAGCCAGGCTTTGAGCTGAGATCTATTGAAAGCAGAGCTTGCCCTATTCAGTCAGGTGGAGGTTGGGCTTACTGCTAGAAAGGGAGAGTCTAAATGGGTTGGTGACTACCTGTTAAAAATAGCACTTAAGAAACCAGATGGAAATTGCCCAGCACCATTACAGTTTGTAACTAGGTGATAGATTTGGTCTTGTGATCCCCCCCTCCTCCCTATGTTCTTGAGTATAGGGTTGCAGTTTCAATGGTGCCTTAAAGTGTATGCAGTAAAACACAGCTGGTAACTGACTTTAACTGTAATTATTGGCCTCTTACCAGTATTTAAAGATGCATTGCATGGATCAGTGCTTTGAACTTTGCTTTTTAGTTTTTATCAACAGTGTACCATTACTTTCCTACGGACCTTTTCTTCACCTTTATTTAGATCTTGCACTGGTCTATAATTACATGAAACCAAAAATTCTCTATGGATTGATTTCCATAAATTACAAATATGTCATGCGTTATGTTACTAGACAAAAGGTCAGCAAACCAATTTGTTACACCAATAGCACATTTACTAGAGCCTGGACAATAATCCGTTTGTTGAGAGCCTTCTGGTTTTAACTCTTTAGCTTGGGTTTCAACTGAAACACAAATTGTATGTAAAATGGAATTTAAATCACTGTTACCATAATAGTTAAAAGATTACATAATTTTGAATAGGCAGTTGTGAACTGACTTTTGAGTGTAACACATTTATTTTTAAGTCAGTATTCTGTGATGGGGGATAGATACGTGGTATTTTGCAACATCCCAAATACATCAATTCCAAGTTAATCCTGTGAATGTAAAAACTAATTTTATCATATTAAATTGTAAGTTTAGTAAAAGGAATACTAATACCTTATTGTTATCTTAAAAATAACGAAATATTACACATGATGCAACTTGAAAATTAAGGCAGATTCTCTCAGTGCCTTGAGTGGTCCTTATAATCAATTAAAAATGAATCTAATAAGATGAGCTTTAAATGGCACGAATGAGCTAATTAAGTTTCAAAGAAGAACCTATATCCTATCTGGCAGCAGCTTGTTTGGAACAGTATTCATCACATGATTTTGGTATCTCTCCATTCTGCAAATGTGAACTCAAAGACTTTTGGTCCTTCCCTTAAATGTTTCTCATTCTCTTTCAAAAACCACAATAACCCCTATGTCTACAAATAACAGCACATTTTTGTTTTCTTTTTAATTTTTTTAATGTTTATTTTTGAGAGAAAGAGAGAGAGTGCGAGTGGGGGAAGGGCAGAGAGAGAGGAAGACACAGAATCTGAAGCAGGCTTCAGGCTCTGAGCTGTCAGCACAGAGCCTGAAGCGGGGCTGGAACTCAGAAACCGTGAGATCATGACCTGACCTGAAGTTGGACACTCCTCCAACTGAGCCACTCAGGCACCCCAACAGCACAGTTTTTCAATTCTCCTGGAGTTGAAATGTTACCATTAACTTCCCTCTTCTCCTTGTCCATTACCCAGTGTGATGTCAAGTCCTTATTTTCTGGTTGTAGCTCCCCCCACTGTTGTCACCTTTTTAGTGCCACTCACCAACAGCAGAGCTTCATTTTCTCTTATTTTGACTATTAACGGGTTTTTCCTGCCTTCGGTCCATAATACACATTGATATGTGATTTTATTGCTGGGACGTAAGACTATTCATGTCATCCCCTTTTCTCAAAACATTCTTTCTCCCACAGCCTGCACTCCCAAGTATCCTGGCATCATTCCAGCCTGATATATCCCATTTCTTTTCCAACCACTGATTCTCATGATTCTTGCATTTCTTAGATTATTCATTACCCTCAAGGTATGCGCTACTCTTTTGTGTTTTTGCTTGTTTCTGAAATCACCAGCTCCCATTTTTTTGCCCGCCGATATCTTTCCTTTATTTCACAGCTCAGTATAAGTGTTTAGCCCTATTTTCCTGCCTAACAGTTAAATCATATTACTTATAATCTACTACGAGTTATTTGTTTACATTTACTACCACCACCACCGCTATATGTTCATTGTCTCACACATTCTTCACACTATCTCCATGGCATATATTTAATGTTCGCTACTTTAAATAGGTGATAGTCTGAGACTGAGAATTTAAATAGCTTCCCAAGGTCACATAGCCAGCTCTAACAATTCAGCACCAAAGCTATATCAGGTTACTCTAAAGCCACAGGACCCTGATATTGTATGGCAATCCATAGGTACTTTCATACCATAATTGGGTGATACGTATACTTACATAGACATACACACAGGACTACTATAGTAATGTAGGTGATAGACATAACTACTGTAATGTAAATTTAGGCGACTTTGGTTTATTTTGGAGTTTTCAGAAATATTCTGACGAGTAGCCAATTAATGGCATATTTAACAACTAATGTATCTTCTATATTTCCTGAGTGCCTTCTTGATGAAAGGTGCCTGCTGTGCATCACACTACATATGAAGGAATGAATTCCTCTGAAATTTGAGAGTGTTCTCACCAACCCAAGAGTGTTTATTCCTTGAATACTTGGTGGATTCCATCTTTTGTGGTTGGACTTATGATCCTCAGTAGGATTCTGAGAATAAATTAAGGAGGCGGACATTGACAGTGAAACAGAGCTGTTCCTGTGCCTTAAGAGCCTTGCTTTACTTTTAGCGACAACTAGGGATAATGTTTAGTAGTGCCTGGGCCATCTTGTGCTGGCGTGGGGCTATAGGACAGCACTGTCCTAAGTCACAGGGAATCCAGGAAGAGGCAAATCACAGATGTAACAATTAAGCTGTGAGGCAGCTTTGGTTGCTCCTTTGTTTCTCTACCAATTTGGGATCTTTTGTGTGCTTTTTTTTTCATTCATTTTCCGTTCTGAGCTCTCCTTTGCTAATTAAAATTCTAATCACTCTGACAGCTAGAAATAGAAAAAATATATATATATATAATTCTTCTATGCTAGAGAAGGTAATTTCAAGGTGTTTTAGCTGCCAAAGAAATAAACAGAAATGAGACAAAGAAGCTAGTTGTCAGAAGGACAAATGAATTCTGTTTTCCCATTCCACCTAAAAATAAGAAACTTTAGCAAAGGTAACACATTCCTATTTGGCATTGTAATAATTCTAAACACCTAAAGGATAATAAACATGCTTTACTTTCCTATAGGTAAAGGGGTTTTTTTGTGTGTGTGTGTGAAAATAGTCTTTTCTACATTTCTTCATGTCAAACATAATTTACTCTTCTTGGAGAGACATGTAAAGTAGAACATCAAAGGTTTGACTTGATCTCTGTGATATTTTGTTTTTAAAGTGTTTCCTTTTAATCTTTGATTTTTTTAGATCGTCATTAAATATTTAAGGGAGTAGAAATCCATATTTAAAACAAAGAGAAATTTGTGGTATGATTTCTTTAATAAAATTGTGATGTTATATTTTAATGCCAGCTGGTCTAGAAATGTTAAATAAAATTGCATCTAAGATGCACTTGAAAATGAGTTTTCTAGAAAGGTAGATTTCCTGAGAAATTTTCCAACTAAATTAATAATCAGACTGAGTTGTGACTGTGTCTGTGAGGGACCCAGAAATTGGGTAGAGTTTGAAAAATATTTACCAGATAAGCTAGTCTCTGAATTTTTTGACATTGACTGATTACTTAATTTTACTAAATTGACCGTACACTTGTGAAAATACAATGAATTGGCTGACTGATTCAATGTTATTTAAATCTAATTGAATATATGTTTAAAAAAAGATGCTGTTAATCAACAAGGGTCATTGAGTGATTCATACTAGACATCCAGATACTTACATAGGTTTACATACAACACAAGGCCTCTAAGGTTTTGTTATGAAATAGGGTTGTTTATTGTGTGATATAATTTTCAAAGAGACAGTAGTTACAGCAATGTATTTTTCAAACTTCCACAGCCTAGCCAACTGAAGATTTATTTATATATTATTTTTTTTATTTTTTTATTCATTCATTTATTATTTCATGACCAAAAATTAGGATAAGATTAAACTGATTCAATAAAATCTACATTCAGTGGTGGTTATAACTGTTCTTTTAAATCCACTGCATACACATACGTTTTAGAATCAAATAGCTAGTGTAATTCTTTATAAAAGTACACCTTCGCTGTGTTATTTTATTCATGAGCCAAACTGTGTTTTTGTTGTTCTTGTTAAATGATTGATTCAGTAAGTGTATCATCCAGTAATAAGGATTTAATAACACACAGATATCAAAGAGTCCATAAGAAGTGAGTGTTGTATCTGTATCAACTTCAAGAGACTGATATTCGTAGAAATACCTAGGGAGAGTACTACATGGCTCATATATTGCTGTGAAATATTTAAATCAACTAATGTTCTTTTTTACCTTGTAAAGTAGCACACAATCATGAATGAATGATTTATTGTTGTGTTTATTCTACAATGCTTTTGAAGACACAGTGCTTTAATGAAGACAGCCTGGCAGAAATTTCATGGATAGAGATGGTATAGATACTGTTGAGCTAGTAAGTTGAGAATGTATGAAATTAATCATAGTATTTTCCAAAACAGAAAGAAAAAGTCAGATCATGAATATCTCGATGTTTATTGGCAGTGCACTAGATAAAAATTTAAGTCTCCAACAGAATATTCGGGGATCATGGACCTGTTAGTAAACATCTGGGTTGTTGTGAACAAAATCACATAATGTCTCTGAGTCTCAATTTCCTAATCTGTAAAATAAAGTCAATAATAGCATCTCTCAAACAGTAGTTATAGTTGCTCATTATTTTTCTGTATGAATACAAAGGGATAAGACCAGCCCTAGCTATTTTATCATAATTATGATACATTTTTGTAATTGTTATTGAATACCTGCAATGTTTAAACTTTCATGCTAGGAATTAAGAGAGACAAAGATGAGTAAGGCAGCAGCACTGACCTCAAGAACCATTTGATTTAGTAGTAGAGACAGCTACGCATACAAATAATTGAATCAATGAGAGAAACGGAGTGACGGCTGAGTAGGGAATAACCTAACTTCTATATAAAGGATACAAATAATTGTGTTATTGTTTGCCTGTTTTTACTTCTATCCAACTAGTCAGTTATAATATTATCTGGGAGTCCGACATGGTCATGCACCTTAGATCATCTCATTGAGTTTGCGTATTTAACCTGTAACCAGATCAATTAGGATAGTTGCAGATGCTTCAACATGGCTTCTGGCCCTCAACAGGGGTACGGTGACCATATAATTTTCTGATAAACCGGATGCAACTGAGATTTCCCTAAACCAGAACATACTGAGAGCAAAAGGGGCACCCTTAATAATCGTACTGGGGTAACAGGAAAAAATATGAAATCAGAACCTGTAGTTAGCTTAGTCAGAGCCCATCCTTGGGAATAATGAAGCTGGCTTTGAATCAAGTTTCTGCCCATTTCCTAGCTTAACCCTAATTCCTATTTCCAGATTTCTCATGCCCTTTGGATTTGGATTTTGTGTTTGGTCAACATAAACTCTGCCTGAAAGGACCCGCCCTTCCTAATTTCTTTGCTTCTTGAGGCACTGTACACGTTCTGGGGAAGACAGTGATTCCCAGCACCGTTGTGCTTGGCTGCTGAGACCTGCCAAGTCCACAGTGATATCCTGTAAAGGAACACTTGGATATCAGATCTAGGGCTAAGGACAAGGCTGCATGAGAGCTCTCTGATTCAGTAAGAGTGAGAAGTCAGTATACTTAAGCATACGAAATTCAATGAGAAAGGTTTGTGTATGTGAAGATGAGCTATCCAATTTTGGCTGTTACCAATAGGCAAATATTACGATTTTTCACAGATATCTTCCAACTGATAAATTTTATAAATAAAAACAGTACTTATATTATTTTAAGAAATCCCCTTAGAACCTGAAATATTTACATTAAGCTACCACCTGTTTCCAATACTGTCCCAAGTATGCAACAAAAGTGGTTTAATTTGATGCATACTGTGATACAGCACACAGAGAAAGACAAAGGGCTTTGATCATAACCTTCTCATTTATTTCCTGTGTGACTTTGAGCAAGTTGTTTACACATCTTTGAGCCTCAGTTTTCAACAAAGACACAAAGATAGTGACAACTATCCACTAGGATCTTTGTTGGTAAAATGTTAAAAAATTGGAGTTTTATCCCCCTCCTTCCTTTTGCTGTTTCTGCTATTATCTGACTGGCTCTTTCTGTCTTATCTTTCTATCCACTGAGAGAAAAACACCCACTAGGAAGTTTAGACATGTGCCTGACTAATGTTTAGATTACGTGTTTCTCCCCCATCATTCATGGATCAGTGACAGCTTTCTCTACACAGTGTCCTCAAAACAATAACAGGCACAGTTGAAAACAAAAGCCAGTCATTTCTCTATCCCAGCTTTGAATTTCAGGGGACTCTTTTCTTATTCCCCCTTTTAGTATGGGAGGTAAAACATACAAACAAACAAAAAGAAGTCTTGAAATTCATACTTCTCAGCCATAAGAATCAGGAATTTGGAACTTTCTACATTCCAAAAATAAAATATCAAAATCATCTTTGATATCAAGAACCAAAGTCTCCTATACTAAGAACATAGAGCTTATGAAAATTAAATATACAGTATTAAAGAAGCAGGACATGACATGAGAGCACTTTGTGTTTTTTTCCTTTCTGGAATGAGATGCTAAGAGGAAAAGTTAGGCGAGTCATCAGGATCAGACAGAGCTTAGGATCTTTGAGAGATCTCAACTCTACCTTTCCTTGGAGTTGATATCCTCACAGGCAGTCGGGCAGGGGATGATTTGAGGAAAAGGGGTTTTGAGCTTCTCAGGCAGAAAAGGATCAAGGTCTGCTTCCTGACTGTAACCATCTGAGGACCCAAAATTGTATGGCTCCCAATGACACTAAGGGAGTCTTCAAAGGAGGGCAAATGGCCTTCAGAACAAGAGGGTCCAAGATGACAAGTAAATCTTCTTTGTTCCAGCTCCAGTAGAGAGGAGATAAGAAAAAACTATTTATGGTCATCAGGGAAGAGGAAGAAATCCCTAGCTGGTCACCAAGAGCTGAAGTAAAGTCTTCCCAGAACAGAGTCTGTGAAGATACGGCAGACGTGTTTGAGTTTCAGATGATCAGCAGTGCAGGTGAGAAGGGGTGTTGGGAGCCTGTTACCATGTGTAATCTGTGTGACATTGTTCCAGAGGGAGAGGAGCTAAGAGCCTTGGCATAAACTGCATCCCTGGAACACAGAAAAGTCAGGACAGCTTGAAACCTGAAGCTGTCCTTCACTGCTCATGTTACTTTCAGCTCTGTATGATTTAGCTCCTGGTAAGCTCTCTAGCCCCATTTGCTACTACTCTCCTGAGTCTACTCTAGCCCTGTACTTTTCTTACTCTTCTTCAAACATGAGAAGGTTATTCCTACTCAGACCTTGGCAGGCTGTTCTTTCTGCTGAAAACACTCTTTGTTCAGATCTTCACAGCTTTGTTCTTTCACTCACATCTCCAATCTTCGTTCAGATTTTTCCTCAGAGCTCCAAGGTTCTCTTCTTAAAGATGCTACCCACATCATTTTTCCTAAAATAGCCTCCTCTACCATCCGTGCCATCCGTTTATCCTGCTTTATTGTTTCCAGATTGCTTGTTATAATCTAAAGTTATAGACTTATGTGCATATTATGTGTGTGTGTATGTGTCTCAACTAGAGTGTAAGACTGTGAGGGCAAGGATGTACCAGGTCTCCTTCATGTTTATAGCTCTAGTGCCTAGCATATAACAGGTTTCAATTGATACTAGTTGAGTGGCTATATGAATGAATACATGAATTCTTCTTGCACAAAGATATGACCTGGAAGAGAGGGAGCAGAATGAGTAGAAATCTTGATAGGCTGGATATTTACCACAAGCGTGAAATGACTTAATAAATCTGAAGTGAGCGGGTTGCTTTTAACAGGTGAGATTCATAGTCCGTCCACATTCAGACATGCAAACACACTACTGCCTTCCCTCCACAGACCAGAAATCGGGGTTCACATGCAAGCTACATTGTATCAAAGTTGCTTTCCTTCCTATCTGAATTGCGATAATATATTTTAAGTCTTCCACTTTTTTATTGCCAGTGCTGATAAGGTATTAATTTGAACTAAGCTCTTCTCTTTCAATCTGTATCTCATCAAAGAACTGTAGTTTAATTAGAGAAATTTTTTGGAAATATTTTTTATTGGGCAAGAGAGCAATTATTCTAGATATTTTATCCAGATCATGATCACACACCCACACCAAATAAAGTACTCTGCTATTCAATAAAGTTTGTAAGGCATTTGGCCAGACACATGTATGTTTGGAGCTATACATGATTTTTGCATCCATTAGTTTTTCTCTCCCGATTCATAGCATCTTCCTTAAAAGCCAGTTTGTCAGGATCTTGAACCTAGCCTATGCATTTATCTCCATTATTACTTCTAAATTCCTGCAAGTGACAAATAAAAAAGGAATAAATTCTCTTCAGCCCTGGAATTTATTTTCCAGGCAGGGCTGTCGGTGGACCAGACTCATTAAACAAATGAGATCAGAATGATAAGAAAATTACAGCTGAAAGTATCCTCAAAAGAAAACTACAGGAGAGATTGGGGGAAGATCAAGGTAAAAGAATAAATGCAGGGAGCAAAAGCTTCTCTAGGACACTTGTCAGAATAATTATTTAAATGTCTTAAGGTATTGAGGAAAACCATGCCCAGCCCATGTCTGCAGTCCTACATCGAATATTTGACTTCAGGATGAAATTTGAGAGCCACACACTTTAGGGTGTGACTTTCCTAGCTGGGAAGAATGCTTGGTGTTGGCGTTCAATTTTACAAGAGAAGTAGTTACAGTTTGAGGTAACTCCAGTCTGTCAATGAAGGCTTGAAATAGGAAAAAACAAGCAAGCAAAAACCAAGCACTTCCTTTGAAAAGCAAAATAGACTCAATTTCCTCAATGTCAGAGGAAATTTCTCCTTATTTTGGCAGCTGGCCGGGGGCAGGGCGTGGGGAATGTAGGGGAGAAAAATTGTCTGCTTGTTACAGGCCCCTTGACTTTACAGTGAATGTTAGCAATCAGTAAGTCAAACCACATTGAAAGCATTTGCATGCCAGACCAGACCAGAATACTGTCCTGATCATAGCAGAGGCATACTGGGGAAATAAAACTTTAAATTTTTTTTTTCAATGTTTATTTATTTTTGGGACAGAGAGAGACAGAGCATGAACGGGGGAGGGGCAGAGAGAGAGGGAGACACAGAATCGGAAACAGGCTCCAGGCTCCGAGCCATCAGCCCAGAGCCTGACGCGGGGCTCGAACTGGCTGAAGTCGGACGCTTAACCGACTGCGCCACCCAGGCGCCCCAAAACTTTAAACATTTGCAGCGAAAATCCACACCAGGTATTATACAAATTAGCCTCAAACATCTTTCCCATATATAAAAATATGTCCCAGATATTTAAGGAAAATCAACAACATGGAATCAAAACACCAAGATAAACAAGGAGATCAAATTAGTGCAGAGCAAACAGACAAAATTCAGGAAAGAAAAACTGAACATTCTAATTAGTACACTCAAAAAGATTCAAGAGAATATGCCATTTAAAAACGAGAGCAGGAATTTGCAAAATAGAAAAAAAAATCAATGAGTATATTTGTTGGAAAACAAACATAGGAATGCAAATATAATTCAACAGAAGGGCTGAATAAAATAATTCATATTATTGAAGACTCTATTAGTAATGCAGAAGATGAAGTCCAGGAATTCTCCCCAGACACCCAGCCAGAAGACAAAATGATGGAAACCGTGAGTGCCAGGTTCCTTGTAACAGTAGTTTTAAAAGGATAAACAGTACCTTGAAGCATAATCCAATGTAAAAATAAAGGAAACATTTTCAAAGATAAAAAACAGAACAAAAAAAAAAAAAAAACTTAGGAGCTTTCTCTTAAAAGGGCTCACTGGGTGGTTTAGCAAAATTTGTACAATAACAAAAAAAAAATCAAACATATCCTGGAACTTTTTAGAACTCCATCAATAAATAAAAAATCCTAAATGCTTTCAGAAAACAAGAAAGGGAAATTAAGTTTACTTTCAAAGAAACAGAAACCAACATGATTATCAGATACTTTTTATAAAATACCATATAGAGAAAATAATGGCACATATCCTAGAATAGGTTCAAGAAGGTATTGTTTATTTCTAGTCTAATCTGTGTTGTTTGCCTCTTTCTGGTAGCTTTGGGTTTAGTTTTTGCTTTTTGAGGTTTGGGTTTAGATTATTTTCTTCCTCCTCTACATTTTTAAGTTGTAAAATTGGGTTGTTGACTGGACATCTTTCTTCTTTTTTAATATAAATATTTAGAGATATAAATTTCCCTCTTAGCACTTTCATAGCATCACACAGATTTTAGTATGTTGTGTTTTATTTTCATTTGTCCCAAAATATTTTGTAGTTTTCCTTGAGATTTCTTCTTTGACCCTTTGGTTGTTTAAGAATGTGTCATATAATTTTCATATAGTTGGGGATCTTGTAGTTTTCCTTCTATTGATTTCTAGTTTAATTTTATTATGAAAATTTACATTTTATGATTTGAACCCTTTCTATTTATTAAGACTTGTGACCTAACATATGGTCTGTCGTGGAGAATGTTCCATATCCACTCGAGAAAAAAATGTGTATTCTGATGCTGATGGGTATAATGTTCTGTATATGTCTGTTAGGTTTAATTGGTTTATAATGTTAAGTCCTTTATTTCCATATTAATCTTCTGTCTGGTGTTCTATGCATTATTGAAAGTGGGCTAGTGAAAATTCCACTATTACTCTAGATCTTTTTATTTCTTTATTCAGTTCTGTCAGTATTTGCTTTATACGTTTACAGCATTTGTGTTTAGACTTGTAACATCTTGGTGAATTGATCCTTTTATCATTAGGGAATGTCCTTCTCTGTGTTTTGTAACAGTTTTTGACTTAAAGTCGATTTTGTCTGTCATTAGGATAAC
Organism: Herpailurus yagouaroundi; assembly: GCF_014898765.1. Lineage (NCBI taxonomy): Eukaryota > Metazoa > Chordata > Mammalia > Carnivora > Felidae > Herpailurus > Herpailurus yagouaroundi. The sequence continues at coordinate 13,763,963 of NW_024412423.1, read as the reverse complement.
TAGCCTAGGCTCTGTTTTAGTTACTATTTGCAAGGCATAACGTTCCTGTCCTTTTACTGTCAAGCTATGCATGTCCTTAGATCTAAAGTGAGTCTCTTATACACAGTATATAGTTGAATTCTGTTGTTTTTTTAATTTATTCAGCCAATATGTGTCTTTTGATTAAATGAAAATTACATTTACATTTAATGTAATTACTGAAAGGGAAGGATGTACTACTGGCGTTTGGAAAATTGTTTTTTGTGTTTCTTACAGCTTTTTTGTCCTTCATTTTCTCCCTTACTGCCTTTCTTTGTGTTTAGCTGATTTTTTGTGATGATACTCTTTAAGTCCCTTCTCATTTCCTTTTGTGTATTCTGTAGATATTTTATTTGTGTTGACTGTGAGTATCACATACAATTATCTTAGAGTTATAATCATCTGTTTTAAACTGATACAAATTTAATATCAATCTCATGCCAAAGCTCCTGTACACCTCGGCCCCTTTTTATATTATTAATGTCACAAATTACATCTTTACATATTGTGTGTCTGTTACCATTGATTTATAGTTACTTTAAACATTTACCTTTTAAATCCTATAGAAAATTACAAATAGAGTTATGAGCTAAAATGGTAATACTATGTTTGTTTATGTATTTACTTTTATTAGAGAAATTTATATTTTCATATGGCTTCAAGATACTCTATTGTATTGACTTTCTCTTGCAGCTTTCAAGATTCTCTCTTTGTCCTCGACTTTCAACAGTTTGATTATGTGTCTCAGTGTAGGTTACTTTGAATTTATCCTACTTGAAATTCACTGAGTTTCTTGTATTTGTATATCCATTCTCTGCACCCCTCTCCCCCACCAAATTTGTGAAATTTTCAGCCATTATTTCTTCCAGTAAGCTCTCTGTCCTTTTGTCCCTCATTTCTCCTTCTGGGACTCCTATTATGCTATCTTGGCCTACTTTTTAGTGTCCCAAAAGTCCCTTGCATGCTGTCCATTTTTCTTTATAATTTGTCGGGGTTTTTTTGCTTCTCATACTCAGTCGTTTCCAGTGACTCATCTTCATGTTCACTCATTCTTCAGTCTGATTAAATCTACTACTGAACCTCTCTAGTGAATTTTTTCACTTCAGTTGTATTTTTCGGCTCCAGAAATTTTGTAATTCTTATACACACATACACACATAACTTTTTCTTACTATTTTCCTTTCGTTCATAAATCATTCTGATTTTGTATAAATTATTGCTTGTATTCTCTTTTAGTTTAATTAATATACTTAAGACATTTGTTTTAAATTTTTGTCTAGTCAGAGGTCTATGTTTGTTTAGTTTTGTTTTCAGAGATTAATTTTGTTCCTTTGGATTGGCCATATTTCCTTGTTTGTATGCCTTGCAATCTATTGTTGAAAAGTAAACCTTGGAAACCACAGCTACCTCTTTGAGCGTATGCAAACTGGCTATGTGCAGGGGAAAAGCCTCACTAATCAGCTCAGCATGAAGACTTAAGGTCTTCTCAGACCTTTTCTGAGCCTGCATCTTCTTGGGGCCTGTGTGTGTATATTCTTCAAAATATTCCATACAAATGTCTGCTTTTCAATGTTTTAATTTCCCCAGGAGTCTCATTCCATCTTCTTGGGGACTTAAATGTTCTAGTGCATTTCTTTGCTCATAATTTCTTGCCCCAGGCATCTGCAGGTCTTCAGTCTCCCTGCAGTTTCATGTGCCATGGTGTCTGCCACAGCCTCCCATGGCTTTCAACCTGGCATCTGTCCGATGCTGCCATTCCTCTCTGAGCTCTTAGTCCCGCAGTTTAGAAGCTAGTCCTTCTTGGATCTCACAGAAAGGCCACAATGTTGCACACAAGTTCTGCTTTTTTCCTTCCATCCCAAGGGAAGGAGCTTGGAATTGGGCAATTTCCCCCTGACTTTGTCATGCCACCGAAGGGAGGGAGAGTAGTAAGGGCAAGCAAAAACACCATGAAATATCCTACCATTTTGAGTGTGGCTTTTTCTTCATTGGTTGTTTGCTTGGTTGCTGCAGATTTTTAACTATTTTTTTCGGACCTCCTACAAAGCTATTTGAGTTAGTCTGGAACTATTTATTTGATGTTCCTAGGAGAGGATGAGAGCCTGAAGCTTCCTAGTGTGCCACCTTATGTCCACCCCCCGAAAGGTATCTTAACTCTATATGTGGTCTGATGTATATTTAATTGTGAGATTAAAATAAAGTCTCATTTGGGCATCCAGAGATTCAGTGAGCTTACCAGTCATGATGTCTTTCTGCATAAAAAATTCAAAAATATTGGGGCGCCTGAGTGGCGCAGTCGGTTAAGCGTCCGACTTCAGCCAGGTCACGATCTCGCCGTCCGTGGGTTCGAGCCCCGCGTCGGGCTCTGGGCTGATGGCTCAGAGCCTGGAGCCTGTTTCCGATTCTGTGTCTCCCCCTCTCTCTGCCCCTCCCCCGTTCATGCTCTGTCTCTCTCTGTCCCAAAAATAAATAAACGTTGAAAAAAAAATTTAAAAAAAAGTCAAAAATACTGCAGCAAAATCTTAATAGTAATTTTAAATATTAGTATTGTTATTACTATTATTCAGGTAATAGAAATCAAAGAATGGTAAATTAATAAACAGAAAACATAGGATTCTGTTTTTAAAATATTGATAAGTAATAAAAAAAATGCAATAACAATATAGGATAAAAATTCTAGAACAGTGGTTGATTACAAAGAAGACCGGAAGTAAGAAAAGTGATGGCTTGTTATATTCTTGTGCTGTTCAGATGGTGGATGCAATTTATTATAGGTTTTGATAACAAAAGCTTATGTGTCTGGCAGAGATGATATGGTATAACTGAGTTTAAAAGCACAGATCCATGGGGTGACTGAGTGGCTCAGTCTGACTCTTGATTTTGGCTTAGGTCATGATCCCAGGGTAGTGGGATGAGCCCTGAACTGGACTCTGTGCTGAGTGTGGAGCCTGGCTAATTGCTTTTTCTGGGTTGCCTGGGTGGCTCAGTGAGTTGGGCATCTGAGTCTTAGTTTCAGTTCAGGTCACAATCTGGTGGTTTGTGGGTTCAAGCACTACACTGGGCTCTGTGCTTAGAGTGCGTGCAGAGGCTGCTTGGATTCTCTCTCTCTCTCCCTCTCTCTCTGTGCCCCTCTCTCACTCATGCTTGCTCTCTCTCAAAAAATAAATAAATAAGCTTAAAAAAAAGATTCTGGTTTTTCCTTTCTCTTGCCCCTTTTCCCTGCTCGTGCTCTGAATAAATAAATAAATAAATAAATGCACAGATCCTGGGCACCTGCCTGGCTCAGTTGGTACCACATGTGAGTCTTGCTGTCAGGGTTGTGAGTTTGAGCCCTTGTTGGGTTTAGAGATTATTTAACAATAATATATATACATATATGTGTGTGTGTGTATATATATATATGTGTGTGTGTGTATATATATGTGTGTGTATATATATATGTGTGTATATATGTATATATATGTGTGTATATATATATGTGTGTGTGTGTGTGTGTGTGTGTGTGTGTGTGTATATATATATATATATATTCTTTTTAAAAGTGACAGTATAGATCCTAAGTAAAGTCCTATAAATCACAACCAGTAGAATATTAAAACAAATGGTAATATCCAGTGCCAGTGAAGGTATAGTGAAACTGATGACCTTATACACTGTTAGTGGAAGTGGAGTGGCTGAAGTCTTTCTGGAGAACAATTTGCAGTATTCATCAAATTTTAAAATATGAACATTTTTGCCCAGCACTTCTACTTTTGTAAAAATTACCTGGCATTTTACCTAAAAAGACATGTATAAATATTTTATTAACATATGTTTTTTTCTAAAATGAAAAATAAAAGGAAACTTGTACATCCATTACATGAATGGTTTTGGATTTTAGTGAATACATATTGTGAAATACTGTTTAGCAGCTTAACAGAGAAAGATCAATTGACATGCAAACAGCTCCAGGACACATCATTAGGTCAAAATGCAAGTAGAGAAAAGGTATACATTATGACTGTATTGTATAAGTAACAAGACGATATCACATATTTGTATGTGTATTTGTAAATGCATGGGAAAATCTAAATTATACTAATAGTTAATGATGGGAATGTGATTGGGCATGTCTTGGTGAATCAAAAGATTTTCGCTTTTTACTATATGTGCTTCTGTATTGTTTGAATGTATTGCCCATATTTTGTGTGTGTGTAAAATTAATGAAAGCATGTTTAATCAAACCAATTTGGAATAATATGACTGCCTAGTCACATAGGTAATTTATGTTTGTCATTAACATGGCTGAAAGGACCTTGCTACCATTTTTAAAATTTAAACATTTTTTTCTTAGAGGTTTTGGCACAGACACAAAATAACACAAAAATTGTTAGGGCCAATCCTGGTATTATTGAAGATTAGTAAACAGGTAGAGATAAATTTGTCTCTCTTCTAGGAAAAGAAAGAATGCAAGAACCGAGTGCTAAGTGGAATCAAATAGAAATGTGTATACAATTGAAATGTTTAAATCAACCAGTTCAAAACAAGGCTAATCCAAACAATGATAACCTGATTGTCTCCTGATGTATTATTAATTTGCCTCTCCAGCTACTTAGTTCACTGTTTGATACAGGGTTATTTTTAATTTGTGTGTGGTGTGTTAATTTTCATATGTGTTTTTTGTTAACAATTATAAGAAATTCCGTTCAGTCAAAGGATTTGATTATATACATTCTTGTGGGAGGACCAGAGCAGAGGTTTGGCACGCTGGTGTTCTGTGCTTTGGAACACTCCTTCCCCCATTTCTTTTAGCAGTCAGCAGAATAGGCTGACATGAGGGAAATGCCTGCCAAGGAACTTTAGAAGGAGGCAGTTTTTAATTAACAGGGGCCAGAGAAGGTGATAACCCCAAGGGGTAGTGAAGAGAAATTAACATGGAAAAGCAGGTCCACGCTTATGTGGGTCCCACAAGGCCGGCCGTATTAGTGGTGTCTGTTCTGATTGAACTTTTGCTGTGTCTTTTTATTGATTCACATGTCAGAATCTGACAAAAGGACTGCTGCCCGTCAGTTGTTTGCTCAGAGTGGTGGGTTATGGCTAGAAAATGCTTCCTTGTACAGCTGACTGCAGAGCGAGAGCTGTCGTTTTGGTTATCATTTTACAGACATGATTAATGTTGTTGGGCTTTACGTAAGAATTAAGCACATGCAGACACATACAGTCTGACAGGTTTACTTACCCTGGATCTTTGAGCCTTTTTATTCTCTTAGTTCTTTGCCTGGTTTTGCAGAAAACTCTTTTAATTATTAAAATATTTTAAAATGCAATTTCAGGGATAATACTTACGCTGACTGTTGCAGACACTTTTTTCTGCCATTTACCAAGCCCTTGGCTTAGGAAACATTTTAAAAGAATAATACCTTGTGAATAAATATTTCAAGTTTCTTTCCCAAGGATGAAAATGAATAGTAAATAAAGCATGTAAAGATCTTGTGAAATCAGCTCATGTAAGAAAGAGGAGAAGGTGGAGGGATTTTCTCTTCTTTTTTTTTTTTTTTTTTTTAACTGCCAAATATGGTACATTGAGCTGCCAAGCCTAGGGTGGGCCCCAGGAGAGCTTTTGTGCTTTTAGCACAGTGAGAATGGAAACATTCTTTAAAATATTTTAAGAACGTTTTAAACACTGTGTGGGTCTTTTTGCCTCTCTGAGAATCACACTTACTGTAGAATTCTCTGTGAGTTTACCAGTTTCAAAATAGGCTTTTATCTAAAGCAAGGGCAGACTTCCCGTACTTTTTAAAAAGAGGTGATGATCATTTTTTCTAAATTCAAATAGTTTTATCTCACTGTTAGCTTACTTGAAATACAGTATTTATTAAAGGCCAATTAATAATAAAATAGTAAGATCTTCAGTACTCTATCCTGATCCATTCCCTAGAGGTTTTTTCCCCCCTTTTTCTCATTTTTTTGAGGTTTTGAACCCATTTGTAAAGATGTTATTCAGCCACTTACATATCACTCGCATCCATAGTTAATGAGCATCTAAATCAATGGCCATTAACCACCTGTAGTAATTGAAGACTTGAAATGTGCTCAGTCTAGGGGTGCCTAGGTGGTTCAGTCAGTTAAACACTTGACTTCAGCTCAGGTCAGGATCTCATGGTTTGTGAGTTTGAGCCCCACGTCGGGCTCTGTGTGACAGCTCAGAGACTAGAGACTGCTTCAGATTCTCTGTCTCCCTCTCTCTGCCCCTCCTCTCCCCTCCCCTGCTCATGCTCTCTCTTTCTCTCTCTCTCTCAGAAATAAATAAACATTAACAAAAATTTTAAAAAAAAGAAAAAAAAGAAATGTGCGCAGTCTGAATTGAGATACACTGTAAGTGTGAAATGCACACTGGATTTTATAGATGTATTATGAAAAATAGAATATAAAATATCTCAGTCACTTTTTATATTGATTATATGTTTTTATAATTTATTTGATATATTGGGTGAAGTATATTTTTTTTTAATTTTTTTTTCAACGTTTATTTATTTTTGGGACAGAGAGAGACAGAGCATGAATGGGGGAGGGGAAGAGAGAGAGGGAGACACAGAATCAGAAACAGGCTCCAGGCTCTGAGCCATCAGCCCAGAGCCCGACGCGGGGCTCGAACTCCCGGACCGTGAGATCGTGACCTGGCTGAAGTCGGACGCTTAACCGACTCAGCCACCCAGGCGCCCCTGAAGTATATTATGAAAATAGTCTTACATGATTGAATTTTTTTTCAATGTAGCTACTAGAAAATTTAAAATTACCTGTGTGTCTCACATTGCCTTTCTATTGGAAGCATTATTTTGGGGGCTAGTAAAATTCACTATTTATTAAGAATTTGCTACATGACATGTGCTATGTTAAACAGTTGATATGTATTATCTCATGTAACCTTGTAATTACCACTGAGATAGATGATATTGTTACCTGTCTGTAGACAAGGAAGTTTAGGCAAGAGGTGTGAAGTAACTTGCTTAAGATTAAGCAACTGTATAAAAATATTTCACTTTTCCTTCAATACTTTTTATTGACTATCTACATCTTATTGTGTGTAAGACATGGAACTCTGCATGGGCAATGCACTGTAATTAATTACTCTGTGATATGTATTAGTGCAACTCTAGATGGATTTGGGGAGATTAAAGATGGCCCAATTAATTTTTGCAAACTCTATTTATAAGGTGTATTAGGTTTTAGAAGATAAAGCATTAAAGTGCTCACAGAAATTTCTTATATTCCATGGTAGGAAATGTTTGAAATGCGTCTTGTGAAAAGTTTGAAGAGAAGACATTATGTGAAAGAGACTGACAAATAGTATTGAATTTAGAGCCAACTCTCATTTCAAATATAAGGTTTAAGGTTTATATATCTTTGGTATAGGAGAGGATCAGGTGGTAGTTCTAGACCTGGACAATTCTCTTATTTTCTGCAGAGCTGGAAGTGTTTTGTTGAGCACAGTACACTTCTTCTCAGCCATGTTCAAGTTAAGAGGAAAATCGGAATCAAGAGAATGAGAGGGACAGAGAGAATGAATTAGCCCTAAAGTGTATTAGCCTTGAAATGCATTGTGTCTCCCCCAAATCTCTTAAAGATCTCAATATCTAACCAGGCTCCCACAGAAAAAAAAACTTCAACATCATTTTCAATTCCTTCCTCTCTGACATTCTAATCTATTCTTTTCCATACCCTCAACTTGGCCTTTTCCTCTCTTACTTACTGCTCTTACTTAAAGTCAAATTCTGTAGAACTTTTTATAGTCTCCAACATGGTTCCTGTATCCAGAACCTTCCCACTATAATTTATCATCCATATTGCCACCACGGCTATTTTTCTAAAACATAGATTTGATTGTATAATTTCCTTACTTGAAAGTTTTGGGAGGATCCATTTAGCCTCCTTAGATTTTTATTTATTTATTTATTTATTTATTTATTTTTATTTATTTATTTATTTATTTAAATTTTTTTTTTCAACGTTTATTTATTTTTGGGACAGAGAGAGACAGAGCATGAACGGGGGGAGGGGCAGAGAGAGAGGGAGACACAGAATCGGAAACAGGCTCCAGGCTCTGAGCCATCAGCCCAGAGCCCGACGCGGGGCTCGAACTCCCGGACCGCGAGATCGTGACCTGGCTGAAGTCGGACGCTTAACCGACTGCGCCACCCAGGCGCCCCAACCTCCTTAGATTTTAAGGTTAGACTTCTCAGGAAGATATTCCCTGCCTCAATGTATCTTCCCAGCTCCCACCTCTCCCTGCTTAAGCCACCTATTTTCCAGTCACACTGAAACTACGCAATTGCTTCTGCATGAGCAATTGGGAATTAAATGTCTGAATCCTGCCAGTAAGAGTACCATTTCACCACATGTGTGTGGTCACAGCCGGAGATGAATTCATACCAGATCCCTGAAGCCTGAAGGCTGTGTGCATTCTGGTTGTTATTTGATGATTCAGATTCACACTGCCAGACCTTTGTAAAGCCTGAGTTTTACCTGATAGATTCCAGAAAAAATGCCTTAAGGAACACTGGCCTTTTCTATTTCCAAATAAAATCTGAAACCACTTCCTGCTGGAAAATGTGAACCTGATCCTGATGGTTTTTATTTCTCCATGTCATCATTTAGGTCAAGACAATGATGTTGAGAAAACATTTATTATTCCTGAAATCAAATCCTAGGAAAAAAGTATTGACAGATGATATTTTAATTGGTTTGGCCTCTCTGGTGATTAAATAATCGTGAAACCTCTTCTGTTTAACAACGGCTTGGAGTCCTTTGTATTCTTGCCTCGAAGCGGAGCAGTTTCTAGCTGGTAACACTGTGATTGATTTTTCCATATCAAATACAATGTTACGGTCTATTGTTTCCATAGCAAACATATAGCATCTGTCTTCAAATTCAGACTGTGGTCCTGCACTAGCCAGTATTACTTTATATGACCACATCCTTCCATTACAAGTATGAGTGGATTAATATCGATTTTTTCCCCTCTTGTCCAAGACTGAAGGTCTATCTTAACAGAAATAATTTACACAGCTGGCATATAAGGATATGCTTACTCCTCCTTACTTTCATGGTAAAGATTATTGCTTCGTCTGAAAATCAGATTCTGCTATTTTTAACCCATAAATAGGTTGAAAAGGGCAACATGCTTTGTAGCTCCAGCCATTTATGTTGCCGTATGTTTCCAATAACATCTTGGAGCTTTTAGAAAACTTTGACCTTTTCTTCTGTTCAAAACTGTAGAAAAACCGCAAGGAGCTGGCAAAACCATGTATCACCCTGACTTGAATGCAGTATGATTTAGCTAAACACCAAGAATTCTAAAGTGTGCGTGTAACCCATTTTATAAGTTTAAATTGTTCCTCTTAAGCCAGAAATTGACAACAGAATCTCTCTGCTTCATCCAATTATAATTCACGAAATTTCCGCCCACCCCAGCCCCAAAATACACTCATCCCCATCTTTGTCCTGTTGCTCAAGAACATTTCCTTGCCTCAAATGCCCTCACTCTCCTCTATCGCTACACTAAACTTACCCACACTTCACAACTTAGATCAGATTTTGACTTACTCTCTGGAGCTCAGTGAAACTGTTCTGGTCCTTGGTGGTTTTTCCTTTTATATTCTTCTAATGGTAAAGTAAGCACTGTAAACATGAAGTTTTAATGACATCATCTCTTGTGTATACCTGATATGGTCCTGGATGTCACCCAAGGTATAATCAGCTTATAGGTGAAATGTATGTGAAAGAGTCAAACTACGGAGCCCTGCAAATGTTAGTTGTATCTGAATTTGTACTCTTTTAGTTCCTTAGTATCTCACCTAGCAGCAGGTGAGGCTAGTGTTAACCGGTAGCTGCAAATTCCAACATGGCGGAGTTTCTTGTTCCAATACTAGCAATGTGAACGAAGACCGAATTAAGAAATTAAAGAATCTGAGTTCCAGGCCTGGTTTCACCACTATCAAATTGTATCACCTTGAGCAAGGTAATTGCCATTTTCGGATTCAGATTCTTTGCTTAAAAATGATGTGGCCATGACTGATGAGACCACAGAGAACTGCTTTTTCTTTTATACGCTCAGTCCCAAAATCCATGTGATGGATTCTGCGCTAAATTCTGTGCCGTGCATGACCCTGCCTCCATTTTTCGTGGGTGATGGGAGTAGAGCGTTCCTGACTCAAGCTGAGCCAAACTCTTGCTTTGAAGAGGGAGATTTTTCTCTTTCTTGGTGTGTATACTTATTTTACTGAAGTATATTTTTCAGCAACGTCCTGACAAAGAATTCCTTGTATGTTTAAGTGCACCTTTAGTCTACCTTCACACTTGATTGAAAGTTTGGCATAGAATCGTAGCACAAAAAGAATTTTCTCTCAAAATTTGAAAGCACAGCTCTACTATCATCTAGCTTTGGTGTTGCTGTTGAGAACCTGACTCCCTTTTCTTTGTGTATTTTTTTGCTGTTACTTTTTTATTAATGCAATTTTCTTCTGACTCTCTGAGGACATTTATTATAGCTTAAAAGAAAATTAAACTTGTTGAACCTCTTGAATTTGGGGAAGGTATTTATATTTGTGTCTTTGTCAAACCTGGGAAAATTTTGGTTATCATTTCTTTAAATAATTTCTCTGACCCTTTCTCTCATCTCTTTCCAGGACTCTCACAGTGCTTGTGTTGGTCTCCTTGATAGTATCCTACACGTCCCTTAGGCTCTATTCACTTTTCTTAAATCTTGCCCTTTCTGTTCCTCAGATTCAATAATTTTAATTCTCCTATCTTCACATTCACTGATTCTTTCTTCTGCCTGCTTAAGTCGGCCTTTGAATCCCTTTAGTAAAATTTTTATTTCAGTTATTGTATTTTGTAGTTCTAGAATTTCCTGTTTCTTTTTTTGTCACTCTTTATTGATACTTCAGTTTTGTTCCTTCATCATTTTCTTGGCTCTCCCCACATCTTTCTTTAGTTCTCTGAAGATCTTTATAGTAGTTATTGTAAAGTCCTCTTACAGCAGGTCCTCTCTCTGGTATGGATGATTTCCTTTGGTTTATTTTTTTCCTTTGAATGGGCCATACTTTCCCATCTCTTTGTATATCTTTTGTTTGTTTGTTTTCATTTTGCCTTTTGGTCAATAACTGGACATTTGCATCTAATCATGTGGTTATCTCTGATAATCAGATTCTCCCCTTCCCTGGGTCTTGAGGTTTTGTTTGTTGATTGTTTTTCTCTTTGTTTTGAATCCATCTGAGGTGCAAACTTCAGGTCTTCTCTTTTTTTCTGACACTGTGCCTTTCCCAGACTATGCATAGTGATCTTTTGGTTTCCAGTTTATGCAATCGCTTTTCAATGTCCTAGTCATTAATATCTGGCTTCTAAGATGAGGAAAAGAAAAATGAAGGGGTGGGGGGAGGTGCCACCAATTTACATCTCCTAGAACTTGCTTCAGCCCAAGGGTTTGGGGAGTGGAGTGAACGCAGGCCAAGTTGCCTGCCACAGGACTGGTGGTGGATAGGTAACCACTGCTGAGCTGAGGCTGAAATTAACTGCAGTTTGTCCCTTAAGCTTTGCCTTCACAGTTGTAAAGCTCCTATGGATTCCAGAGTTCTAAAATAGTTGCATTAGGTAGATTCTGCCAGTGCACTTGTTGTCTAGGTGGGGAGACAGGTTCCTGGTATTTTCTACCCTACTACTTTCTCAGAATTCTCTCTGTAAAATAATATGTACACATTTATTTAATTCTTATTTTTCAGCCACATGCCAAAACTTCTTTGTAAGGTACATGCTCAGCCTGAATCTCAAGCTTCCCATTTTCACATTCTATAATCTCATGGGGCTCCAGCCTATGGACCATGAAATCATGACCTGAGCTGAAATCAAGTCAGATGTCTCACTGACTAAGCCACCCAGGTGCCCCTCAACTACTTTTAATGTAGGTTTTCAAATATTCTGTTTTCAGCTCAGTCATTAGACTGAGTTCAAAGTGCTAAACTTTTCAGCAGTATTTAGGGAAAATTGGGTCATTTATAGTCCATGTTCTCCTTTTCCTGGCGCTAAAATTTTAATTTCTTCCACTGTGCTAAGATAGTTATCACTCCACCATTTGCTTCCCATTTTCCAAAAATTGGTTCAAATAAACTCATCTTCCATTTTCCTCTCTATTATTTTTCTGTCCTTGTTAACTTATAATGTAGTTATGCCATTTTTTAATTATTATGCTACTCTTATTTGGTTTTGTGGGGTAAGAAAGGATGTGATTCCTTTGCAACATTAAGCCAGAAGTAGGATTCAGGAATATAGATAATTATTAATAAGCTTCCTAGCTGATCTCATTTCACACTTGTTTAAAAAAAAAATTGCTTCAGAGGAGAAACAGATGTGAATTGGGAAACACTGGCTCAGAGAAAAAAGTAGGCATGAAAACAAAATTTTATTTCCTGAAATAAGTGCTTTCGTAGAGGTGTATATGTTACTATGGGAGCAAATGATGTTGAGGGGAAACTAGCTAAGATTTGGGAATGGATTTTTCCTCAGGAGGTAAGATCTCAAGGGCAGATACAGTTCAGCCAAGGAAAAAGTCCAGCGAGAAGACTGAAGAGAGGAAGTAGTTCATCACCGGTTGGAGCCATACAACTCATTAGAGAAATGTAACCATGTTTGGTATGGATGAGGCATGGATGGGGTTGGCTGTGAGGAGGCTGGAATGACAGTAGTGGTAACAGATGAGGTCAAAATGTAGGAGGGTTGTGGGAAGATGTTAAGCACATAAGGACAGTTACTAGCTACATTCTGTGAGGAGATGATGGAAAGGGCCAGGAGAAAGAAAAATGTGAACCTGGACGTAGAAAGATCAATAGCCTCTTGCTATCACCATTTGTAAGGGTTGATGATGTCATAAACTAAGATGGTGCAAAGGCCTGTGAGGGTGAACTCAGAAAATATTTCGGAGGAAGGACGACTGAGATTTAGTGACCAGTTATGTAGAGACGAAACGGGGAATAGGAACAATGGCTGTCAGGTTTCAGTTTTGAACTGAGTGGCGGTGACACCATGCATTCCAAAAGAGAAACACAGAGTTTTAAGAGGAGTGGCAGAGAGCTAGTGGAGATCATATTTGGGTGTTGATTTTTATGACATGAAGTATCTAGTAGAAATGTTGGGTCATCAGTTTGGATTAGAAATTTAGGAGAGAGTTTGGGATGGAGGGAAAAGAGGTGGTGGTTATTCATTTATATGTCATATAAATTTCCAGAAATTTCCCTGGAGAGATTATAAAATCAGAGTAATAGCAGCTACCAGCTATTAAATATTTATTATGTGGTGTTCATAGTTGTGAGTGTTTAATGCTAACAACAATCTTACAAGAAAGCTACTTCCCATTTTTTTTACAGAGAAAGCAAGAGCCAAAAGGATGAGCTGCTTTCTGTGGGTCCCCTAATAAACATGTGAGGGAGCCACGATGCAAACACAGATTTTCTTTAATTCTAGAATATAATCTCCATTTTTCTCTCCTCAAGGCTAAAAGTAGTTGAGTTGAAGACAAAATTCATTCAAGGAGCAAGCACCTGAAAGTAATCCTTGAAAGTTAATGATAAGTAGCAGCTCTCCTGGTAGAGAAAAAGCAAAAGAATGTAGGGTTGTGGACTTTAATAGAAAAAAGAAATTCAGGGAAACAGTTAACAGTGGCAAACACCACAGGAAGTTCACATAAGACAACAGAAAATTATCTGTTGGATTTGTCCACAAATAGGCCTTAGCTGACTTTGGTGGGAGTGAAGTCTGTGGTGTGCTAGAAGCTGAAGCACATCACTGTAAACTGTTAAATAAAAGAGTGAGGACCTAGAAACAATTAAGTCAAGATGTCAGGCTGTGAAGGTGATGTGAGATGAAGGGTTCTTGTTAGGTGTAGCATATGGGAGAAGGATAATATGAAAGAGACTAGAGCACGTCTAGATGTTAATGGTAAAGAGTAAGCAACCAACAGTGAATTTGAAAAGAAATGGCCTAATTTATAAACTAATGTTGCTGAAGGATTCCACCATAGCCCTGGAGTAGAATTTTATCCATAGACTTTTACGATTGGGAAAAAAACAATTTTTTTTTCCGGTTATAAATGTAAGTCTGCCTTCTTAAAATTTAAATACAAACATGTAGAAATTAGAACCTAAAAGTGTCCCTCAGGGTGTCTCTGAGTGGCTAGAAGGTTGAACAACTGACTCTTGATTTCAGCTGAGGTCATGATCTCATGATGGTGATATTGAGCCCCACGTTGGGCTCCATGCTGACAGTGCTGAGCCTGCTTGGGACTCTCTCTCTCCCTCTCCCTCTGCCCCTCCCCTGCTCACATACTCTCTCACTCTCTCTCATAAATAAATAAATAAATAAATAAATAAATAAATAAATAAATAAATAAATAAAGTACCCCTCAATTTCCAACCTTAACCCAGGAAAACTGCTTTTGAAAGTTGTTTATATTTTCAACAACTATGGAACTATAATGTTAATACTGGTATATGAAAAGATTTTTCACCTTTGAATGATGTATCACAGACAGACTTCTCTTCATGTTAAGACCAAAGAGCAGTGTCAGACTTTTAAAGTCTTTATAATATTAATAATCTTCACAATACTCATTGTACTCCATTGTAGGATATTGTGTTAGTTCATTTGGGCTGCTATAACAAAAATATCATAGACTACCCAGGCTTAAAGAATAGAAATTTATTTCTTGCAGTTCTGGGGGCTGGAAGTCCAAGGACAAGTTGCCGGCCATCTGGTGAATGGCCACTTCCTGGGTCATAGACAGTTGTTTCCTTGGTTTCCTTATATAGCAATAGAAACAAGGGAGCTCTCTCTGGCCTCTTGTCCTAAACGTTCCAACACCATCCATGAGGACTCTACCCTCTTGACATAATCATCTCCCAAAGGCCTCATCTCCATTTACCATCCCCATGGGGATGAGGTTTCTCAATGAATAAATTTTGGGTGGACACAAACGTTCAGTCTACAGTAGATACAATAAAACTTTGGGTTACAAGTAACCTGTTCTGTGAGTGTTCCACAAGACAAGCAAACATTTTTAATAAATTTTAACTTGATAAATGACCGGCGTCTTGCAATATGAGTCGTATGTGATGCCAAATGTCACATGATCACTACTGAGCCAATGGTTCTTGAAGTTCACTTTGGTATACAAGTGCTTTGGATTACAAGCATGCTTCTGGAACAAATTACACTTGCAAAACAAGCGAGCATATTTTACTCTATGTTTAACTCACTTTGTATTTTATTTAACTCTATTTAATTTAAGTCTATATTTTACTTTATATTTAACTAATTGTGTATTAAAGGACATGCAGAAAGGTTTTAATATTTGCTACTAAAAAACATAATAATTGTATTATAGTATGATCCTTTTTTTTCTTGGAATACCTTTCTAAAAGTATAACAGCTGGGTGAAAGAACAAGAAGTTAGTTCTCGTTAACACATTGATAAATAAGTCTAATCTCTATTCTCACCATTAGGACATGAGTCAGGAGGATTTCCTCCAAAGGAATGGGTGGGTAGGAATGAAAGGAGACTGTAAATGAAGACCTGATTTTATAAATTGGGCAAAGAAAACTGAGGGACCGTCCTGTCCACCTCTTACCCTCCCTTCACCCTACTGCTATACTTTCTAATTTCTCTAAAGTAGAGGCAGAGCTTTGTGCTTACAGTAGAGATGGAGGAGATGCCATAGGGATTTGAGGAGAATGGAGATTGTTTGAAAAAGCCAGTACGAGGAAAGAAAGAGAGTTGAGTGTGGAAACTGAAGGAAATCTGGTAGCAGTGAGACCCAATTGGATGTCAAAGGCCATCAAATTGTACTCATGGTAATCTATCAGATCATGTGATATTTTTTCCAGCAATCCTGGTGTCAGTGCAGAGAATGTAGTTGAAGGATTCACCCGGGCTGAGATTTGGCTAGTTGGGTCCAGCCAAGAGACAGAGAGGTAAGAAAGGGTAAACTGACATGGGATCCAGGCTGGATTAAAAAAATAAGGGAAGACTCTCAGAAGGGAGTATATAGATTTAGAAATCATAGAGTACTAACTGCCTGGCAGTGTTCCAACTGTATGCATTTATACTGTTTTCACTGGCAGTATCTTTAGTATATTGTTTATATATTATTGCTTACACATGTACTTCTGTTTATAGAGCCATGCTTTAAGATGTGTCCATACCAAACTGCAAATAATCAATTTACCGAATGACTTTTGGATCATTTAGAAAGTTAGCATTTGCATTGCCCCTTTGTCCATGTGTGTTTCCATTTTTAGCCATGCGATCATGACATGCAGACATGCTCATTTGTGTCCCTGCAGCAACACAGCAGTTGAAGGTTGGCCAACCTACGAGAAAAATGCTTGTTACAGCCATACTACTAAAGCTAATCAGTTTTATTATAGAATTTAAAATAATGGAAATTATATTGCTCTAATAAGTTTATATGATCAGATTCTTGTAAATGTCTTTGAGGGTCATCAACAAGCACTGCCTTTATAAACTGACATAACAGAACTTTCTTCTGATAAAATGTAGTTCAGGAACACCTGGGTGGCTCATTTGGTTAAGTGTCCAACTCAATTTTGGCTCATATGACGATCTCACGATTTGTGAGAGAGAGCTTCACATTGGGCTCTGTACTGACAGTGTGGAGCCTGCTTGGGGGTCAGTCTCTCTCTCTTTCTCTCTCTTCCCCCTCCCCGCTCATGCTGTCTCTCTCTCAGAATAAAGAAATAAACATTAAAAAAAATGTAGCTCATAATATCTAGTGTTTCATGAACTCCTTAAATTTCTATGTGTAGCAAAATGGTTTGAAGTTATACATTACTTTGCTTCAATAGGTACAATTCTTAGGAGTTCCAAAGTCTTCTTGATTGCTTTCTTAAAAAAATTTGAAAACTAGTAAGACTTTATAATATAATCCAGTTTGGCGTACCTAAACTTGACTCTGCTTGAACTTAGCATTGGCTCACACTTTTACGAATTATCCAGCTAATACAAAATTAAGAAGGTGATATTAAAGTCCTCATCATGTCCTTTAAGGCATAAATTTTCAAAATAAATTCCTTTCTTCTCCCTTTGTGTTAAAACTCCGTTGCTCTAATTCACGTATCTGAGAATTTAAAGTGAATTCGTTAATCCTTTTTATTCTTGGAAAATATTATCTAAAGATTTTGTGTGTTTGTCCCTGGTGTTAATGTATAGTTACTTCATACAGAGGACATGAAATACACTTTTAAGTATCCTTGGTGAGAGATTTTTTTCAAAATGCTTTTTTTTCCCTTTTAATAAGTATCAATCAACTACCTAAATACTGTGTAAAACTCTGTAAGATGTGGGGAGCGGAATATTGTCCTTGGCTGTACTGATCCCTTTTTTTTTAATTTTTTTTTTCAACGTTTATTTTTATTTTTGGGACAGAGAGCATGAATGCGGGAGGGGCAGAGAGAGAGGGAGACACAGAATCGGAAACATGCTCCAGGCTCTGAGCCATCAGCCCAGAGCCCGATGCGGGGCTCGAACTCATGGACCGCGAGATCGTGACCTGGCTGAAGTCTGATGCTTAACCGACTGCGCCACCCAGGCCCCCCTGTACTGATCCCTTTCTTACCTGTGTTTATAGTCTAGGATGTCTAAAGTGATGTTAGGTGGGATCCTACGTTGTTAAATCAAGACACTCTGTGACCTCTTGGACAGTTCTGTCGGCTGGGCTACTGTGGGCAGAGAAGGAAAACTCATATCAGAGGTATATATGAATCCTTGTTGTCTCCTAGGTGGAATAGGTTTGTTCTAAACAATTTGCCACCAAGAGGCTAGTTAGTCTCCTCAAGGGATGGAACTACATCAAAGGTTCAGTGTTGGTCTCCTGCTGATATGCAAGACGTTCGACAGTGGCAGCAGCTACATCAGCATTGATGAGTGGTGCCCACTATCCTGGATATGTGTATAGCCTCCACCTCTGCCGTTATGATTTTTGTCTTCAAGAACTCTTGTGCCAACACTGGGGTGGCTGATATCCACTGGAGGAGTCCTCCTTTATACAGAGCCTTCTTTGGGTGGATGTCCCCTGGTGAGAAGAGACTTGGCAGGACACACAGGGCTGCACTTAGCTTCTGTTCCCATAGATGCACTCATATTCTTCTTACCCGTACTCCTTGCCTTAGCTTTACAATCTTGTTCCTTTCAGGCCCCGACCGAGCGATTTGCCACTGTCTTTGCGTCTACGCCTATCTTCACCTCAGACCAGTTCTCCCTCTACATCAAGTCACTGAATAGGTATGTGGCTCAAAGCTCTGTCTACTGGGGTAAGTCATGTGAGAAACGACTGTCCCATGTAAAGAGGATACATTTATCTTGGTCTGAAGGACTTTTCTCTTTCACCTCTTCGTGATTCTTGCTTCACCAATACCCTTGCTTGGAGCATACACTGTCAGTGTCCTATGCCTACTGCTTCCATATGGGTAATAAAGTGTCATGGAAAACACCTGGGACTTTGCCTAAATGTAGGTAGATAGACAATGCTGCGGGGTTACCATTAACACTGCTGACAGTAGCTCTCATCCAATGACCGCATGTGTTCATGCATAAATAGCCCATCTTCCTCACCCCTACGCTGGGATAACTTTGAGGCACTTTCTATACAGAATTCTACAAACTAGAGTGTACCTGAGCCTCAAGTGGCTCTGATGATAGCATGCTCAATAAGACTCTCCGATTGGCTTCTTTGTCTTACTTTGTATCTCCCTACTGGTGGATTATAAGATCACCTTCCAGATAAATAACTTGCTTTAAACTCCTTGGCTGAGGGTCAGTGACATGGGTCCCAACTTTGGAAAGTTGATTCTAGAAAGCTGTCTTACAGAATAGGATTCTAGAACTGAATTAATTGCAAGCCAGGACACTGCTAGTATTAAGTGGTAGGAGGAGAGAGCCTGTGGTCCTGGAGCATGAGAATCTCTGTAGTGGTATGACACAGGGTATAAGTGAAGGGGGTGCACTGATGTATGCAATAGCTCTAGAGCTTGATTCTTGACAATATGGCTTTTGTTAATGGACACAGATGTTCTAATGGAAGAATACAGATCAGCCAACTATCAGCTCCGATTACAACGTGAAAACTTAAAAGTGATCTATGGCAGTATTTACAAAGACCTTTATTGACTTTCAGCCAAAGGCTGAAAATCTGCACTCAGATTTGATTGTGAGAGTTCTAGATTTAAAAAGGGTGCTGATATTACAGCTTTTGTGAAAAAAGATAGGGACCAAATACGAAGGTGTTGAGATTCTGAGACTGGAGTTGGCGACATGAAGAGAGGATGCATTTAAAAAAGTATGAAATCTTCTGATTCCCCTAAACCCTCTGTGCTGGTAAAAGTGGCCTTTTCTTGATAGAGGACACCTGTCCCCCACTGCCTAGTGATTTTGCAAAGCTCTCACCTGAATCAAATACTTTGTAATATGGCACTTGTCTTCTCAAGAGATGTCCCCATCTCTCCTCTTTGCTTTTAAAGCAATAAGAATAATCATGCTTCAAAAGTGTTCAAGCACGGGAGAACTGTCCTGAATACTCAAAGGAAGGGATTATTCAGCCTGAGAGAACTGGATATATAATGTATAATGGCAGAAGCAGCTAAAAATGCCAGGGGAGAATCTTGAGAGTGCTGGGGCAGGGAAGGTGGGATATGAGACCAAACTGTAGAGTTTTCTGATGTGGCAACATTGTCTGGATTTAACATTATGGAAGGATCATTGGAGCCAGTGATAATATCCTGCTAGAAGACCCTGTGGTGTTTAAAACACTGATGGCCTAGAGTAAAAGAGGTAGGACTGCTCGAATGTCTTGACATAGTAATAAAGAGGAACCTAAAATGCTTGGACAGCAGGACATACACGGCTGGATTTACTACATAAGTCCAATGACCTGACAGCTGTCTATAATCCCCAGGCAGGCTGCAAGGACACTGTTACCTGTAAAGTGTTAAAGAATTCACTAGTAAATAGGTACCAGAATGGTTGGGAAGTTCAGTGGTAGATGTCTTCTATAGGCCATAGATGATAGCAAGAGATGTTGCTATGAAATGAGGCTCCCCATTATTCATATAAAATACTAAAGGATTCTGGAATAGCATAGACCAACTGGTGGTATTTAGCCATCAGAGGCAAACTGGAAATTATAACCATAATAATGATACTTATCATAATAGTAATTCTCTGTCCACTGGGAAGATTTCCGTTCTTCTTGTTTCAGAGATTGCCCTGAGTGGGGCTGTAATGTGAATTGTCCGTTGTAAAATATTTTTTATTTATTTTTTTAAATATAAATCAAAGTTAACATATAGTGTAATAATGGTTTCAGGAGTAGAATTTAGTGATTCATCACTTAAATACAACACCCAGTGCTCCTCTCAACAAGTGCCCTCCTCAATGCCCATCACCTGTTTAGCCCATCACCCCACCCAACATGGCTCCAGCAACCCTCAGTCTTTGCTAGCAACTTTAAGATCAGTGTCAGGTCCAAGAGAATGAGCTTTGTGCGGTATTGAGGAGTAAAGAGGGCCTCAGAGAGAATAGAATCTTATCGCTGAAGTACCCAGGAAAGATATAGCCTGGAACTAGACATGAATGAACAAGTAAGAGTGAACAAAGTGACTAGATGTTATAAATAAGGAAAGATTCAGTAAGACCAAGCCTCTAAAGCTGAAGTTGTTCCCCTGGAGTCCATGACCCTGGAGATGTCTGTGGAAGGAATTCAGGTGGTCAGTGGACTTGACCTAACTTTCGCTAATCCCTAATTGGAATTTACCGTTTCTTTCAATTACGACTATGGACAGTAAACAACAGTAATAATAGCACCCTATAACCAATAGAAATCACAGGTATTTTCATATAAGGTTTGTTGCAGACCTTAATATACCATTTACACTTAACCATGCTTCAGAATTGCACTGTTTTTTGACCCACCACTAGATCTTGTATTTAACACATTAATAGATCAATACATATATGCGTACATCCCAGAGTTGTTTTTGAAAAAAAGTTAAAACCAATATTGTAATGTTTGATTTCCTTTGTTATCCTATGTACATTATTTTAAAAAGGTATTTCGAGAAGGGATCCACAGCCTTTCATAGGCTTTCAAAGTCGTTTGCTAGGGCTGCTGTAACCAAGTATCACAAACTTGGTGGCTTAAACAGCAGAAATTTATTATCTCCGTACTGGAGGCTAGAAGTCCAACATCAAGGTGTTGGAAAGGCTGATTTCTATTGCAGACTGTAAGGGAGATTGTTCCATGCCTGTCTCTTAGCTTCTCCTGGTTCCCTGGCAATCTTTAGCCTTCCTTGACTTCTAGATGAACCTCTCCAATCTCTGTCTTCATCCTCATGTGGTGTTTTTCCTGTGTGCATGTCTGTCTCCAAATTTCCCCTTTTTATACTCTAGTCATTTTGGATTAGAACCCACTGTAATGACCTCGTCTTCATCACCTCTGTAAAGATGGTATCTCCAAAAAAGGTCACATTCTGATATCCTGGAGCTTAGGACTTCACCATACATCTTTGCAGGGACATAATTCAGCCCCTAACACTTCCAAAGTGTCTATGGCACACGAAAAGGTAAGGGCACTGCTTTAAAGTTGGGTGGGTCCCGAAGAGCCTGATAATATTTCAGGTTTAGCCGGGCTGGTAAAATAGGGACCATGCCTTAAAGTTTACCCAGCCTGTATAGAGTTTGTTTGCTGGTATTTCCTCATGCAGGCAAACTACTTGTATACTTTAAAATGGCTGACTTCCTAGTGAAGCCTGGGGGAGAAGAGTGATACCACCAGAGAAGAGAAAGAGCAAAGACTATAAATTCCCGGGGCCCAGTGTCAGGAGGGGAAATCCCGTCTAATCTCCCCAGGTGGTGGCAGCTGAGTAAATTACCTAGCAAGCATCTGTAACGCATTACATTGCAATTATCCCCGAAGAGTTCTGAGGGCTTGTAAGCAGCTGAAGATAAAAGGCAACCCTGCTAGAGGAAGAGCTGCTTCCTTTGCCATTTTCCAGTGTTTGAGGAAATACACCTCATAGGACAGCCGTCTCTTTCAGTCAGCCTTAAAGTCCAAATAATCCCCTAGTTATGCAAGGGTCTTGTGTAAGAATATACTGCCTACACATGCGTAAGACGTGCAAAGAAATTGCACGGGGAAAACTAATATAATGAATCTTAGGAAATAAATATGATATGCACTCCTGGAATGAAATCCACCAAGAATTTCCACAGTACATATTATGATTGCCTATTTAAATCTTGACAGCAAAATATATAAAGAGCAAACATTTATTAAGTGCTTATTAAGTGCCAGGAAGTATACTGCAAATTTTTTTTTACAAGAGATCATCTCATTTAATCTCCAGTTCTAAAAGGCAGGAACCATTATTCACCCCAGTTTACAGATGGGGAAGATGAGAATCAGAAGGCATAAATAGCTAGCACACTAAGTGTTTTCACTGTTAGTCACCGATGGAGCCAGATATTTTATACTCATTTTTAAATTTCCTCATCCTTTCCAGTATACGCAAATAGATATTATGATTATTATAATAAACTCTTCCAGTAACAGAAGTCAGTACCTTAATTTTTTTTTCCTACAGACTCAGAAAACCTTTTCGTAAGTGTTGTTATTTATATTAAAGGCTCAAACTTAACAAATACAACCATTTACCCAATGCAACATTGAGGTAAAGAAAAAAAGGTAATGGTAGCCCTAATTACCTAGTGTGTTTGCTACAGAGGAGGAAGTAGTGAGGTACATAGGTGCGTATCTATACAAGTAGAAAAGTTGTAGTTCTTATTTGCCTGGTATTTTTTATGAGCAAACCACTTAAGAGAAATAAACACCACATGATCTACCAACAATGTACGCTTGGACTATAGCTTCCAGCCTGAGACAAGATGTTTCCCAAATCGTGTGCAAGTCAGGTATTTATCAAGCTTCCTTCCTTTCCTTCCAGGAACATCATTTTCTCATTACAAGGGCAAACAAATGTATTGTCTCATGCATTTCTCCTCAGGACTTTGTCACTCCTGGCTACCTTCTCTGGTCCACGTGGCACTGGTCTGGAGAGGATGGAGTAAAACAGGCAGTGAGGTACTTGTGAATGATTAACAACCAGCTCTCTGGAGGATGCAGGCTCAAATTTGTAGCGGTTGCCCATTGTTGTGGTGTCGGTTTTTGACAGTGTCCAATTTCAATCTGCCAACATGGTGACTGAATTCAGAGCTTAGAAGATGTGAGCAGTAGAATACTGTTATACTGCTTACCTATCCTACAGATAAAATAGGTATGAATCGCCTCAAGATCATAAATAATATTTCAAAAAACCGGGCAAAATAACAAGGAAGTGATGCGTTTTGAGTATTTTTATCTTTGCTATTAATATAATTTATTTAATCGTGAGTTTGTATAACTTCTTTTTTATACCAGCTTAAGATATAATTTACACAGCATAAAATTCAGTGTACATTTCAGTGCTTTCAGTACACTTGAAAGTTGTGCTACCACTGTGACGATCTCACTTTAAAATATTTCGTCACCTCCAAAGAAATTCTGTGCTTGTTAACTGTCACTCTCCTTTCCTTCCTGCACATTCCTTCCTCTCCCAGTCTCTGGCAGCCACTCGTCTATCATTAGTGTCTATCGTTTTACCTATTTTGAACAATCAGGTAAATGTAATCATTAAATATCGATTCCTAGTATTGACTTGTGAAATGTGTTTTATGTGTATGTGTGTATACATGTGTGTGTATACATCTATATTTCCAATGGATGTGCCTTATATTTTCCCTTGTTCTTGCCCTAATGCACGGATTAAGAATCTTCCCGTTCAGTGTTGAATAGAAATAACGAGACCGATAATCCTTGCCGTGTTTCTGATTTAACATTAAATGTGAAGTTAGTTGTGGGGTTTGTTTTTAGTCTGTTAATATGGCGCGTTACCTTGACTAATTTGCCAATGTTAAACCAACATTGCATGCTGTGATAAAAATCACGGTCTTGATATATTCCCTTATTTATATATTGTTGAAATATATGTGCTAAAAGTGTGTTTTGATTTTTCCTGTCTGTGTTCATGAGAGTGTTGATCCAAAGTCTTCTTATGTGTTTTTCTTTCTGATCTGGGTATCAGAATAATCACTCATGAGATGAGAATATCACTCATCGAGTGAGCTGAGAAGCATTTTCTTTTATTGTCTTGAAGGATTTGTGAAGAGTCCATAGTCCTTCTTTAAGTGTTTTTAGAACTCATCACCTAACTCACCTGGTGTCTTTGGGGAAATATTTTCAGCTCCAAATTTAATTTCCTTAATAAAAATGGGATTTTCAGGTTTATCTATTTTTTCTTAAGTGAGTTTTAGTAGCTTGTTTTTTTGAAAAGTATACCCAATTTATGTAAATTGTCAAATTTAGTGGCATAAAGACCGTTAGCATGTTTCTTTATTATTATTTTAATATCTATAGGATATTTAGTTGGATCTTGCTTTTATCTGATCTGTCAGTTTTTACCTTTTCACTGGTGAACTCACACTATTTACATTTAATATGGTCATCGAAATGGTTGGTTTTCAATCTGTAATGTTGCTATATGTGTTCTGTTTGTCCTAGGCCTTCTTTGTTCTCTTTTGCTTTTCACACCTGCTTTTGGACTGCATTTTTCTTCTGATTCCATTTTCTTTCCTTATTGACTTATTTACTCTAACTCTTGTGTGTGCGTATATGTCTATGTTTGCTTTAAATTTTCTAGTGTACACATTTATCACATGTCTACAAGTAATATTACCCCCCTTCAATTGCCCTGTAAGAATATTAAAACAGTATATTGTCTTTCTACTCTCTCAGACTTTATGCTTTTGTTATTCATTTTCTTTCTACATATGCTTTAAACCCCACCATACATTTTTATAATTTGTACTTGAAATTTTTTTTTTTCCAACGTTTTTTTTATTTTTACTTTTGGGACAGAGAGAAACAGAGCATGAACGGGGGAGGGGCAGAGAGAGAGGGAGACACAGAATCAGAAACAGGCTCCAGGCTCTGAGCCATCAGCCCAGAGCCTGACGCGGGGCTCGAACTCACGGACCGCGAGATCGTGACCTGGCTGAAGTCGGACGCTTAACCGACTGCGCCACCCAGGCGCCCCTGTACTTGAAATTTTTAAAAGATATTTTGTTTCTTAAAAAATTGTTTTGCATTTATTTATTTTTGAGAGGCAGAGAGAGACAGCACAAGCGGGCGAGGGGCAGAGAGAGAGGGAGACACGGAATTCGAAGCAGGCTCCAGGCTCCGAGCTGTCAGCACAGAGCCCACACCGGGCTCTAACTCATGAACCATGAGATCATGACCTGAGCTGAAGTCAGATGCTCAACCGACTGAGCCACCCAGGCACCCCAAAGATATTTTATTTTTAAAAGATATTTTAGGGATGCCTGAGTGGCTCAGTTGGTTAAATGTCCAACTCTTGATTTCAGCTCAGTTCATGATCTCATGGTTTGTGAAATTGAGCCCCGAGAATGGCTCCTCACTAGGCATGGTGCCTGCTTGGGATTCTCTCTCTTTCTCTCTCTCTTTGCCCCACCCCGACATGTGTGCAAATGTGTGTGTGTGCATGCCCACACTGTCCACTCCCCCCAATAAACTTTAAAAATAAATAAATAAAAGATATTTTAAAACTAAGAAAAATATTTTTTTACAACCACTTACTTACCATGTCTGGTGCTCTCCCTATCAATCCACATTTCCAACTTGGTGTTATTGTTCCTTATGCCTGATAGACTTTCTTCAATATTTATTGTAATACAAGTCTGTGTGTGGTTGGTTTTATCAGGTTTTTTTTTTATGTCTGCAAAAATTCTTATTTCACTTTTGTTTTTGAGAGATATTATCACTGGATATAGAAGCTTATGTTGCCAATTTTTCTTTCATTGCTCTTATGGATGTTGCTCTATGATCTTCTGACTTGTGTTGTTTCTGATGGAAGCTGGCTGTTACTCTTATCTTTGTTTCTATGTAAGTGATGGGTTCTTAGGCGGCTTTTAAAGATTTTCCCTTTATACTAGTATGTTTTAAGCACATTAATGATGCTCTGACCCAGTGTAGTTTTCTGTTTTCTTTATGTATCTTGTACTTCTTTATTGTGTTTCCTGGATCTGTTGGTTTAGAGAGAGAGAGAGAGAGAGAGAGAGAGGAAAAGGAAGAGGGAGAGGAGAGAGAGAGAGAGACTTTTTTTTTTTAAGACACAGAGTATGTGCATGCATTCACAAGCACGAGTAGAAGAAGGACAGAGGTAGAGAGACAAATCTTTTTTTTTTTTTTAAGTTTATTTATTTACTTATTTAGAGAGAGAGTATGCGTACAAGCAGAGGAGGGCCAGAGAGAGAGGGAAAGAGAGAGAATCCCAAGCAGGCTCTAGGCTCCCAGTTCAGACCCCGACATGAGGCTCAAACTCATGAACTGTGAGATCATGATCTGAGCCGAAACCAAGAGTCAGATGCTTAACCCACTGAGCCACCCAGGCACCCTGAGAGAATCTGAAGCAGGATTCATGCTCAGCTCAGAGCCCTCCGTGGGGCTCTACCCCATGACTCTGGGATCATGACCTGAGCCAAAATAAAGAGTTGGACACTGAACCAACTGAGTCACCCAAGCCACCTTTGGTTTATAATTTTTAACAAACTTGGAAAATTTCAGCCATTACTCCAAATATTTTATTCTATCTCAGTTTTCTCTCTTTTTCCGGATTCTACTTGTACAAGTTTTAGGCTGCTTGAATTTTCTCAGAGCTCACTGACATTATGATCATTTTTTCCAATTTTTTTCTATGTTTTATTTTTAAAGTTTTTATTGCTGTTTTACATTCACTGATCTATTTTTTATGCAGTGTCTAATCTGTTCTTAATCATATACAATATATTGTATATTATATATGGAAGTTTTTTTAAAGAGGTTTAAATAATTTCTTATTTATATCATGATATTTTATGATCTCCTTAATGTATACATGATTTCTTGCTCTATATTTTTGAACATATAGAATATGTTTGTAATTATATTAATGTCCTTGTCTGATAATTCTATCACTTGAATTGATTTATTTTTAGTCTATTCTTTCCTTTTTTACATGTTTAGTTTTTTTTTTTTAATTGGATATCAGGTGTTTTAGTTTTACTGTATTGGGTAATTCCTTTAAATATTCTTGAACTGTGTTCTGGGGTGCAGTTAGGTTACTGAGAAACAGTTCTATTCTTTCTGGAGTTGTTTTTAAGCTTTGTTAGGTGGCTTTTATGCTAGGGCTAATTTTACCTAGTAGTGAGACTGTAACCTTCTGGGTGTTCCCCCTGATGTGCCAAGTATTACTGAGGACTTCTTCTGTGGCTCCTGGGAGCATGACCTTCTCCTGGCCTTGTGTGATGTCTGGGACTTTTCCACCTGCTCCTTTTTAGTGTTTCTTTCCCCAACCTCAGGTATTTTCTTATATTAATGCAGTTTTTAGGCCTCAGTAAAAGACGGCAGATAAAACTAGTGCAAATGTCTGGAACTTTCTTTGCGGTTCTCTTGACTCTGGTACTTTCTCTGAAAATTCTATCCCGTAGATACTTCCCATATTTTCAACTTTTTCTCTATTCACAGAGATCACAGAGCTCTGTTTGGGTGTCCTGTCCCTTTGCATACCTGGGACACTTTGTTCAGGCAGCAAGCTGGAGCATTGTAAGGATCCGCTCTTTCCCTTTCCTCAATGATTTTTTTGCCCTCTGTTTCCTAGGATCCACTGTCTGAAACCCACTCATGGGTATATTTGCTCTAGTTTTTCAGTTGTTCCTGTGAGAAGATATATCTGGCCTTTGTTACTCCTTCATAGCTGGTACATGTATGATCTTTTGGCCATAGAGGAAGTGACCCAAATTCAAACTGGTGATTATTACTGTCACATTTATATCGTTATACCTATTTGAAAATACTTCATGGTCGCTTAAGAATCTTCTGGAACATGCTCCACAACGTATTGCCCTGACTTATGGGCAATCCCTACATACGATCTTCTTGGATAAAATACATACGACACAATATTTCCAAGTAGACCACTTCTAACTTATGACTCAGCTCCATGTGCAAAAATGACCTGAAGAACTTGGAGATGGGGACTGTGGAGCTGTTCTTCGTGTTCTCCTGTCAGGGGTAAAGGTGGGCAGGACATAAGCCATCGAGAGTCCAGGAAGTCACTGATATTGAGTGCAGCATTGTTACCTGGTACCTCTTGGGCGAGTGAACACAGAAGCGAGAGGTCGGCGTGTTTCCTGCCCGTGTTGGTTGTGCACAGAGTTTGCTCTGGTGTCAGTGCTTGTGGCAAAGTTGCAAGTAGAGTGAGGACAGAGTACTTTATTTCCCCACTTGTGTACCCAGTGCCATTGATATTTAAAGAACAGAAGCCTAGTACACTAGCTCAAATGTAAATGGGGTTGATAGAGCAGGAGAATATAAAGGATTCAAGGGTTAGAAATATAGGTAGGCCTCATAAGAAGTGATATAAGTCATAGGGAACATGAAGGCAACTACTTTTTAACTCTCCCTATGGCCTCATATTTTCTTACCCTGCTTGTCTCCATAACTCCATTCTGTGCTTTTCCCCCTGTGGATCATCTTCCTTTACTCATAGACATCAAGTTCCCTAGAAAAATCGTACCTTAGATCTTTGGTCTCCAGGATCTTTCAGCTCAGTTCCGTAGACTTAAGTGGCTCAGTATTTCAGGGACAGAAATTTGATTGACACAATGTGTGGCCAAGGTGGGGAGGAAAATCATTTAATACAACCAGGTGCACCTGTGAGAGATAGATCAGAGAAGGCGCTTCTAATGACATTTACCATAATCAAGTGTTTAGAGTACCAGGCCCCGAGGGCAGAATAAGTAAGAGGAAAAGAGGGAAATGAGAGCCCACCGTATTCTTCCATGGAGTTCTGACTTTAAACTGACACTGGGAGCCAGCTACAGTCTTCATCACGTTAAGGCCTCTTTAGTATGACTAAGTCATTGATTGTGTCATCTCTCATTCCTCATTGTCCTTGAGTCCCATGAAGGATCTTGCTCATTTCAAGCAAATAGATTCTGTGGAATTCCCAAGTAGGAGGAAATACCATTTTAGAAGAAATCCTCTGTCCCTGGAGGTTTTCCCAGAGCCAGCTCCGTGTAGTGTCTGGTTCTACAAGTCAAGGAAACAACCCGCTGGAGATTCATTATAATTGATATCAGTGATAGGCTTGCTTGAATAAGTGTTTCATCCTCCAGCCTCCTAAAGTCAGCCAAAGGGCCCAAACCTGAAACTTCTAAGGAATGTAGACGCAGTAGTTCTTCTCCCATCACGTTGCTTGTCCTCGGGACAGAGTAGTGCCTCTCCTTCCCAATACATGCAAACTCTTATGCATCTATTTTCCTTGTGTTCCATTAACGGAGGCCCTAAGACTTCCCCCAAAACTCCATTTCAGTTTTGAAAACACAGTTATAGAAGCCACAGGACCAACTGGATCCAGCAGACAATTCTGCCCTACTCAAGTCACTGTGAAATGTGAAACACATTCAAAATTATTCCACTGTTAGGGATTGTTCTTCCTAAACTACTGTCATTTCTGGTTTTTTAAAAGTATGAAATGTTCACTTAAAAGTCATTAAATCTAAGTGAATTTGCCTACACTGATGACCTGCTGCCCCTGAGAAGAACACAATGTGTGCTCCTAATTACTGTCGCTTTGCGGTCCCTCTTTTCACTTGCTCGTTCTCTAACAAAGTCCTACAAAGAGGTGATGTGACCATCTGTGCTTTGCAATTCAAGCTGTTTTTAGAGTAGAGAGAATTTCCCTGGAACTGCCTCTCTCTCCCTTTCCTGACCCCTTCACCCTTGCATTCATTAAAGTCAAGTTCCTGGCTCAAGTTCAGGGAAGATTTTCGTTATTATCTTTGGCAAAGGAACTCTCTATTGTGGCTTTGATTTGAACTTCAGCTCTGTGAGTGCAGGGGTCACATGTGAATTTGTTATGCTTCCTGGCAAATGTTTCAGAATAAATGAATCTGATGAAATTCTCATGAAGTATTTGTTTTTTAGTGTTTCTCTAATACACAATAAATTGTAATTTATGAGCCGTAATTGAAGAAAATTCTGGAGGAAGTTGTGTATAAGATTAGGGGGATTATTAAATCAACTTTATTGTGTTTTCAAAACTTAAAAATGGTTTACAGCTATAATAAATTGCTTGAGAGTGCTATCAACCCATAAATTTTAATAATTTAATAAACATTCTGCAGTTAGGTTGGGCTCATGGCCAAATCCCAGGGCTGGTTTTGTGTCGTGTCTAGTAATATGTGTTTTAGTTTACCTGGCTGATAAAGGAATGAGCTGTTCTCATGCATGATACACAGTCATCGGTCATTAATTTTAATGAACTGAAACTGGGAACTCAATTTTGAAGTCAGAAGGGTGTACTGGGCTTCTCTGCCCTTCTTTTTTTTTCAACGTTTATTTATTTTTGGGACAGAGAGAGACAGAGCATGAACGGGGGAGGGGCAGAGAGAGAGGGAGACACAGAATCGGAAAAAGGCTCCAGGCTCTGAGCCATCAGCCAAGAGCCCGACGCGGGGCTTGAACTCACGGACCGCGAGATCGTGACCTGGCTGAAGTCGGACGCTTAACTGACTGCGCCACCCAAGCGCCCCTCTGCCCTTCTACATCTGTTGAACTGGTCATTGTTGGTATTTAGTGTCTTCAAACTAAGAGGCTCATTTCATTTCTGCTAGCCTTTTTGCCTTGAAAATTAGTTATAGATGTAATCAGGAACTCACCCATTAGTGAGCTGTTAACTGCACTGTTAAAATATTTTTAAAGTAATAAACTCAAAATACTTGTAATAAGTTGCAAATAATTTTTCCAGTACACATTGCAGATTAAAATAAATGAAATCTCTCTAAATTTAGTCAAGAAAATCAAATGTGTGGTGTTTTGGGGATCTCTTGTGAAACTCTACAAATTCTCACTGAGAAGAGCAGGCTCTGTGTGGAGAGTCTGCGTTGGTTTCAAACGTGTGCCTGAATGAAATGTGCTTCTTATCGGAGCATTACCTAAGGCATTATTCACGTGTCTGTCTACACACCCCTGTGCCTAGATCGTAACCAAATGGGTTCGTGTTTACTTAATAAAATATTATTTTGCTCTTTTTCCTTCTGTTCTCAAATGAATAAACTTACCTTAAAACTGAAGTGACTGCTCTAATTACGCGTTGGGTTCACTTGTTCTTCCTTTGCTTTTTATGATAATCACAGTAATAGTCACTAGCATCCTAAGGGTTCTTAGGTAAGCTTTAAACTATTGACTGCAACCTACACATTCTGTCTTTTTAAAATGCAATTTCCTGACCATGATAAAAGTAAGTGTGATGAATATTAACAACACTATAGTCTTCCTTCTGATTCTTTAATTCTCACTTTCTCGTCTTCCTGATTTGACTGAAAAGAAATATCATGCTTGATGTTTCCTGCCACCAAAAGAATGTCATTTGGTAACTAGATGTGTGTGTGTGTGTGTGTGTGTGTGTGTGTGTGTGTGTGTACTTGTTCATCCACGCAAAACAGGCACAGGCTAATATATGCACTTGCCATGCCTACGTTTTCACTTAATGAAGAGCTTAATAAAAATCAGCATTCATAGCCCCTGCGTAGTCAGATAAATTAGTTAATGCACAATAAGCAGCTCTTATGTATAATGCAAAAGATTAGTCTTATCATTTGCATAATGTGCTACAAACGGCCCACTGTTTCAAGCAGTAGAAGCTCCCCCATTAAATGTGAGTTGAAAGCTGAATGACGTCAATCAAGTAATTATGCTTCATTTGGCATATCTCATTCATTCTCTAGAGTTCAGGACCCTATCTGAGCTCTGTCGACAGCATTGCTGAAAGGCATTGGTAATGGCTCAAAAGCACAACGGTGGGGCTCTGGAAAGAAGCCTGATGTGCTGAGTCTCCACTATGTACTTGTTCCCCAGCAGAACTTTGTTTTACACTCTGGCCTATGCACATATCCATGTATAAATCTGTGCCTGTAGGAGCTTTTCAGTGTATACTGAGAGTAAAAAGTAAAGAAATTTTCAGGCCAGTGGAGTATCTACACCAGTGACTTCCGTGTTTGCCACAATCCCCTGTGAAAAGAAAAGTCTGTGAATGAAGGCCCTTGTGTCTTCCTCAGGGACATGTTTATGAACTCCCCACTTCTGCCAGCAGGATACTCAGTCTTCACTGTCACGGTTGCTTCCCTCCCTGTCCCCCTGTCTTCAGACAGTTTCCATCTCCATGAGAAATTAAAAGGCATTCTTTGAAAATTTAGTTCTAAATAAACACCCATGCGTACACACACACACACACACACACACACACACACACACACACACACTTTACCAGTATGAAAATCGAGACCCCAAAAAGTTACACAATTTACTTAAGACTCAATTCCACTGGGTTTGAAATACAAGTCTCTTGATTCTTATTCTTAGGAGTAGTGTTTTCCTGTTGCATGTAAGTATTGAAAAAAAAAGTTCCTTTTCACATTTGTTTACTGTTTCAAGGATAGGGAGACAAATCATTTTATATTGGTCATGGTCAGCTGGCAGATATTTTTGCAAAGCTTCATATTAAAACCGTAAAAATGGTGGCTATGGAAGTGCCTCTGAAAGATGATGCATTTGCACGCTGAGGATCTCACTCTAACCCATTGTTCAAAAGCAGACTGTAGCTGATCTTTTTTCTGTAACCCCTGCAACAGCAGCATTTGGACAAACACGGTAAATGATGACTTTCTTCTGAAAAGAGCATTTTCCTGAAATCCTTGTTTTCTGATTAATTAAATCTTGTTTACTGACTGTAGAAAATAATTTTGCTTGCCAGAAAATGTGTTTGGTTCGACATCATTTATGCTGCATGATACTATCCATTATAGTCCATAATAATAATTAACAAAAAAACAGTTGACTTCCGAGTGCATAGATAATCTCATCGTTTTCTACAGGTCATCTCACTTATATGTGTACTTATGTGACTCTATATGCAATAGTTCTGTCTTGGCATGTGTGCAACTTGGTGCTAAACATAGGCTAAAATACTGTCGTATGATCTCTGATTTGTTGCTCGTTTGCTAAGTAATAAGCTAAAAACCAAAGATATTAAGACATGAATGAAAGTATTTATATTCGAAAGTCTCCTATTTTGGAGAGGTTTTGATATTTTAGCCAAAGGAAGCAATCAGAGAAAGAAAAAAAGGCTTACAAATTTCTTATAATTAAGATAAACTGAAAAAAACACTTAAGCAGAAATAATTGCATTTCAGTTTGATAATTTTATTTATTATCTATAAAAGTATAGATACTTTTATTTATTGAGGTAAGTTTAATTTATTTTTACTTTAGAGAGACAGAGCATGAGTAGGGGAGAAGGGCAAAGGGGGGGGGAGAGAGAGAGAGAGAGAGAGAGAGAGAGAGAGAGAGAGAGAGAATCTCAAGTTCAATATGGGGCTTATCCCATGACCCTTCGATCATGACCTGAGCAGAAATCAGAAGTCACCTGCTCAACTAACTAAACCACCCTGGCACCCCTATTAAGATAAGTTTAAATCAGATCCCTCATTCTTCACCTTTAGTTAAACAATAATACAAATAATAGACAAATAGATTATTTCAAGACATTTACAAAAGCTAATTTGAAAAGCACTAAATGGCGCTAGAAACAAATTGAAAAGATAGAGTATCCTTTCCTACCTAATACCAATATCACTCAGTAAAAAGTGAGATATTATTTAACAGAAATAGATCCCCAAATGACCAGTCTGAAAACATTTTTTTGAGTTTACAGAACTATAGCTGTGGCTGCTTTGATGTGGATTTTGACTACTTATCTTCTTGGCCTCTAGTTTGTGTGTGTGTGTGTGTGTGTGTGTGTGTGTGTGTGTGTGTGTGTGGTGGGGAGGGGGAGGTATTTTCCATGAGCCTCTCCCCTCTAAAAGGTTCACATGAAATGGATTGCAGAAATCCAATAGTGAGAGAAATAATTGTTGTACCAGCACTGCAGCCGTAGTCCCTCTCACATACTACCCTCTTCGGTCTGCCTTGTATGTAAAGCTGTAAGAGGTAAAAGTCCCACCCACCAAATGCAGAGGGAGTACAGCTGAAACAGGTCAGTTTCAGTGGTCATTTCCCCAATTTAAATAATATAAAGGGATTAGTACAGATGCCTTGAATAAAATTGTTTTCAAAGTTTGATAGGTAATGTTCACAGTGCAGATTGATTTCATTTAAGGGTGTACTTTCACAGTGTATCTGTGTTGCAGTAGAAGGTTTTTATTAGGCACTAGTAAATGGTCTTTGTGACTACTGCTATGACAGTCGGTGTTATATCTTAATTAGTAGTATTATTTCTAGTTCAACTAAAATAGCTAAAGGGTCCTCCTGGGATCTATTCTGGAATATGATTTTGTTTAATCTTATTATTAATGATAATAAATTTTTACTTTGTTGGAGTATCATCTGTATGCCAATGATTCCATTATTTAAACAAATAATTATTCCACATTACAGTTTCTTTTAGAACATGACAATAACAAATCATAGTTATGGCTTATTCAAAGTAAATTACGTCTAAAACACTAATAAAATTAATTGCAAGATGTTTGATTGGAAACCAGAGCTGGTTAAAATAGGAACTCTCTCTCTCTTACGGTCTTTGATAATCCTTTACTCTCTGGAATAAAGCTACCAGCATAAAATATCTCCGTGCTTGTTAGCAAACAAAGAGTAATTGAAACTTGGTTGCTAGGAGACATTATTTCTCATTGTTGACAATCCTGATTTTCTTTGATTACTGGCACTATTGTTGTTCATTACACAAACTGGATGTTTTTATATAACACTGAAGAAACATATTTTGGAACCCAATTGTTGTGTGAATACCACCATGTGCTACCAAAGAAATGTTTATTCACAGGTTCGGTAGGTTAACTATCTCTGGGAAGCATTTATTCAGAAGGCTTAATACATATTTTTTGATTTCTTGTAAAACATAAATTTTACTGGGAAGTAACTTCTACGTTTTTACAGGACAAAGACTTTGTATAACCCACGAAATTGAGGTTTTCTTAAACACAGAGAAATAACGTTATCTGTATCAATTTAACTCTTTTATTATAGTGACTTCTTTTTTATATTCCAGATGATTTCATTTCCATGAGGGAAAACAATAATTAAAATATAAGAAAATATTGATTTTGAATGAGGTAAGGATTAAAAAGCAAGAAATTTTAGAATGACTTTAGCAAAATAGCGCTTTGGTATCTAGTTTTCTCCGGTAAAGGATAGTCGAGTGTCTTTATTTACAGGGTGAGAGCGTCATTTTAGCAAAGCTTCAGCCAGGTAGATAGATTTGTAAGATAGAGCTCTAAAATTTTTACTCCGAATGAAATTCTAATTATTTTTATGCTCTCTGACCTTTACATGCTCTTAACCGTTGCCGGACAGTCAAGTCTGCTGTGGGTCCTTTTCCTCACAGCTGTGATAACCACTCTACTCCTCTTAGGTCATTTTTGTTATCCCCACTCTTCACATTCCTGTTTTACAAGATAGAAGGAGAACAGACAAGAACTGTATAAGCTTTCTCTCTTGTCACACTTAATTGTCTTTTGTCTTTACTCCTTATATTCTTTCCTCTTAGTGCACAAAGATGGTGTTTTGAGTTCGAAACCCTCCCTTCCACTTCTCTTCTCGTCCTTTGGAAACCTTGGCTCTCAACTTCCCTCTCCATCCCTTCACCAACCGATATTTCTTTTCTCTTTGGTTGAATATTCAGGTAAGCTTACAGTTCTTTTTGTTTCTTTTTGTTGGTGATGGTGGTTGTGTTTATAAAAAGTTATTCTGGGGTTATAGATAGTCTCATTTTTCTAACAGTGTGCAACACTTTCACTCAAATGGCTCTCATTTTAGCGGGCTCTCAGTCTCCAGATCAAGGGTTTTTCTTAATCTCATTCTTTTGACTTCATATTACTGCTGGTCCCCTTTCCTTCGTTTAGATCTCTCCCCCATGCTACTTCCTTTAAAATCATTATTCTGGATGTCTCCCTAGCTCTTTAATGATTTCTCATATGTCTTCTTCTTAAGCTTCTCTTTCTTTTCTTCCATCCTGAAGTTATTGTTCCCGTCATCAAAGTTTGTCTTGGCCTACTCTCTTCTTACATTTTCTCCATTAAATATCTCATCGCATCTGACAACTTCAGCTGTCATCCCTCTTCAGACCTCTAGGTAAAATTACATATAAAATCCAACTTTCCCTCAAATTCAGTCCTGGATATTCAACTGCTGCCTAACCAGTTTTCACACAGGTGCCTCAATGGCGTCTTAAACTCGTTACATCCCCATGATTCCCACTATCACCTTTCTGTGAAAATTTCCTTCTTCTCTATGACTTCCATTTATATTAGGGTACTATCATTTTGTAGCCATTCTATGTTATTTCTTTCTTCAAATCGGTTGTTTGATCTTTTACATTTTTATCTTCTTTTCTTTACTATCTTTGTTCAGCTTTCCATTGACTCTCTCCTCGAGATTGACGAAGCCTCATAATTTGTCTAAGTCATTGAATGTGTTAATCAGTTTTATATTTGAAAGAAAATTCTAATCATAGTATGTATGTGATTAAAATGATTCATAGTTTCCCCAGAGGGTACCCAGTGGTCCTTTCTAGCCTTATCTCCCTTTTTTTAGTTCATTACTTGAACTACCACAGCATTTTGTACCTTTCATGATTCATTATACTGAATCATATTGTAGCCTTTAAAAAATAACACCTTTTCCCATTCACAATTGGATATAAGTTATTTGTGGGGCGCCTGGGTGGCGCAGTTGGTTAAGCGTCCGACTTCAGCCAGGTCACGATCTCGCGGTCCGTGAGTTCGAGCCCCGCGTCAGGCTCTGGGCTGATGGCTCAGAGCCTGGAGCCTGTTTCTGATTCTGTGTCTCCCTCTCTCTCTCTGTCCTTCCCCCGTTCATGCTCTGTCTCTCTCTGTCCCCAAAATAAATAAACGTTGAAAAAAAAAATTAAAAAAAAAATGGATATAAGTTATTTGAAAGCAGGGATTATATCTGATTTATCTTTGTATCTTCCATAATATCTTGGACAAATTTAGTATAAATCAATAAATAAGTTTTTGTCTAGAGATGTTAAGTAAAGATTATTTTCCAATGTAAGAAAATATGTGACGAGTTACTATGGAGTTTTAAATAATGTATCTTTTTAACATATGTTCTTCCCTCTTCTTTTGGAGATGAGGCCTTTTTATATGGATGGAGACAAAGACAATTTTGAAAAGTGATTCTAAATTTTTGCAAATAAAGATGTTATTGACTTGTACTGGCATATGCTAATTGCATGACTTTATACTACAGATGAAGGGAAAGGGAAGCATAATGTAAGATTCTTAAATAATATCTGAATTAGTATAATATTCTTAGAAAGTGTACTGTGATAAGTTAAAGATGTGCACTGTAAACTGTTGAACAACCACTTACTAAATAAAACCTAGAGATACAGCGAATAGGCCAATTGTATAGAGAAAATAGAAAAGGAAAAAGGACTCAAGTTTTCTAAAACAAGGCAGGAAAAGAGGAATAAAAGGATCAAAGAACTAATAAGGAAAATATGTTTTAATAAATAGCAAAATGGTTGACTTAAACACAAGCATGTCAGTAATTATATTAAATGTACATGTCCAAAATCTCTTATTTAAAGTCATTGATAATCAGACTGGGTATAAAAGCAATACCCAACTATATAAGGTCTAGAAATTCACTATAACAGTATGTCAACTAATTTTTAATATATCCAGCAAGGTAATTCAAATGTAAAAGATTGATCATTTTTAGCAAATTGTGCTGAATCAGTTTGATTTCCTTATGGAAAAAAAAAGAAACTCAAATAGATTTTAGATATAACCTCAGAACCCAAATCTGTACGATAGCCTATAACAAAATCTTTGTGTCATTGCAGAAGGCAAAAAAAAAAAAATCATAAAAGAAAAAATGGAGAAATTAGACTTCATCAAAATTAAAAACTTCTCTTCATCAGAGGATATCATTAAAGAAATACATAGAAAAGCCATAGAATGGAAGAATATATTCTTAAAACATATATCTAACAAAGACTTGCACCTAGAGCATATTTTTTAAAGCCATTGCAATAGATCATAAGAATAGTCTAATTTAAAAACAGGCAAAAAAATTGAACTGATAATTCACAAAAGAATACATAAGAATGGCCAATAAGCACCCAAAAAGATTTTTAACAGTATCAGTCATTAAGGAAGTCAAAATTAAAATCAAAGTTAAACATTACTATATAAATTCACTAAAATGTCTAACGATAAAAAGATTGACAGTACTAAATATTTGAGACATCGTATAACAAATGGAACTGTCATACACTCCTGTGTTATAAACATTTTGTGTCATTTGCCAGTTATTTTTTAAAAAGACATAGCTATATGACCTAACATTTGCAATCCTAGGTATTTACCCATGGGAAATGTTCATAGTAACTTTATTCATAATATCAAAAATCAATCAAGAGTCCAAGTATTTATCAACAAGTGAATGGATAAATATGAGATAATATATCCATATAGTGGAATGCTATTGAGCAATAAAAAAGAATGAACTACTAGTAAAGGAACAAGATGGATAAATGTCAGAAATATTATGAATAAAAGAAGCCAGGCATGAAGAACATGTGCTATATGATTCCATTTCAATGAAATCCTAGGATAGGCAAAATGAAAATGCACTGGCAGAAAGGAGATCAGTGGGTTGCCTGGGAGCTGGTGCTGGGGTGAGGGTGGGGACGGATTAGGTGGGATAGGGCAAAAGGAAACTTTCAGGAGGGATAAAATGTTCTCTTTCAAGATTGTGGTGTTAAAGATCATCAAACTATGCACTATAAATGGTTGAATTATGTTTTATGCAAATTGTACCTCTATAAAATTGAGTAAGAAAGGATAAAATAAAGAATGGGTCGGACCTCCTTTCCTTATTGTCTGATGAGTTTTCGTAAAGTTTGTAATGAGTCACTGTTAAAAGAGAGCAGAGGGATTCTGGGAAATATCCTACTACACACTATCTGTAGACCCTGTGCAAGGCTATCATGTGCCTAGTGTGAATTTATGAATGGCCTTTTTATATGAGAACAACTCAAATTTGAAACCAGAGACCAGCACATGGATTCAATCTGATAGTTCTAGTGCAACTTTTGCTGAAGATTCCATTCAGTGATTATTTTGGCAGAAATGAAAATAGTACCTACGTTTAATTATATTTTTTTTATTATTCTTGCTATAGTGCCTATTATCTCCAAATATACTGAGATAAGATAGCATGGTAACTGCAAATAAATATATTTAGCTTATAGAAAGTTATTTGGAAAGTAGCCGAAATCTGAAACAACATATAATTTTTTAAAAAATCCTCCACCAGACTGGTATACTTTTATATCAGTGAACTTCCGTTGACACAT
This sequence comes from Herpailurus yagouaroundi, assembly GCF_014898765.1. Lineage (NCBI taxonomy): Eukaryota > Metazoa > Chordata > Mammalia > Carnivora > Felidae > Herpailurus > Herpailurus yagouaroundi. The sequence continues at coordinate 13,724,285 of NW_024412423.1, read as the reverse complement.
CATTATCAGCCAGAATCCATAGGTTACATGAAGGTCCTCTCTAGGTGTTGTATATTCTCTGTGTTTGGACAGATTTATAATGACATATGTCCACTATTATAATCTCATACAAAAGAGTTCCACGGCTCTAAAAATCTTCTATGCTATGCTTATTCACTCCTCCTTTCCCACATTACCCTCCAACCCTTTGCTACTGCTGGTATTTTTACTGTTGCCATGGGTTTGCCTTTTCCAGAATATCATATAGTTGGAATCACATATCATATAATAGGTAGCCTTTTCAAACTGGCGTCTTTCATTTAGTAATATGCATTTAATTTTCCTCTATGTCTTTTCATGGCCTGATAGCTCATTTTTCCTCCTCCTCCTCCTCCTCCTCCTCCTCCTCCTCCTCCTCTTCTTCTTCCTCTTCTTTTTAAAAAATATTCCATTGTCCAGATGAACCACAGTTTATCAATCCATTGATCTACTAAAGGACATCTTGGTTGCTTTTGACAGTTATGACCAAAGCTGCTATAAACATCAGTGCACAGCCTTTTGAGTAGACTTAAGTTTTCAGTCTCTTTGAATAAATACCAAGAAGCATGATTGCTGGATTATTATGGCAAGAGTAAATTTAGTTTATGACAAACCACCAAACTGTCTTCCAAAGTGGCTGTATCAGTTTGCATTCCCAACACAACTAAGTGAGAGTTTTCCTTGTTCCACATTCTCTCCAGCATTTGGTGTTGTCAGTATTCTGCATTTGGGCTATTCTAATAGATGTATGGTGGTATCTCATTGTTTTTTTGTTTTTATTTTACTTTTTTTCTAATGTTAATTTTTGAGAGAGAGACTGAGAGACAGAGAGAGAGAGAAACATAGCACAAACGAGGGAGGGGCAGAAGGAGAGGGAGACGCACAGAATCCGAAGCAGGCTCAGCACAGAGCCCGACACAGGGTTTCTACTCATAGACGATGAGATCATGACCTGAGCCAAAGTCAGATGCTTAACCGACTGAGTTACCCAGGTGCCCCAGTATCTCATTGTTTTAATTTGCACTTCCCTGATGACACATGTCATGAAACATCTTTTTTTTTAAATTTTATTTTAAAAATTTTTTAAAATTTACATCCAAATTAGTTAGCATATAGTGAAACAATGATCTCAGGAGTAGATTCCTTAATGCCTCTTACCCATTTAGCCCATCTCCCCTCCTACAACACCTCCAGCATCCCTCAGTTTGTTCTCCATATTTATGAGTCTCTTCTGTTTTGACCCCCTCCCTGTTTTTATTTTTGTTTCCCTTCCCTTATGTTCATCTGTTTTGTTTTTTTTTTAATCTTTTTTTAATGTTTATTTACTTTTGAAAGAGAGACAGACTGTGAGTAGGGGAGGGGCAGGAGAGAGGGAGACACAGAAACTGAAGCAGGGTCCAGGCTCTGAGCTGTGAGCACAAAGCCCGACATGGGGGCTTGAACTTGTGAACCATGAGATCATGACCTGAGCCAAAGTTGGACACTTAACCAACTGAGCCATCTGTTTTGTCTCTTAAAGTCTTCATATGAGTGAAGTCATATGATTTTTGTCTTTCTCTGACTAATTTTACTTAGCATTATACCCTCCAGTTCCATCCACATAGCTGCATATGGCAAGATTTCATTCTTTTTGATTGCTGAATAATAGTCCATTATATATACATACACATCTTCTTTATCTATTCATCCATCTGTGGACATTTGGGCTCTGCCCATACTATTGTTGATAGTGCTGCTATAAACATGGGGGTGCATATGTCCCTTCCAAACAGCACACCTGTAGCCCGTGGATAAATGCCTAGTAGTGCAATTGCTGGGTCGTAGGGTAGTTCTATTTTTAGTTTTTTGAGGAACCTCCATACTGTTTTTCAGAGTGGCTGCACCAGGTTGCATTCCCCTGGAACATCTTTTCATATGCTTATTTGCCATCTTTATATCTTCTTTGGTGAGGTCTGTTAAAAGTCTTTGACCCATTCTTTAATCGGGTTGTTTACTTTCTTGTTGAGCTTTATGAGTTGTGTTTCTTTGGATAGCTACCGTTTATTACTAGTGTCTCATGAAAGTATTTTCTCCTACTCTGGCATTTGTCTTTTCATTTTCTTGACAGCGTCAGAAAATTTGGAGCCACAGTTTTCATTTTCATTAAGTTCCACTTATCAGTTATTTTTTCATGGAATTTGCTTTTAGTGTTTTACGTAAAAAATCATTGCTAAACCCAAGGTTATCTCGATTTTCTCGTGTTTTCATCTGGTAATTTTATGGTTTTGCGTAGTACATTTCAATCTGTGATGCGCTTTGAGTTCATCTTTGTGAAGGATGTAAGGTCTATATCTAGGTTCATTTTTTTGCTTGTGGATGTCCACTTGTTTCGGCACAATTTGTTGAAAAGACTACCTATGCTCTATTGTATTTCTTTAAATTATTTTTTAAAAATAACTGATGTTTTATTTTTTTCCTTTTTTTTCACTCTGCCAGTAACTCTTGCGAAAATTTTATTAGCTCGTGCTTTTACTCCTCAGTGAATAAATACCTCCAGTGTGAGGTCAAGGATGACTAGTTCCCCAGCTGTCAATATTCAGGCAGACAATTGATCTTCTCATTTTATTTAACCTTAGTAGCCATTTCCTTTTCCCCAGCCCCAACACTGCTTAGAGAAACTAAATGTGCCCACTGTCATCAGTGCTTAGCGTAAGTGTAATATGACATGGATCAAAGACCCTTCAGGCCAAAGTAAAGACTGATAATTTATTACTGAAGAACAGAGGCTTTTCTGATTTTGTTGTCGTTGTTGTTATTGTTGTTCAGGCAGATCACTCTGAATTAACCAAGCGCGAGGGCAGCAGGTGCTATCATTAAGTTTATAGTCACTGACAGCAGGTAGGAAAGTACTTGTAAAGAGTATGCGGCTGCATGGATGCCTCGAACGGTGGCCATGTTGTCCTACCCATGATGCAGCAGGGGTAGGTGGGCAGCACACCCCCTCCCTGTGCTTCTAGCAGTTCTGGCCGCTGGGGTCCGGGTGAGTGAGTGCCCAGCAGAGACTGGTGACCTGTGTTCTCTGAAGTGACAGATGAAACCCCCGGGCCACATGAAACATTGCCCGTTTCTGGGAGAGCATAGTGCCCTTTGGGGCCATTTCCCATGACATGGCAGAATTTTCCCTAGCCCCATTTCTCCTAGCCTGTTCTTTGTCCTCTTTCTAGAAACTGAATTTAAATGTGGGCACCATTTCTCTAGGTCAGTTTTGGTAAGATATGTCAATTCTAATGATAATAGCCTTTACAGAGAAATGATGATTTGGTAAAGTGTAGTTCATTCAGTGTGCATATTTTATCTAGAATGAACCCATTGTTGTAATCTACAGAAACAGAAAGTATTTCTTTTTGTAGTTCTGAAATCTCTCTTCAATGTTCACCTTCCTGGGTTTTTATCCACTTGTTTTCCTGACTCTCTTTATCTTTTCTCACATTAGCAGGACATTGTAGTATTTCCTAAGCCCTTGGGCAATTTGCAGTGAAATTTTGGTTGATGAGTCTGTTTTCTTTCTTTCTCTCTCTTTCTTTCTTTCTTTCTTTCTTTCTTTCTTTCTTTCTTTCTTTCTTTC
>NW_024412423.1:13716701-13720653 GCF_014898765.1 Herpailurus yagouaroundi | reverse complement strand
TTCTTTCTTTCTTTCTTTCTTTCTTTCTTTCTTTCTTTCTTTCTTTCCTTCTTTCTCACTAGATTTCTTTCTCTTATTTACTTACCTAATTTTCACATTAGTCCACAGTTAATCTGTGGCAATTTACATTACACAGTATTTAATAAATATTTTTTTTTATGTTTATTTCTGAGACAGAGAGAGACAGAGCATGAGTGGGGGAGGGGCAGAGAGAGAGGGAGACACAGAATCAGAAGCAGGCTCCAGGCTCTGAGCTGTCAGCACAGAGCTCGACGCGGGGCTCCAACTCACACACCGTGAGATCATGACCTGAGCCGAAGTCCGTCGCTCAACCAACTGAGCCACCCAGGCGCCCCATAAATATTTTTAAAATATAAGTGATAATTTAAAACACTAAGAAAGCTCAAACTTCATAGTCAAAAGTATCACATTTCAGTAGGATGGATAAGTATATGATACTACTCTGCTTGAAACTTGTATTTGCCAAAATGATACTGGATACAGAGTCTTGATGGATCTGTGGCAGAACAAATGACCTATCAAGGGAATATAGTCAGTAATATTGTAATAACATCATAGGGTGATGGACGTTAACTATGCTTACCTTGGGGAACATTGTGGTGTGCATAGAATCGTCAGATCACTAAGTTGTACACGTGGAACTCCTATAACATTGTATGTCAACAATACTTCAAATAAAAATAAGTAAAAGTAAGTTTTGGATGTTTCCATTTTGGATCCAGAGGCAGCAAATGCAGTTACTGGATAGGCTACTGATTTTTCTGTATTTGGTCGGGATACATTTTTGACTCTGACTCTAGCCAACCACCTCATCAATAAAGAATGGAAGGACAGAATGTTAAATCTGGAAAGGAGCTTAGGGTCCAGCTCATCTGACACTGGCTTTGCTATTGGTCATAGGAAAAGAAGCTGAGGTGGACAAACCTGGCCCTTCTGTCAGCCCTAGTGAGGAAGGAAAAAAAAGAAATCATGGCAAAGACTCTGATGACTGATGGTCTCATGTATTCAGAAGAGCAGGCTTTCATTATTTGTTAATTACGTTTCTAAAGCACAGTAATTATAGCCTCCCTCCTGCCCTTGCTACGTACATGGAAAGTACTTTTTTTAAATATAGAAATATTCTTTGAAATTGTATTTTCTATAATAGGAATTTATTTCTAGTCAAGAAGAACATATTCACTCCCAGGCTTCACACACACAAAAAATTCCTAAAAGCTTAAAACAACACCCTGTATGAGTGCAGTATAGCTTTATGGTCTGTTTGTAGATAGGTTTAACTTCTATATGAACATCCACTTATGTGAGCATATTAAACTGGCCCATAAAATATGTGATGTGTGTGTGTATGACATTCTATGCAATGAGTATAAAAGGTATGAGAATGTATGTCAGAGGCCAGTTAGTGGATAACTACATAATCAGTGTGAATAACATTTAGTAAAGCACTATTTGCTTTATTACTAGACTAACATAGCCTGTGGGAAGAGTAGAGTGTCACAAAAGAAATATGAGCTTGTGAAATTTGTGCGCTTATCTTCAGGATAGCCATATGTCTGTAATGGACATGCAAGGGAAATTCAGTTCACAATATACATAGAAAAGTAATATCTCAAGAGATTTCCAATTACTAGTAGACAAACATAAAAGTGATGCCACCCTCTTTTTATAATGGACTACTTAAATATAAGAGCAACTTAAATGTCTGACAATTTATTTTGTGACATGTATTCTGGAATAGAGATGTGGCAGAATTGGCTATAAATCATTCTAAATCATGCCAAAGGCAAGTGCTTTTATTTACTTTGGTGCTTTAGTAGATGCCTCTGTTACCCTACGTCACATTGCATCCCCTCTTGAACCTCTCATTTCAGCCAGAGCTACGGTGGACCCTTCAATGTCCTGACAAAGTCCCACCAAACATTCAGCATCTGTCCTCATGATTTCTGACCTAGGGTTTTCTCTGTAGTTACCTGAGCATGCAGGCACAGCCCTGGGTGTGCAAGCTCATCCCTGAGGTGTGAGGAAGTTAGTGCCTCACGACAACCCTCAATCAACAGAAAGGTCAGCTGAGGACAAATTCTGCAGCTCCCTGAATTTGAGGCCGACCATTCTGGAAAGCATTTGGTTCACTTCCTCGGAAGATCTGCTGGAACTGAGCCCTTGTCGTCCGCTAGGGCTGTCTCAGTAGTGCATATTAGTGGCAGCCTTTCCTCCTTTCTGTACCCGCCCCCATCCACCCCCTGACAATCTTGCTTCCTGGATAAACTGTTTCAGGCTCTGTACCCTGGGGAGCCCAAACCAAGGCAATTACGCAATTTTCAATAATGTAGTTTTCTTCCTTAATACGTACAACCAAGAATTTGTGAGATTTAAGTGTATTTGTGTATAACAAGAGGATGATTTGGGAAGTTAAGGAACTATATAGTCTTTGCTGTTTCTCTAACTATTGGCATCACCTTGCTGTTTCTCTAACTATTGGCTACATTCTCACAGCTCTGGGGACCTCGCTCACAGAGGTAGCCCGTGAAAAGCCGTTTAATTTACTCATATCTGTTGCACAGTATCTGATTCATTCTCCTGTTGAGATGTGAAGCATACATGGTAGCGTTTATATTTGTAATTTTGTTTGTCATTTAATCAAAATATACTTGCTATATGTGGAAAATCCCAAATTATTTGAAAGGGCCATGAATGAAGAATAACAATCCCTGTCTTTGTCATTCCTCAGCTCATGTCTCTTTCCCATCAGTAATCTAAACCACTTCTGTACTTAGTGCTTCAGGTTACTTCCAGAATTTCAAATGAAATGCAAGATGCAACTTAAGTTTTGTTTTTTTTTAATCTTTTAATGTTCATTTATTTTTGAGAAAGAGAGCATGAGCGGAGGAAGGCAGAGAGGGAAGGAGACACAGAATCCAAAGCAGGCTCCAGGCTCTGAGCTGTTAGCACAGAGCCTGACATGGGGCTTGAACTCACGAACCATGAGATCATGACCTGAGCTGAAGCCAGACACTCAACCGGCTCCAACCCACGAACCGTGAGATCATGACCTGAGCCGAAGCCAAACGCTTAACCAACTAAGCCACCCAGGAGCCCCAAACTGCAATTTCTTAGTTAAAAAATAAAATGACTTTCCAAAATGGAATGGGAGAATTTCAACCTGACTTAAAGTTCTCTATGTCTCCACTTACCCTACTGTGATGGGTACATGTTTTGTTGGTCCCATTTGTATCTTTATGTACAGTCTACTCTGCCTCTTGATGTACAAATTCAGGCATTACTTATTTATTTACTCTCCACACTGTAACATGAATATATTACCTTCCCTTTTACCTCCTGTCTCTACTTAAGATATCTATCTTCTACATTTTCAAAGTTGACAACATTCACATGGTCATCTGTCATCATAATTATGTCTCATATGCCTTGGCTATATGTTCTAAAAAGGGAAAAAACAGATAGTTTTTACATTATTATAACTATGTAAATTTTGTTCATGGAATGGCCAAGTGGTATGCTAGGATTATCTTTCCTTCTCCATGAGTCCGAAATCATGGCCTTACCAATTCACCAAATCTCAAGTCAGCCTAAGCATCTCTCTTTTTAAGTAGTTAATTCTGACAGAAAACTACTGGTGAAAATGACTACCTGGATGGAATTACCTTATATAGTCAATGAGGCACTTCAAGGATATGGAAAAATAGTATGAAGAACTTCGTGCTTTTCAGCAGAGCTTGCATTTTCTATTAGAATCTAAGTCAAGGGATGCCTGGGTGGCTCATTCTGTTAAGTGTCCAACTCTTGATTTTGGCTCAGGTCCTGATCTCATGGTTTGTGAGACAGAGCCCCATGTCAGTCTCAGTGCTGATAGCATGGAGTCTGCTTGGGATTCTCTCTCTCTCTCTCTCTCTCTCTCTCTCTCCCTCCCTCC
>NW_024412423.1:13665468-13716301 GCF_014898765.1 Herpailurus yagouaroundi | reverse complement strand
CTTCCATGCTTTGACCTACAAGTGGCGCCCATCCATTCTATTCAGAGTTCTTTGGCTGAATCTAGTCACATGAGTCCACATACTGCTTGAGATCTAGGGAATCTTAAAGAGCTCATGGATATTTGGTGAGCAGCAAATATCTCTGCCACAATATGCACTCTTCGATTATTCACTGATCATATAAATTTAGATGTTTCATGTAAATAGTAAACAAAATATAACGGAATGCGTACTTGAATTTGAGTGCACATTTACTTGGTATCTGTGTGTGTAATAGCCCAGAATAATATTCAACAATTGACTTTCCTTTCAGAGCAAGGCACTAAAATGTAGATAAAATTAATTTCCAAACTCAAGTTGTTTTGCCTGACTGAAATTTTCCAAGGGACATATCAGAGTGGTCATAATTTTATCCATTGTTTGGGATACTGTTACATTTCCTTGAATTTCCTTATTCTTGAAAATCCTGTAGATCTTTATAATTTAAAAAAAAATTTGGGGGTGCCTGGGTGGCGCAGTCGGTTAAGCGTCCGACTTCAGCCAGGTCACGATCTCGCGGTCCCGGAGTTCGAGCCCCGCGTCAGGCTCTGGGCTGATGGCTCAGAGCCTGGAGCCTGTTTCCGATTCTGTGTCTCCCTCTCTCTCTGCCCCTCCCCCATTCATGCTCTGTCTCTCTCTGTCCCCAAAAAAATAAATAAAAGTTGAAAAAAAAAACTTAAAAAAAAAAAATTTACTTCCTTAGTCTTGAACGTTTTATTGTTGTGGGCCTTTACTCTTATATTAGCCTTTCATTTTTATATAAATTTTGTTTCATTTTGTTTTTCATTTTGCAAGTATATGCCAGGAGCTGTGGTGAGTTGTAGAGCAAAGCTGAGATTTTGGGTAAGCAGACAATGCTCAATGTTATCTTCTGTATTGTTTTTGTATTGTGGCCTCATGACTTTATTTGGGTGACCTTGAAAAATGTCTTGTTTGATTTTCAGTTTCCTTTTGTGTAAAATGGATTTATAATAATTCCCAAGGTTTATTTGTTCGTTTTAAACAGGTACCAATAACCTATGTAAAACATACAGCACAGAGCTTGATATATAATAAAAACCAAAGAAGTGTCAATTCTCTATTACCAGATGGCTAACCAGAGACTCTGTGGTAGATTGGACTCTGAAAAGCTGGGCTGGAATCCATGTATCCTCATTTAGTAAGTGGGTAAAAACAGCAAATTATTTGATGTTTCTAAATGTCACCTGTTACTCAGAAATGGAAACAGTAATGGCTATCTGACTGTACTGTCCGAGAAAAGTTGTGGGAGCACAGGCATGGAGAATGTCAGCCTGGAGTCAGATTCTACAAGTTCACCTCCAGGTATGCCCTTCAACTTGTTGATGAGCTTGGATTTTTAGGTTCTGGACAAAGGTGGAAATGATTCCATTTGGGAGGCAAGATTGAACTTTCTTTCCTTTAAATGAGCAAAAAAGTTAGACATTTTTTGAATACCAAGACTTTATTTGCCATCCCCTCCCCCCCACCAAAACACTACAAAATTCAAGATGCAGGTTTTTCCTTTTATATATATATATATATATATATAATTTTTTTAATGTTTATTTATTTTTGAGAGAGAGAGAGAGAGAGAGAGCGAGCACATGTGTGCAAGTGAGTGGGGGAGGGACAGAGAGCAAGGGAGACACAAATCCGAAGCAGGCTCCAAGTTCTGAGCTGTCAGCACAGAGCCTGTTGCAGGACTCGAACTCCTGAACCATGAGATCATGACCTGAGCTGAAGTCAGATGCTTAACCTACTGAGCCTCACAGGTGCCACAACATTCTAGTATTTCTGCTCTGGTTCAGCTCCGTACTTATGAGAAGTCATTTAAATTGTATACGTGTCGCCAGCCTTTTAGGGGTTGGGACGTGCAGAATATTGCCTGTGGAAGGTCACTTGCTTTCAAGGTAGAGGGTATGCTGGCCCTTTTGTAACCTTGCCTGGGACAGAACTGAATGTCAGTAATGCCAACAAATTACTCCTTTTTCCTCATTTGAGGCAGGTCTAGTAGATAAGTCACTCTCATTTTTAGTAAAAATCTTAAACTACAAACCTTCACTTTTTTTGAACAGAGATTTTTTTTCCTCTGTAAAAAATTGTAAGGTTTAGAAGTTCCGCTCACAATCATGAAAATGAAAATTTTCACTCTTCTAAGGAAGATGCAGATCTTTGTGTGACTTTCTTTAGAAGAGAAGACCAGTCACAATGCATTGATTTCATTTGTTTCCCATGAGAAACAGAGAACGGTCAGTTGTACAGTGAGGATAAAGGCCTTTAGGGTTGTTAAACAGTCTCCTAAATCCTTGGGCAAGTTTCTTAATCTCTTTAAGCCTTGCTTTTCTCTCCTGTAAAATGAAGGCAATGATTGTATAGTATGAGAAGTAAATATGATAATGAGGTGAAAACCTTTCTCTTGTGCTGGACACAACAGTACATAATCACTAAATGTTAGTCAACTTTTATTAGAGGTATTTATAGTAAAGAAAACATACTGTTAATCCCACCATGTGGTTCATAGTAAATTGCTATGGTAGACTTTATGGTAGTAAATTTTTAAGTAGCTTGGAAAAATAATCTAACATTTATAGTTTTAAGATTATATGACCTATTGAATTAAATAATTATCCACTTATAATCTCATATTAGCATGAATCATAAAGACCTAACTGTATATATTTGTTACCATGAAAACTCATGTGCATGTCATACAAATAGGACAAGTAATGATTATTTAAAAGTTATTACACAGTTTTCAATTTTAATAAATGATGAAAATATTTTTGGAATTCATGTTATGAACACAGATTATTTTTTAAAATTTTTTCATGTTTATTTTTGAGAGAGAGAGAGCGAGAGGAGAGAGAGACAGAGTGCGAGGGAGAGAGGGGCAGAGAGAGAGGGAGACACAGAATCCAAAGCAGACTCTACACTCTGAGCTGCACAGAGTCTGGAGTCTAGACTCTAGACTCTGAGCACAGAGGCCGAGGCAGTACTGAAACCCATGAAAAAATGGCTTTTGGATATTTCCATAATGTTTTGAAGGAAATATTACAAAATCTTAAGAAGTTCCAGGAAGTTTCAAAAGTTGTTTTTAGAGTAGTAAAATTACTAAATAGACTCAAGCTGAAATTTTTTTGATACAGTTGCTACCTTTTGGTATTAATATTTTTGGTGTGTGTAAAATACACTTTGACAGCAGATTTTGTAATTTGTATATTTAAATGATGTTTTATAGTTTATGTTCAGTTAACATATTTTGTCAAAAGAGAGAAACTTTCCTTTGAGATTCCTATTATCAGGATTTTAATGCATTCGTTTTTATCCTCAGCTCAGATTTCTTTAAAAGAATAAATGAGCTCACACAGTTATTTATATCTCCCATGAATTATTGTTCCTGAGTTTCTGAATCTTTGGGAATTCTTCTATATATGTTACAGATTAGTATCCAAGGTCTTAGTCCCATTGGCAAGATGTAGATATTAGTGTTATCTTCTTCAGTGACAACCGGAAGTAAGCTAATAAACAAGTCATGACACCAGTGAGCCATTTAGTTTATTTTTCTAAGTAAAGATTAAATGAGACAAGAGTAATACTCACATCGGAGACATGGCTTTAGATCACTTCTATTCATCTTGCTTTTTACTAGTGGAAGGAAAGTTGGTATTGTCGTATGGGTTCGTAAGAGGTAAACCAGTGGGGTTTATGTACTTATGAATTATTTGGGTAAAATATGTTTCATTCATAAATGTTACTGTTACAGAAATTGTACTTGAAAGAAGGGATAAAAAATCTAAGGGTTAATTTTTAACTGAAATTAAAATGAACCAAGTATATATATAAAATATCAGCACAAATTATTTAAAACCAAGCACATCTACCTTAGGTAATTTATCTGTTTATTTTTAATAAGAAACCATCACAGTGTGACAAAACATGATATTTGAAATGTCTGACCTTTGAGGGATGTATTCAAGATAGGGGCTAGAGGGGGTGGGAGCAGATATCACTATCCTACATCGTTCTCTCCATGTACGAACTCTCTTTCAGGGTTACAAATCGCTAAAGACAGATAGAGTCATCCGTACACTGTTTGAGGAAGACATTTCCTCTCTTCTGTTTCCTACTTGCCATTCCACTGGGTTCATAAAATGGTCAGATGCTACAGAGCCGTGAACAAACTACAGTGCTTTTAATAGAGCCATTCATCTGCTCCTTTTGAAGGTTGGTGTTCTCTCTCGAGGGAGGGTTCTCAGATAATAAGAGGAAAATGAATGCCAGTTGAGCACCTGTAATCAAATTCCTCTTAATTCCCTCAAGCCTTGTCAGATATTGAGCTCCTCAGATCGTTTCATAGGTGGGCATTTTACAGACCCCCATGGTGTAATACAGTTAGTTTCCTTTCCCACTTCGCTTTCTCTTTCCTGTGCTCCAGCCACCATCCATCATGACTGGGTAAATCCTGTCAGACAGAAAGTCCCAGCCGTTCAAACAGTCAGACACTGAGCCAGCCTGGTCTACTCATGCACCTGTCACTACCCAGCATTCAGCTTGTGAGGAAGGGGGCCAAGAGAACATTTATGGAATGGATGCGGGCAACGTGCCCAGCGTGTCAACAGGCACAGTGTGGTCTCAGCCTCAGTCCTGGTAGGATGCTTCTGCTCCTGAAAAGATTCACAGTCTGCCCCACCCCCACCCCCACCCCATCCCAAAGAAGGACTGATCTATGGAAAACGCTTGCCGCTTCCAACCTAGAGCAGACCATAATTTAGTCCAGACTCTCCCAGACCCAATGTGTCACATGTAACAAAACAAGCACTGCACAAAGCACCGGGCTGGTGAGTCTTTCAGCTGCACCATAACTCATCCTGCTCTAAAGGCTGCAGAGGGAATTTGTAGAATGGGGTGAAGTGTTCCATTTCATTTGTATTGTATCACTTGGGAGATGAGATGAATTCAGGATGCAGCCGCAGACATGCTTGGAATTTCATTGATTTTATTATGTTGGTTGGAACTTACATATGCCTTATGGGTTTTTTTTTTTTAAATCACAACTTTTATTGAATGTAATTCACGCAGAGCACATGGAAAATAATGGTGGTTCACAGTGAAGAAAGTATAACACTGAGGGTATTTTTGTTTTTTATGCCCAATGACTTTTACCTTAAAAAACCTTGAGTCAGGGATATATGCAGAGATGCAAATCTAAGAATTGTGCCATTGTAATGAAAATAGAGCTTCAACTATTTTCTGAAATTATCTGCAATCAGATAACTCATTTATCAGTTATGGTCAAATGAATGTTAGTCTTGAGAATATCTTCCTCACTGGTTGTTAAAAGGACAAGTTAAAACATTCCCCATCAGAGATATGCTTGTTAAATCATCTGTAAATCGGTATGCTTGTTTTCTGTCCACTCTGAGCAACAGAATTTCTTTTACTTTCCTTCTCCTCTTCCCTTTTCTTCTCTTCTCTTTTCTCCCCTTCCCTTCTCTCCCCTCCCCTTATTCTTCTCTTCCTTCCTTTCCTCCGTCCTTCTTCCCTTCCCTCCCTTCCTTCCTTCCTTCCTTCCTTCCTTCCTTCCTTCCTTCCTTTTTTTCCTTCCTTCCTTTTTTCCTTCCTTCCTTCCCTCCTCTCCCTCCCTCTCTTCATTAAGGGTCAGGCACTGATCGAGGCTCTGAATTAAGATACTGAATGACACAAATGCCACCTCTGTGCTTCTGGAATTTATGGTCTCGTAGTTCCTAAGTATTTAGCAATAGAGAACGTGCTTATACATGTAGAGAGCATTACTTGGAAGGGCTCTTGAACCAAAAAAATTTATACAGACTAAAAATGTGTGGAACACAAATTTCAGCCTAGAAGACTAAACCACACTCTGCCATGAGAAGTATACATGTATTTTACTATTCTCCCTTTTATAAAGACCCAAGCACATGCATTCTGACACTGATATGCAGTTCATTCTCCCTGTGGATCTTGGCAGAACATGTGAGGCAATAATATCTTTGCTGTTGGGATCTTGTGTAGCCACACATTTCGTCATGCCATGTTTTGTTAGGATGACCATTATTCCTCCAAGGCCACATTTGATCTGCTTCATTCTTTGAGTTTGTTTAAACTAAGTCTTTGTCATCTGATTGCAAAGAAAGGCATTCATTCTTCCAATACGTTTAAAAATGCTGGGTGATCGTTGATAGGCTAATACTGGCTGCTCTGTGTTGCCAATCTAATGCTTTTCAATATTTTATTATCCCTGGAACATTTGAAAGCATCCCTATTTCTCACACTCAGAAGAGGCACACGTGTCACCTCTCCAGTGCTCATTTCCTTACTTTTCCTTGTTGACAAACGGCAGGCTTTGTTCACCATTCTGTGAGTGTCAGTGGACTTCTGGAAAAGCAGCTTTGGCCTGGGGGAGAATCTTGATCGGTCGTAGCCAATTACTGGCCTACTTTCTCTAGACAATTGATTGATTGAGGTATGGTCATATGACATAATTCCGGCCAATGAAATGTTAGGGTAATCCTGGAAAGATTTTTCTCATTTGTTAAAGAGCCACAGGAGAGCGATATATCCTTTTTTAAATTATTTGGTCTTGACATTGTTACCTGCATGTGATTCCTGGAACTGAGGTAACCATCTGAGGACCTTGAAGAGAACAAAACTAAGACAAGTTCCTACTCTGGAGAATTAAATAAGACATAGGAGAACCTGTGTCTTTGAATATACGTTTACTTACCCAGCCCTGGAATTACTCTACTTCCATACATTTTGTTATATTAGATACTACAACTTACACTTACTGTTGACTTTGCTTGTTATGTTTTCTGTTATGTGGAGCCAAAATATATGCTAAGTCACATCCTTTTCCTTAAAGTTAGTTGAGATTTTAAAATACAATGAATGCCATGACTAAGATGAAATCTACCCAACTTTGAACTTGAAAGAAATATATTATTACTTTGATCATTTGGTATCAGTGCAAGAACTGAGACTACATGCTTGTCAAAAGCATTCGCTTCCTAGGTTGTGTGGAGGGTAAATGACAAGATGGATCATTTTTAATATCGTACCTGTGCTCTGTTTTATTTCCAGCTACACGTGTACCACTTTCTATATTCTTCCAACTCCTGTCCTTGTAGAGAATTATAGCTCTAATATCAGGTATCCAGGTCTGTTGCTGCTAGGCCTATGGTGATGAGTTAGATGTTTCAAACTCCTTTGATAGGAAATCACATCCTGCTGGGAGTACCTCTAAAAACAAGACGCCCATGTTCATCTCACAAACACTCACCACATGTACCTCTTAACTAAACTTGTGTAAGCTGAGATTTTATGGTGGCCAACTTCCCCACTCCGTGGGGAAGACCTAGGAATGAGGCCAAATCAAAGAATAGTGTTACCACAATGGAGAGTCACAGAGTCTTGTGGATATTTTCGAGGTGATAGATTTAGCTGTCCCTAAAGGTTACTCTACTCAGTATACTTTTTCAGTTACATGGGTTGAGTTATATTCACCATCATAGGGCTCTTCAAGATGCCCACATCCTGATTCCCCGAGCTGTGAACATATTATGTGACAGAAGGGCTTTGCAGATGTTTTTAGAGTACAGACCTTAAGGGGTGCTTGGTTGGTTCAGTAGGTTAAGTGTTTGACTCTTAAGTTTGTCTCAAGTCATGATTTCATGGTTTGTAAGTTCAAGCTCCATGTCAGGGTCTGCACTGACAGTGCAGAGCTTGCTTGGGATTCTCTCTCTTTCCCCCTCTCTCTGCCCCTCTACTGCTCACCTGTACTCACAAGCTCCCTCTCCCTCTTTATCTCTCAAAGTAAACTTAAAAAAAAAAAAAGAGAGAGTACAGACCTTAAAATACGGAGCTTTTCCTGAATTTTATACGTGAACTTAATTTAATCACAGGAGCTCCTGAAAGCAGAGAAACTTCTTTAGCTGCAGTTAGAAGATTCATGTAGCAGAAGGGGAAAGTCAGAGGGATTAAAAAGTGAGAAGGATTCAATTGCTGAAATGCCCAGATGTAAGAACCAGATCGAGAGGCCTCTAGGAGGTAAGAATGTTCCTCAGCTGAGATGTCACACACACACACACACACACACACACACACACACACACACACCCCAAGCACCTCAGTCCTACAACCAAAAGGAATATTCTGCCAACAGTCTGACTCAGCCTTGAAGTGATTCTCCTCCAGAGGCATCCAGTTAGAGCCCAGGCGGCTGACACTTTGAGTCTGGCATATGGAGACCCTAGAGCAGAAAAACCAGTCAAGACAACCCAACCTTCTGACATGCAGAGATGCGTGATAAACACATTCGTTTAAGCTGCTGAGTTTGTGGAATTGTGTTAACAGCAGCAATAGAAAACTAACACAGTTACTAAGTAGGATTTTTTTTTTTACTGTTACAAGCAAAAGCGCCTTGATGAAAACAATATTGTTTTGAGACCCAAAAATATTGCGATATTGGAAGGAAATACACCGGATTTTATTTTGAGTATGAAGTAGCCACGGTCTCAGGAAAAATACAGAAACCTTACTCTGAAATATATTTAGGTTTTTAGAATGTTGTGGTTAGTTTTTGTTTGTCTCTTTGTCTCTATATGGTAGAAAAGCAGATGTCTTGAGAACAAAAACTGTAGCCCGTTGACAATAAGTGAAATATACAGTGAGTAGAAATAGAAAAAGAACACATTTAAGGTGCTGGTTTGACAGTCAAACTTGCTGCAGGGATGAAGGAGCACATTAACAGGTCACAGGCAAGTTAATCCCCAAAGGCTCACAGGCTCATTGGCAGGGCCAGAGCAGGTGAAAGTCCCAAGGGGGGAAAAAAAAAGGTTGATGACGAGGAACTGAGCAGAGCCAAAGGAAGAGGAGATCTCTCAGTCGGATTCAGTGGCTTTGGAGGGAAAATTTTAACCTAAACTAAGGACTAAAAATAAAAATCTAGGAAACTCTATTTGTAATTCCAAAGCTGAAGTAAATAACGGAGATGATAGAGAATATTCAAGTAATGTCAAGTTGGGTGATAAATTTAGGTTAAAATGTAGCAAAATAAAGTGATGCCAAGCAAGGATGCTCACTTGAAATGCTCACCTCGGTGTTTAGCATTTTCCTGGGAAGTCGGTCACGTAGGCGTGCAACATCTCCATGACTAACTTCAGCAAAGACAAAGTATTCACCAGCAATCACACTGTTAGCACAAATTTCAAATTGGTGCAGCCTGGCCCACGCTCTCAGGTATACAACTTAAAAGCACGGTTATAAGGCAGAATGTTCCAAGGCTCATGCTGCATTTCCCAGAAGCTGGCCAAGGGCCAGTCCTGAAAACAGGTCTCTTTCATGAGGAGGAATAGACAGAGTAAAGCAACCAAAGCGTGCTGAGTTAACCCTTTCCTGCAGAGGCTGTTATATATCAGAGCCATTGGGTTATAAGGACCTATGAGGTTGTATTAAGACTGACAGGACACTTTTTATAAGCCAGTTCACAGCATGCTGTGAGCGCATCAGAGGACACTTTAACAAACAAGAACTCTCTTTGCTGGAAGCACATATTAGCAAAGGACGTCCCTTCCTGTACAGAAAAACAGAAACAGATGGAAAGTATGTTCCATGGGATCACAGCTTCTACTCAGGCTGGAGTCTGTTATCCTAACTATTATAATGAAATGGGAGCTCAGTTTCTCAAATGCCACCGATGCCAATGAAAACTCATGTAGTGACAGCTTCACAGGTTGTAGGAAGTATGCCACCTCTCGTTGATTCCTATCCTTGCTCATGTGATAAGTCACATAAACTACCTACCTGGATGCACACTGAACAGCATAGGCCGCTCTTAGTCAGAGGAGACCAACCCAAAGGCTACAGGTACCTCACGCTTTGCCCAGTCTTGCAAGGGTCGCGAGAATCCTTGAATTGCCCATCTGCCAAGTATTAGCTTCTTAACTTCTTTGGAAGCTATAGCCTGTTCTCAGGCTTTGCCTCCTGTGCTTTGGTGTGATAGCTCTTACCCTGTGAAGAAAAGCTGCTCCTTCTTTCTCAGAATTGTATGCTTTATCAGTCAAACCATTTTATGTCACTCACCCCAGGATGTAGGAATAGGAATTTGCTTATTTTCCCCACTGGAAGACAATATTTTTATGTCACTATGCTGATTAAAATAGTGGGTTCCATGTTGGGACTATGCAGTCCTTTGGGGGAAAAATCACAAAGAGGGAGAGAGAAGGAAAAAGAGGGAGAGGAAGGGAAAGAGAGAGAGAGAGAGAAGAAGAAGAAACTATATTTACTGTGCTTTGGGAGATTCATGGTTGGGGGGGGTCACAAAGAGTTATTTGTTTTTTTGTGCATGATTCTAGGAGTTGGCTTGATACTGAGACTACATCAATGAAAGAAACTGCTTCTCCTTATATCTTCAAGGAGTTTGTATTTTACTGAAGGTGGGATGGGCAGAAGACGGACAGTTTTTAAAAGCAGCTCAATGAGGGCTACTGTAGAAGAAAGCACAAAACTGTTGGATGGGAGAAAAGACATCTTGACATTTGCTTTGTCAAAAAATACATATTCCACTGCATACCTTTAACAAGCTACTTTGAGTTTTCTTGATGTTCTGGGACTTTGGGGTCTTAGAAGCTTAAAAAAGGATTAGGCTAGGTCACATTTGAGTGTATTTACTTGCCCATGTTCAGTGAAGAGCCCCTTAACTGCAGGAGCCCAGGACCCTAGCAGGTTGGGCAGGGGTACTGTGACCATGATTCAGCCAACACTTCCCCACTGCAGCATTACAAGATCTGCTGTCAGACTTAGCATGTGTTAGAGCCACTCATAATGGGCCAAGAGTGAAAAAAGTAGAGAACTTTAAGGATGTTATCTCTGGGCTGGCATGAATTTTTCAGTCACAAACGTATGTGCAATAGCATACCTTTCAAAGTTTCTCTACTGTAATTTAGCTCTTGAGGTCACTTTAGTTGATGGTGGAAAATATAATTTTGTCAATTCAGGGTAAGCTTACGATCATTCAGACTCATTTAAACATACATCTAAATCCAGTCAATTCAGAATTTTAGAAAGCTTTTCAGGGCTTGTATTCATCAACAGCATGATTTCCTCCCTCCCTTCCTTCTGTCTGTGGGGGTGTCTAAATTCATAGGGAAGAGGGGAAGAGATTGTGTGTGTGTGTGTGTGTGTGTGTGTGTGTGTGTGTGTGTGTATAATGGCTTCCAGGGCAGGACTGCTTCTAGTAGCCATCTAAGTCCCTGGACATCCATCAGATAGAACTCATCTCTTTGGGTCCTCATTCCATTTTTTTGTGCACTCAAGTATGGCATCCACACATTCTACATTCTCCTGACTAATCCCTCAAAATAATATCCTGGTAAAAAGTGGCATTGATGGATAAACTCACTTGCCATTGGAACTTGACTCTCTGTCCTATGAGATCCTCTGTCACTCCTTTATGAGCTGTAGGCATCTTGAGATACATCATCTCTGAGGAGTGATCCTTCAGTCTTGACTGCGCATCTGATGTTTCAGTGTCCTCTCTTTCCCTTACCTAGCGGCTCTGGGTCTGTGGACCAGGAATTCATTGATCCTACTTCTTAACTAGGGAAAGAGTGGAAAACATTCCAAGTGAAGAAGTTGTCTTAGGATGTTCTAGGAACTTAGTCTACACTTTACAGAATGGCTCCTGAATTCTCAGCGAAAACACTCAAAACTTGCCTTAAGTCTGCTCTTATATTAGAAACTCCTTTTTCTCCCATTCAGCCAGATTCTCATTATATTGAAGCTCAACAAATTACTTAGGGCATAGGAGAGAACCAACGTGGCTACCATTAGGGAGTTAATAGAATGTGTAGAAAATTAATAGCATGGTGACAGTAAGGTGATTGTGCACTAATCTCACTCCAAGTTATAATTATACATTCAGCATATATATGTAACAACCAAACCAAAGAAATGGGATATGCATTTAAAGGAATTACTCGAGAGCAAAAGCATTCATAAATTCAAGCTACATTATAAGCCACAGGCACTAGGCCTTTTAGTAACCGCTTTGGCTATTATGTGGCTTTGCTACCTATACGGGGTACTGGGCAGAGAGGGAGGATCTATTTTCAAATGTGTGTTCCTTCATCTAGATCAAGGATTTGAAAACTTGTTTTGTAAAAGCCCAGAGAGTAAATATTTTGGGCTTTGTAAGCCAGGCTATCTCTGTCACAACCACTCAACTTTGCCTTTGTAGCATGAAAGAAGCCATAATGCATCCACACATGAGTATGACTATGTTCCCATAAAACTTTATTTACAAAAACAGAGGGCTGGCATTGGCTCAGTCACTATGGTTTGCAGATGTCTGCCCTAGCTGTGAAAGCAGTCCTTTCCCAGTTTTTGTCCTGCTGTAGCAAAATGATTAAGAACTGTGTGCTTGGGGAAAACCCGTTAACAACACTTCTCAGTTCTCAGGACAGGCTTCGTTTCTTTTTCCACTTTGTAATTCACACACCGGGCACAATGCTGAGCGTTTAAGTACTTTTTCAAAAAAAAATGATGAACTTTCTTCAACTCTGTACAAGTGAGGGCACATGTCCTGCCTCTTCTTGGCAAGTGTCTGTGGTCAAGGGCAGATCTGAGACATACGGAATTCTTCTCAGTGGAGAGGTAACAGACACCAGGGGTGACAGCTAGAACACTCTGTATGAAACAGACCAGATTCTATACATGACACATTCAAATGCTGGGCTTGAGTCATTTCTGAAGTTGACATTTTAAAAATAAATGTTCTTCATAGATAACTTAAAATATTTATCACCTAAGAACTGTTCTGCATGGTATTAGTTCATGCTAATTGTATATTGCCATTTGGTTACTGCTCTTGAGAGTGGCTAAATGATGCCAATTATTTCATGAGCCCTAAATGATGG
Organism: Herpailurus yagouaroundi; assembly: GCF_014898765.1. Taxonomy (NCBI): domain Eukaryota; kingdom Metazoa; phylum Chordata; class Mammalia; order Carnivora; family Felidae; genus Herpailurus; species Herpailurus yagouaroundi. Next base: position 13,703,330 of record NW_024412423.1, on the reverse strand, counting down.
AGCTGTACCTTCCTCCAAATTTTATTTCCCTACCTTTGTTCTCTCTAATTACCATTGCTCTTGTGATGTTAGAGGGCATGCAAAAATACAGTTCTGGTACTTGCATCCATCATAAAGATTACATGTATTTGTAGATGAAATTGGAAACATTTGGTTTTGCTGTTATGGTTAGTTATCACTGGGGCTAAAATTGCTAAAAGATTGCAATAGATTTACGTGCCAGCGTTTTATTCATGGGAGACACTGACACTTTCCACTTGGGGCAAGATGAAAAGTCCCTTATTTTCTTCATTGTGATCCAAATTAAAGCAAAGTTTAATTAAAGTTTCATTAAAGAAAGATCTTTTGTAGTCCTGGGAAGCATCTTTTTCTTTGAGCCAAATATGTTTTAGAATGACATGCTTTCATCTCGAGTTTTTAATGTTTTTCTGAGGGAAGAAAGGGAATAGATACACCATTAATGAGGTGTGATGTGGCTGAGCCAAGAGTATAAAGCACCAGGTGTTACATCAGCTCTCATCTAGGTGTGTTGCAACACCTAGAAGCTTTCCTGACTGTCAGTCTCTTACCATGTTGCCACCTGAGTGACCTCTCATAGGGTGCTCCTCCTCTAATCATGCTTCCCACGGCATTCTCACCAGATTTACTATTGTTCTTTTACACAAACCTTTTCATGCCCAATCTCTTCCCATCTTCTTCTCTTCAATTTCTGCACTATCTGCCTACAACCCCCTCCTTCATCTTCTGCAAATAAACACACGCTGTTGGTGTCCGTCTCCTCTGAAACATCATATAACTCTTTTTCTCACTTTCACTGTTTTACACACCCGAGTGTTACTTCTTGCAAATGAATTTCAGCATTTTTTGCCTGTAGTTTGGGTGGTATTTTATGAAAGGGGCACCCAATGGACGATAAGAGTACAAATCAAAATCATACACTTTCTTAGCTCAGGTTTCCCTGGGAACCAGACTCTGAGACAAAAACATGCATGCGGGAAGGTTATTGGAGAGTGCTCTGGGGAACAGCATCAGTGAGAGTATAAGGGAGGGAGGATTGTATAGAGAAGTTTAACTGCAAGTCAACTATCCCTGAGACTTCAGAAAACTACAGGGAGCTCTGCAACTCTGATGATCCTTTTGTAGATATTCCTTATCTAACCAATTTTTGGTGCAGGATGAGGGCAGTCCTTTGGGCAAGGAACCTCTCTGTGGGTGAGAGCAATCCCCAGCACTCTTCCCCTTCCTTGAGGATAACACCAGCCTCAGGATCTGTCTCCTGACTGCCTCTTGGTTAATAGGCTTATAACTTGGGTTAAGTCACTTTCAGCTGGGGTCATGTGAGTCTAATAAGGAAAGAAAGGGACAGTACCCTGAAGGAACTCTCATAATTAGCCAACATATAATGGAAAAGACTAAATTTTAAGTCTTTGGTTAAGGAGGCAAGATCATAAGATTGGGTAGCAGAGAATTCACATGAGACCACTCTTCTGAGATACGTGGGATTTAAATATCCTGAGGAAGATCCCAGGAGATAGGTGGTAAACTAGTGACTAGCATAGTTCATAAAAGTGTAGGAAAGTGATGGCCCATATTAAATGCCATTGAAATGCCAGAATTATCTTGACAGATGGTGGAGAAAGGAAATGAAAGACTCCAGAAGGTAGGTGTACTAGAGTAGATGTGGTATGCGAAGCTGAAAGATCTATCAGATGATTGTGTTTCAGGAAAAGTCTATAAGGAATGCACATGTGAGAGGAGCACACATATCAGTAAAAAGTGTAATAGTGGCTCTCTTCTGTTAGCTGAGACTGATAGTAGGAACAGGCATTACAGAACAGATAGGACCCTAAAACAGTAAAGGCCAAGGGACAATTCTTACATGCAGAAACCAAGTAGATGCAAATTATCATTATTAGTTGCAGAGTTGGGAGTGACAGCCAGGGGACCTGACTTGTAGAGAATACAGAGATGCCATAGAGCATCCCTAGAAACAAGATACATACATAGCCAACATGGGTACTACTCAGCTTGAACCATCAGAAGAAAGCAAAGATGGATGACCCAGAGGCTGAGGGCTTTTGTCTCAATAAGGAATTGTGTTCCCTTGTTCAGTTTCTGAATCAAACAGGTTTGCAGACAGGGAACCTATGAAAGGATGCTGTAACACTGTAATACATATATACTGTGGTGATCCCCTCAATCCTTTCTTAAAGAATCTTCATTCATTTACTTTGGTGGCGATACATGGAGGAAAGGGAAAAACCCAAATATTTCTAGGAGGGTTGGGCCTGATGTCCAAGTTGACATCAAGACCCTGAAAAACGGAGTATCTCGGCTCACTTGTAAGAGTGGACGCACTTAGGAGCCAAGTAATAAAAGCATTCCTGACCAGTGCCTGGCCTCCAGTGGGTCTATTGGGTCAGCTGCCCTATCCAGTGGCAAATATTCAATTGAGATTGACATATGATATAGTTGGCTTAATACTCACATTGAGTTCTTGGCCTACTGTGACATATGACATAATATGACCCCTAATATTGGGGAAATCTAAATAGGAACCTGTGAAATTTTACTCCCCTACCCCTATCAAAATAGTGAATAAAAAATAAACATCCCAGAATGAAGGAATGAATTAAAGTAGTGCTATCTTTAAGGATTTAAGGCAGTGTTGTCCAACAACTTTTTGTAATGATGGAAATGGTTACTGAACACTTGAAATGTGGTTAGTGTGACTATGGAAATGAAATTGTAATTTTATTTAATTTCAATTTAATTAAATATAAATAGCTACATATACTTACTGGTCATCTTATGGAACAGCACAGATTTAAGGGATAAAGGATGGAGGTCTCACTTCCATTTAATTCACTGGTTTGGCCACTAAAAAAACCTCCGGGGTCCTGAAAGATGAACTTAAGCTACAGAACTCAGCTTAAATGGTGTCTGTAGTTGCAGCTGCTATTCCAGATGTGTTGTTTTCCTAGAGCAATTAAACATGACCTCATGTCCATGGTCTGAGGATAATAACTTGGTGAATACTTTTATCTATTCCAATCACAAAGCAGAGTTACACTTTGTATTTACATGGAGGAGGCAAACAGTATGCAATTGTCGATTTGCTCTAGGGCTGTTAACTCTCCTGCCCTCTGCCATAACATAATCCAAAGAGATCAGGACCATCTGGATATCCTGCAGAACACATTGATCTACTCCATCAGCAATAAGCATAACAAATCTGCCTCCAGTGAATCTTTCCTGAGAGTTGCTATCCGAGAGTCTAAAAATGTTATTGAGCCTCTGGAACTTGCCATCACATCACTGTTTGTTGGGTTTTGGTGTGTGTGTTTACGCTAATAAGTATTCGCATAAATTCCAAATTTGGACTGAGGCTTGCTTTCCTAGTGTTCCTCCACCTGGCCTCCAGGTGGTGGGGGAGGAGGCCTATAGCACCTACCTATCCCTTACTAATATAGAATCTGCTGTCTGCCAAAAAGGACATAATAATGGAAAATGAACAGGACAGCTGGCTGGCTTAGTCAGTTAAGAGTCTGACTTCGGCTCAGGTCATGATCTCATAGTTCATGAGTTTGAGCCCCACTTCAGGCTCTGTGCTGACAGCTCAGAGCCTGGAGCCTGCTTCAGATTCTGTGTCTCCCTATCTCTCTCTCTTCCCCTCCCCTGCTCGCTCTCTGTCTCTCTGTCTCTCTGTCTCTCTGTCTCTCTCTCTCTCTCTCTCTCTCTCTCAAAAATAAATAGACTTTTAAAAATTTGGAAAAAAAAAAGGAAAATGAACAAATCGGCTGTGGTCAGTTTTCAATAGGCTGTGTTTATCCAGGTTGATCATGTGTGGTCCTTCAGTGGAGAATTGTATCCCTGGTTCTGGGATATTTTTCATAAAAACCAAGACTGTAATTTAGAATCAGAGCACTCTCTCCTTTGTGTATTGAATAATTTGTACTATTCATTTCTCTTTCAGGGTTACCCATTATTCATCAGAACATTTTTTTGTTATTAACTTAGTTACTTCATCCTTTATTATATTTATTATGTTAGAAATATAAATACTATATGTTTAATGTTCACTGATTCCATAATCATATTTTCTAACATGAATTAAATCTTCACTTCCAGAATATTGCGAAATTTTTCCTTGTTTGGTGATATCCTTGGAAGTTTCCTTAGGTACCAAATCTCATCCACTTTGTGAAACTTTGAGATGCCAGCCAGCCGAGTCTATATGAATATCATTATTTTTTTATATTCCTAATCTTTATTGCTTGGCTCCTTAGTGATTCCGTTTTACTAGTACATAGTTTATGTATTAAAATTATATATTGTGTATTAAAAATAGTATTTGACTAAACTGCAAGGCAAGGTTACTTTTTTATGCTTTATGCATTCAGACTATGTGAAACATCAGTGGTATCTCTTGTGTTTGTTATACTTATCACCTTGTATTTTTAGCAACTGTTCATACTAACCATAGTTTTCCTTTCTAAAATGACCTTGTGAAACCCATTGTTATGTAGCCATTCTGTGACTAAGATTCCATTACACGATGGAGCTGGCTGATGGCTGAAGTTTGAGCAGACGCAGCTGGTTGTTACAGCTGTGGGTCACAGCACGCTACATCAGACCAAATGTTCATTTTGTCGACACTGCTGAAATCTTTCACTGATGGAAGTCCCATTGACTTTGAACAAAATGTACCCAAGTGCCTCTTCAATGAGCATGCTAGAGAGGTGAACAAAAACCCAGCACCCGACATTTCTATGCTTGTAGAAAGTGGAGTTATAACTAAAGTTTAAATTGGAAGGTTAAAGCTTGTGCACCAATGTAGTGGTCATATCAGACAGTACTATAATCTTTCTTTTCAGAAGCTTCAGGGTACCAATATCTGTAGAAAAGAATGAGGATTCATCAGCTAGCATGAAATGTTGTGTCATTTCAAAAGAGCTTGTCTGAAGGCCCCCAAATAAAATCGTGTTTCTTCAAAGGATACAGCAGTTGTCTCTTCCCAGTACACAAATTCCAAAGTTTTCTTTGTATGGCCACCTTAACATACATGTGCTTGAAAAGACACCTATAAAGGGACATTTTATGGGTCAAGCCCAATTTTGCCAGCCCTTTACAGTAGCTATAAAATTAAAGATGCATTCTGAAAGCATAGTTGTGGCATCGAAAGTGAAGCGACGGGAAGGAAAAAGTACAAACAGGGTAATAGTAGTCTTCTGACTTTCGTCTTTTAGCTTTGTACCTCTACCTTCTCTTGGGTATTGAAGCGTCCTCTTCTTCTGTCTTGCAGCCTTGATCAACAAGAGGAAAATGTGAACAGAGAGACCTTAGAAACAGTGTTGGAGGGGTGGAGGAGCTTTTTCTTCCTCAGAGGGCAACGTGAAAGGAAACAAAATTTTTTTATACTTCTTTTTTTCTCTCTGCTGTTCTTGGGTGCCTTATTGGCGTAGTTTCATATTCAGTCTACATGGTAATGATTCTCACATTGGTATCTTAGCCATGTTATTGCTAGTAACTAATTCCTCTTCAAATGATTGCTAATAATTTCACGTATCCCCTCCCTGATTGACACCTCCCATCTTTCCAGTTCATTCTTTCTCTATGCCTAATCCTCCAACTTGAGAAATACCAAGTACCACTGCCTATGACCTACAATCCTCTTATCTTTTCAATATCCCACACTTGTCTCATCTTCTCTTTCTTATTTAGGCAACTTAAATTCTACAATCATTTTAACTACTTTCTTGAAAACATCTACAGTTCTATTTCCGGTATCTTGTTTCATCTTAACCTCCTATCAAAACCAGCCCTAAATAAATAAACATCACCCGTACAACTGAACATGACTGGAGGATAAGGCGTAACGGCAGTTTCACTTTAAGTTCATGATTACGAACTCAAAAATTGATCTCTAAAAATGCCCAGCAGTCTTACATTTCCATAGTTCATTCACGCACACAGTCCCCTAAGCAAATAATTCACATAATTGCCTCTCATTTCAAATCTTTAACATTTTTTCCTGTTCTTATTCACAGTTGAGGATTTCATACCCTTTTGCATTAAGAAAATTAAAGCACTTGAAAAAGAACTTGCCTAAGTTCCATCCTTCCGTCTACCAGATTCTTACCAGAATCTGCACCTACACATTTTGCCTTTCCTCCTACTGTGGTAGAGCAGATAGCCTGCTCTTATCCAATGCTGGACACTTCACTTGGGTTCCAATTCTCCTCTCTCTTTTTCTCTTTCCCTTTCTCCTCCTCTCTGTCTCTCTCCTCCCATCCTTCCTATCAAATATGTTCCCTCAACCAGTGTCCCTCATCTTTAAAATCTTCTTTTCCTGAGCCCACTTCAGCAAGTAGAGGCCACTTGAGGGTGGATTCCCAGACCTCCTCCCCCGCAACTATCACTCCATTTCTCAGCTTCTCCTCGTAAAAATTTTTTAAAAATTAAAACAACAACAAAAAGTGACAACTCTTTGAAATAGTTCTCTATGTGAAGCCTCTCCGATTCTTCTTTACCACTTAACTTCTTAAATCCAGTCCATTCAGGCTTTTACCCACATCTGTGGAACAGAGATCACTGAATCATTTTTTCTATCTTGACCGATTTTCTTTTGGCTTCCAAGCAACACATACTCTTGGATTCCCTTTCCCCCAACCAGCTCCTTCTTCTTGGTATAATTGTAAACTTTTCTGTGCCACACTCTGAACTGCTTTCCTTTTCCACAAATATGCTCCACCTGCTCAACCCCAACTGAATAAATTTGCCCCTTCTTTCTGTTGCACAGGCCACAAAACTTGTAGTCATTCATGACTTTTATCTTGCTTTGCTTCCCACATGTATTTCCTCGGCAAATTTTCTTGGTTCTAACTTCAAAATATGTTCACAGTTTGTCTATTTATCTGAGACATTATCATCTTTTGCCTGGATTGTTAGACCGGCCTCCTAACTGACTTCCCTGATTTTGTCCTCTCCATACTTTTTTTACTCAACACAGCAGCCAGTATGTCTTTTTAAATGAAAGTCATCATTCTTCTGTTCAGAATCGTCCAAACTAAACCTAAATCTCTACAACAGCCTGTGAAGGCCTACATTTGCTAGACCTGTTTTTTTCTTTCACACCATCTCCTAGTTTTTGCCCTCTATTCCACTTTGCTTCGGCCACATTGGCTTCCTTACTGTTCCTTGAATTTACCAGATACATTTGTGCCTCAGGGCTTTGGCACTGACTGTTTTCCCTTCCCTGTCCTCCCTGTGTCTTCCCTACTCAACTTTTTAAGTTTTTGCTCAAAAGTCAGCTTCTTAGTAAGTGTAACTTTGCCACCCTTTCTTTAATACCACACCTTCTTCCACCAGTACTCCTTAACACTGGTAGACCTGACCACTTATCCAACTCTTCTTTCTTCTGCTTGTACATATTCTTTTTTCTTTTACTTATTTCTTATATTTACTTTCTGTCTCCACCTATTAATATGTAAGTTCCATGAAGACAAGGATTTTTGTCTCTTTAGAACTTTGGCCTCCAGATTATTGCTGAGAACATGGTGCATACCCAGTAAGTGATTGTTAAATGCGTGAATAATGTGATTGAATCTTTCCCCTAATTATCTATTGATCATGTATACTTGTCTTGCCAGGTCTGCCATGAATTCACACATACCTGCCCAAAAGTACAATCTACTCTAATCTAAGAGAGTGGCCTTTTCCCTCAAGGAACTTAAAAATAGCCCTAATGTAAAATACATCATAAATTGTTGACTTATAAATATTTTGCTGACATCGAATATACCACTTATTACTTTAAATTCTAATTATGTATTTTTAATTTTTAATTTATATTTCTGAATTATTTAACCCAAAAATGTTATGACAACCTCTCATGTACTCATTCTGTAGATTTAAGAGATGTTGTCATTTTGAGAGGTTTAATTCATAAATGGCAGTCTCAGCTGTATTTCTACATTCCTGTTACTCTTGCCTCTTGTAGCAATAACAGTGTTATTGCTTATACAGTGTTATTGCAATAACAGTGTTGGAATTTAGAATGTTTTATACTCCAGTATGATTCTATACTTTTATCATATGGGCAGTCATAGAAGTATAGGGGTTTTGTTTGCATTTATAATTTTCCATAAATACTTTCATCCTGTCCGTAGTCTTTGATGAGTTACTCTCTTCATTCATTGTTACATTTTGGGTTTCTCCATATTCATATATTTTAATTACTTAAAAAAATTTTTTTTTTCAACGTTTATTTATTTTTGGGACAGAGAGAGGCAGAGCATGAACGGGGCAGGGGCAGAGAGAGAGAGGGAGACACAGAATCGGAAACAGGCTCCAGGCTCTGAGCCATCAGCCCAGAGCCCGACGCGGGGCTCGAACTCATGGACCGCGAGATCGTGACCTGGCTGAAGTCGGACGCTCAACCGACTACGCCACCCAGGCGCCCCTATTTTAATTACTTTAAAGTATTCCCCTTTGCATAAGCACCAGCAGTTACTTATTCTTCATTTCTCCGTAAATAAATGATTCTTCCCAATTTTTTTCTTCAAATATGTGCTAAAATTATCCTCCTTACGTATGATTCATTGTGTACATGTGTTGGATTTTCCACAATGAATATATGTGGAAGTATAATTGATGAGAACTATGGTTCGTGCATCTTTAATTCAATGGGTATTGTCAGATTTCTCTCAGATGTAGCTGTACATTCCCATCAGCAATCGGACACATTCAGTTTTGTCAGTTGGATCAATATGAAATGGTGTTTCTTTGTTTTAATTTGTCCTGAGGATCAGCAAGGATGAGTGACTATGATCATTGTCATATCCAGGGTTCTTCTTATATAAACTACCTTTTCATGTCAATCCTGCTTTTCTGCTGGATTCTTCATATTATAGAATTTATTTATATATATTCTGAGTACTAGCTCTAAGTCAGTTAGAGTTAGTCAAATGATTAGTTATTGGTCAAGTAACTTTTCCAGTCTATGACTTTTCTTTAACCTTGGCTGATAGTGTCTTTTGTCATGAGGGATTTTTGAATTTTAATTTGTAATGTAAAATAGCAGTCTTTTCTATGGACTTATACTTTATGTGTCTTATTTGAGAATACATTTCTTTACTGATATAATAAATATATTTTACTCTAAAAGTTTCAGTTGTTAGCCTTAGGCTTTTAATTGCTCTATGATCTGTGTGTATATGTGTTTGTGTTTGTAGAGTGAGCTATGGTTGTGGCTTTATATTATTCCAGCATCACTTACTGAATTGTCCATTCTTTCCAAGTGATTCGGAATGCCATTTCCATCATATCACATTTTTTGTTATATACGTGTGTCTGTTTCTTGGCACTTAATCCGGTTTTATTTTAATTCTCATACCACACTGAGTTGGCTGGTATAGTTTTGTGATTTTAATTATGAGGGAATGGACTTCCATCCTTTGCCTTCTTAAAAATTATCTTTGCCATTACATTTATTCTTAATTCACTCTCATCTGGCTTCTTCGGCCATCATTTGATTGAACACATGTTTGCAATGATCATCAAGAAACCCCTAATAGGTAATATGGATGTTTTCTTATGTTTTCTTAATTGAACTCCTAAACAACATTGAATACAAGTTGACTGCTCTCTTCTTTTTAAAAAAACTCTTTGTAAGTGTTCAGGGTCTTCGACCATCCACGTCCAAGCTTCTAGTCTGTCTTCCTCTGCATTTCCTGTCTCCGCTGCCCCCACATTCCAGTCCTGACATTGCTGTTACAATGCACATCCATTCATTTGTTCCTTTGTGATTTTTTCGGTGCCTGAAGCAGCTCCTCATCCAGCTTGGTGAACAGATGTAGTAGTTTCAAAATGGTCACTGTGAACCCTTCCCAAATAGCCTTCAAAATGATTTTTTAAAAATAAAAGTAAAAAAACAAAATGACATCATTGCTAGTTACAAAAGTGTTCTTTTCAGGGTGCCTGGGGGGCTCAATCGGTTAAATGTTCGACTACTGATTTCTGCTCAGGTCTTGATTTCATGGTGGTGGGATTGAGCCCCACATCAGGCTCTGCATTAGGCATGGAGCCTGCTTAAGATTCTCTCTGTCTTTCCTGCTCATGCTCTCTCTCTCTCCCTCTCCCCCCCACAAAAAAAAAAAAAAAAAAAAAAAAAAAAAGGATTCTTTTCTTTCCTTGAGAGGTTGTGAGCAACTTGAGAGCAAGAACCACATGTTTTTGCTTTGGTTTCCTTAATATACTTTATGGTGTAGAGCAAGCATTCTTTCATTTATTCATTCACACAACAAATGCCCACTGAGATCTGTCTACTGTGTACCAAATATTTTTCTGTGTACTTGAGATACATCAGTGTATAAAATAGACAAAAGTCCTTGTTCAAAATCTGGAGGAGAGCTGAACTATACCATATCATATGCTAAATGTATTTCTTGATATATAATTTTCCTATCTTCTTTTCACGGGAAGGGTGGCATCTGTATTTACAAAGCAATTACAATTTAAATGTTTTAAGAGCTTTTTCTCACTAGTAGTAATTCTGAAGTTAAATTTGGAAAAGTCAGCATTAAAGGAATTCAATAAAAGCAATAATTAATAGAATTTGTAAGCTCAGTGAGAAATTGTGTTGACTGTAAACTTGCTTCCTATAGCAAGTACATGTGTCTTTTGAATATGCTTTTGTTGACTTTTTATTTTTATGACTCACTGATCGAATGAGATTCAAATGAAAAATATATGAAACCAAAGTCATCAGATGTACATTTGTATCTGTAAGCTCAAAGGGAATACTTTAAACAAAAGATAGGAGTATGGCCTAACTGAGCTAAAAATTTCCTTTTTTGTCCTCAACATAACTTTGAAAATATTTGGGGAACAAAAAAAAAAACCCAAACTGTAGTTTATAAAAACATTATTCTATTTATGTATGCAAACTAACCATTGTTTGGCCAAGCAGTGTCTGAAAATACCTTTATCTCTTTCCATTCAGTAATTGCTGGACCAAGAAAGACCTTCATACAGGTCACGTTAGTGCTTAATTAATTTAGCATTAAAGCATGACAGGGCGTGTTTTAGTGTCTATTAATGCACGCCTTGGGTGCCTTCAACTGCTTGAGGCATGTATTAATAGCCCAGTAAAGCATGCCCTAGAGTCACCTAGTGTCATTATAAAATGGCTATTTAATTTGGAATTTTATTTTTAAACCTTATTTTCCAATGAATTTACACTCTGCATTCTTCCACCGCATGAAATAGTTCTTACAGTTAGGATCCTTTTTCAACTTAATTTGCCATACAAGGGGGAAAAGTCAGCAGCACTTAGCTTCCATGTTGTGAATATGTTATATATTTCTACAGTTGCTACATAAATAGAAACAACTGTAAAGGAGGCTTTCTCCCACTACATAAAGGTTTTTAGAAGAATTATCTGATGAGTAGAGGAATAATTTTCCATTCAGTAGAACTGAGTTTTCTGACACTAATCACTTGTACTGTTTCTTCCTTACCCTTTACCTCAGTGATATAAATGATAAATTGCCTAACTCTTCTCTTCTCTCTGCAATGCTACTTTTGAGTGAATGACGAGATGCGATATAACCTAAATAATGAAACAAAAGCATATGAGGGGAATATTGGGTACCCCAAGCTCTCATATCCCACTGACGATCCCTTGTCAGAAGAAGCAGTAACTCTCCCCTGCTACTCCCCTCACCTTGCTCAAGCTGTCCCTTTTGTGCCTAAAGCCCTTGAATTGACCTTACCTAGGTCCTCACCTTTGAGGTGGAAACCAGGACTTGTCAAGCTCCGTCTCCGCCTCCAGACCTATATCAAAAGTCATATCACACAGAATGCTCTAGAGGGTTTGAAATTTGTAACACCAATTAGAGTGTCACATTTGGGAGAAGAAAGCTTGCACGTGAAAACAATTGTGAGGGGGCACCCGGGTGGCTCTTTTAGTTAAACGTCTGACTTTTGCTTTCGGCTCAGGTCATCATCTCATGGCTCATGAGTTGGAGCCCCACGTCAGGCTCTGTGCTGACAGCGTGGAGCCTGCTTGGGATTTTCTTTCCCTCTCTCTCTGCCACTCTACTGCTCATGCTCTCTATCTATTTCTCAACATAAATAAGCACTTAAAAAAACAGTTGTGAGGCAAACCGTAAGACTCTTAAATACAGACAACAAACTGAGGGTTGATGGGGGGGCAGGGGAGAGGGGAAGATGGGTGATGTGCGTTGAGGAGGGCACCTGTTGGCATGAGCACTGGGTGTTGTATGTAAGCGATGAACCACTCCCACGGTTCAGATTAGCCTCTGTGACCTCCCCCAAAACAAGAGCACACCTTACACACTGTATGTTAGCCAATTTGGCAATAAATTACATTAAAAAATAATAAGAAAATAAATTTTAAAAAATGTAAAAAAGTTGTGAGATTGCCCTTCTGTATATCAGCAAAATTTTGGAAAATATGTTTGAGAAGGGGTGCTGAGGGGGTGGGCTGAGGGAAGGAGGACTGTGATTTCTATCAGGGTAAAGTATTTGGAAAGTACATGTGAAATACATCATGGAATAGGCTGTGTCTTGGCCTAAGTGTTGCACGTGGTGTCCTTGAAAGATGCCTGAGTGATAATTTTGATCAGAAGTCTATTTAACTCACATGATGGACCTGTGCAGAAGACACATGGGTCTGGGACAATGACGGTGAATATTGTGAGCTTAATTAAGTGATATATTCTGTTGCAGCTGCTATTGTATATGTGGGCAGATCAGCCCAGGCTCCGGTAACTGTTATGCAGCTGTTGAGCTGGAAAATCCTTCTTCCTTTTTTAAAATGTATGCCAATAAGGAAAGAACATCAGAAGCCGTGGCTTTTACCTGATAGACAGCTATTTAGATTCATCAACTGCATCAAGGCTGCAACAGCTGTAGTGATATGTCTACAGGACTTAGAAAGTACTGAGTATTCTAGAGGCCATAAAAGATCACATGACTGCCAGAGAGTAGAAAATAAATTCCATTAAAATAACTACAGAGCTCTGGGACCTCATTGATGTTTCTGGACTCTGTTTATGTCAAAATTGCCTTTTTAAAGTAAAAGTTAGTTGGCATATCTTACACCCCCTGCCTTTCAAACAAACAAGCAAACAATAGAATGTTTGGTAGACCTGTTTGATGTTTGGGAACACTTTATACTTGAGAGAGGAACAGAGTCAGGGAAAGGCTTCCTGCTGGTCTGGGCTACAAGGCAAGTAACAAGGGCACTGTCTCTTTTAAACCAGTGACTTGATGGTACAGAAGTGTTTATAGCAGATTAGGAAGCTGTCTGAACTGGTGGAAAGACGCAGCAGGAGAATTACCATGGACACCCAAGTATTTGAGAACAAAGCCATGTCTCTTCACCTATACCTCTTCTCCTTTTGAGAAACTGCTCCTTGTTTTGCCCTGGTCACACATGTAGACTGGATGCCCGGTCATCAGATAACAGCTTCCCCTGTAATCTGAGGTATCCGTTTTGAACTTTCCAGGAAGCTGTAAAGTCAGAAGGCTGGCAACAGTTTATTACAAATTGCAGTGACATACAGAGACCCGGCTTAAAAGCACAGATTAGTTATGTGAGCATTCCCAGTGGGCACACTTCTCTAAGATTGCCATCCCTATTCCAGTCAGTACCTTCTGCTTTATAGGTAGTTTCCAGGACCTAAAGGGAATAAGAGAAAATGTTGCACTACATGCTGTCAGCCAGAGGCAGGTTGTTGTGACTTTTGTAGCCATGGAAGTCTAAAGAACCCTGGGAAGGGTCATTCTCCCCGTGGCCATAATTCCAAGTAGTGAGTCTCATTATCTATTTTGTTTGGTAAAGAGATGTCTGAAGCTACAGACATCACTTCACTGAGAGATAAGTAGCAGCTAATTGTGTAATTATGGAAGAAGAATTTAGGGTGGCAGACGTATGGCTTTGTGAAAAAGAAGATTGCATAAGACTTATCACCCTGATTTTCTGAGTTTGAAAATACATTTTCCATGTGAGTGATCATGATGAGCTCTGGTGTGGAAGAGAATTTCAACAATCGGGTAGATAGTGACATCCATACATCACCATCACTACTCTATCAGTCAGTTTCCTTCCATGGCAGAGAAGTCACCTCAGTGCCTTCTTGAAGGGTCATGAACAATGGGGCCATGGTGTTAGGAATAACATTTCACATAAGCTCACCAACAGATATTTATTTCCATGGAGATTAATCTGATTACCATCACTCATAGGGAACCAGTTCACTAGCAAGAGTGACCAACCCTGCGACTGGATATGGTCCTATACCTTACATGAGTCAGTCAGCCATATGCCAATAGTTCAGATATATCCCCTTCTTCTAGAATAGATTACTCTCTGTATTTCGATTCCCTTTCGTTGTCTACCATGCTTCTACCAATGACCCCACCTATGGACTTATTAATACCTTTTTTATCATAATATATGAAGTATCTGGCCTTATAAACAGATGATACATCTTTAGAAGCCTTAATTTTTGCAATTGCTGGAGGACCTTGTAAGATTGGCGTCTGTTCTATAGGATCTGGTATATAGCAAACCAGTGGCTGATACTTTGTGACCATTCTCCCATAGCCAGAAAACATGGGTCTGGGCCACAAAGAGACAGAAGAAGCAGTCATTGATACACTTCCCAAATTTTTGTTCTGCATCATCTTTTCCCTAGACTCTACTGATTTGGAGGTATTAGGACTTAATGTTTGAATGATTCCACCAGAGGACATAATAATGGTTCCATCCGATTAGAAACTGAGGCTGCTTCTGGCCATTATAGGTGCCTCATGCCACTGACTAAATGAGCAAAAAGGAGGGGGGGGGTTTCTATATTTGGGGTTCTTTTTTCTAGTTATCAAGAAAAATAGGATAACAGCTAAGCAATGGTAACAGAGAAATATTCCCTTGGGCAGGGATTGCCTCTTCTATAGAAGTTAAATAATATCCAATGCAGGCAGATTTCTTATGAATGAATGAAGTTTTAAACAACCTCACCAGGCAAAGAATTCCAAATTAGCTGAGGTGCTACTGAAGGAAAATGAGTACAGAATGAATAGTGGAAGAGGGAACTTATTAGGGCCCCGAAAATTTCAGAAACATAGATTTTTGTCTTTACTCCTGTCGCTCTCCACTTACCCCCTACCTTCTCTTCTCTTATTTCCCTACCCTTTTATGCAGGATAGTCGGAGATGATTAATATCACAATTGAGCTCTCAGTTGAGAGTCTGTCATTATATAGTGATAGAACTGGAGGAAGAGTGCTGGATACATTAGCCACTGAAAATTTTGATTGTTCCTCTCTGGAGAGAGGAAGAGTATATTTGTGTTAAGCACTAGCATGTTATTGGGATGTTTAAGATGGAATATATTAATGTTGATGAAGCCAAAGCATAGACTGTAGTTGACATTTGGTATGTCTGCTGGTTGGCGTGAACCATTTGACTATCGTTCCTATGTTTGGCGATGTTCCTTTCCTAAAAGTAGCAAGGTCTGAAGCCTGGGAACTGTCTTTCCAGCCTCCTTGGGCATTGTGACAAAAACCCTATTAGTCTTACTATTAACTACAAGTTAACTCTTATTAAGTATTAATGGTTAACTAGTTTTGAAACTTATTGGATACAGTACAATTGGGTTCTTCTGGGCCGGAGAGATTCTTTTCACTACTCACATACTGGAGATCGTAAATTGTAAGGAAGAGGGTCGTTCTGTTACACATTCTCTTAAAAACAAGACAAACATCTATGCCACATTTTTCTTTTTTTCCAAAATGAAATATCTATTTCATAAGAATGTACTTTCTTTTTTTTTTTTAAAGTTTGTTTATTTTGAGAGAGACAAAGACAGTGCAAATGGGGGAGGTGCAAAGAGAGAGAATCCCAAGCAGGTTCTGCCTGGTCAGTGCAAATCCCAATGCAGGGCTCAAACCCATGAACCGTTGAGATCATGACCTCAGTTGAAACCAAGAGTCGGATGCTTAACCAACTGAGCCACCCAGGCGCCCCGAATAAACTTTTATTAATAGACCCAGATATCCACAAACTAATCTAAGTACTACACCTAAACTAAATTGAAGATATTTTTTCTCCAAAAGCTATTTTGCTTGAAGAAGCATCTCCAAAGCTGTTCTTATTTTATTTGGAAGAGAGCAAAGAGTGTGAACAAGTAAGTGCTCGCTTTTGAGTTATGCCAAGAATTAGTCTAGCATTTTATATTTCCGTGCAAAATAATTTCACAGGCTCTTGAATGTGACATGAACATGAATGTAACAAATCCCTGTATTATTACTCTTTCTTCACTTAATTGACACAGTTTTTCAAATTGTTTAGGGAAAAAATGCAAAGCATTCCAGAACACTCTAGAGTTCTGCCCCCTCTTTAAGGTTAATCCAATTTGTTCATTTTGTAAACAGTATTTTCGGAATGGTCAATATTCAAATATTTATTATTGGCTTGGGTTTACATTAGAGTATAAGCATTTTTCCAGAAAAAAAAAGTGATTTTAACATTATTCATTAAATGATCTAACATATAATCTGGCAACAGTATTATACGAAGAAAGTCAAGTCTCCGAGGTTCCTAGGTTCACAGGTGAAGATGAGCCAATTTTTTTTTCCCAAACAAAAACCTGTTTTAGGGTTAATCACAGAGAACAAAATGATACACTGATAGAGTAAAAATTGAAGTTGGTCTGTCTTTGGACATTAGGAGGGCAGTATGGGTATGTTGGGTACTTGGTGGTTTGAGAAGAGTCATGTGAATGAGAGAATACCAAAATAAATTTTAAGTTAATATGTTATTGTTTTTTTTTTTTAATTTCTTTTTCAACGTTTATTTATTTTTGGGACAGAGAGAGACAGAGCATGAACGGGGGAGGGGCAGAGAGAGAGGGAGACACAGAATCGGAAACAGGCTCCAGGCTCTGAGCCATCAGCCCAGAGCCCGACGCGGGGCTCGAACTCACGGACCGCGAGATCGTGACCTGGCTGAAGTCGGACGCTCAACCGACTGCGCCACCCAGGCGCCCCTAATATGTTATTTTTATCTAGCATGTGAAAAATGCAAAAGCTGCAATCTTTGTTTTCATTCTTTTTAGATTAAACATGTTTTTCTTGAAGGAGGTCTGTTTGTCTGTCTCTCAGTCTCTCTCTCTGGCTCGCTCCAGCTCTTTCTAACTCTTCTGGCAAACCTAAGTTTGAAGTTAAGTTTGAGTTGAGCCTGAGATATTTCTGGCTTAGGACAAATTTGGCTAAGAAAGAAGATTCCCATTCAACCTTTGGATCCAAGAAATCCTGCTGGACCAAAACAAATACCACTGCCTCCTACATACTTATGTTCTCTGACTTTCTAGTTCACAAAGGTCAGGAGCAAGCATTATTAAAATGGGCATGCCAGGAAGGGGTAAATACCATTTTGCCGTAATTTATACTTTAATCTACTCTGGTAAGTGCAAATAGCTTGGCCTTACTTTACCTCCTTTTGTAATGCATTGCACCCCTTGGTACACACAAATTTTATTTTTACTTAATCACAGCCCATTACAAATCCAAATGGGAACCTTTCCAGCACTACATGCCAGTAATGTGGGTTTAAATGCCTGTAAAGTTTCCCTAGATAATCAGACTTCTATTATGTCATCACATGGGCTGCCTGGGAAGAATGTTTAGAGAACTGAAACCTGGGGGTGGGGGTGGGAGGTGGGAGGCGGGAGGGGGAAGGTGAGAGGAATTCTCAAGAGCATTTCATTGGGAATACAACTCTGCTCTACTTTAGAGCAGACTAAATATTGAGGATAACATAGGAACAAGCGCACACATATCTTGGCAATAAATTATTTTTGTTTTTTTCTCTCTGGCACATTTTTGGTAATTCCTTCTGTTTCTGCTCAGGCAGTAGTTCCCCATATGTTGGAGGTGTCTCGCATTCATTAGTCAGACTGGGTCCGCTGTGATTTGCAGTGCTTGCTTTCACAATAGCCATGTGTGCTGTATTTCTTGACCGGGAACTTGCACAATGCTTCCCATTTGCCCTCAATCACTAGCAGATGCAGAACAGTCAGATCATTTCCCTTTAACTAGCCTGAGGGACTAAAGGAATTCAGAGGAATTCTAAACCAAGTGGTTCCTCTGCTTTGCCTGACTTCACTTCTTGAACCTAAGGCTAAGTAAGAATCCAAGGGCAATATAATCTGACTCCTTCTGAAGTATTCATTTCCTTTACTTTGTTTTTCTTCTAAGCATCAAACTTTGTAAATTCAGTTATCTTTAGGCATTCATGGTACGTGTGAATTGGTATTGGAAGAAGTACAGCATTGAAAACTAATTTTGTACTTTCTACTAAAGTGTCTTCATGTTTTTGAAAAGGTTCTGAAGCATCGAATAGCAGACAGGTCCCTTGTGGTCAAGAGGCCTGGGATCAGTTTAGGGCTTTGCCGTTAGCTCCCAAATGACTTAGAACTGGTGGAAACCTCTGGATCTCTGGTTCCTCATCAATAGACTATGGCTTTGAGACACCAAAAACATGACCTCCCTCTCACTTGGTTATCCTGACCCAACTCCTGCCATTCAAAGTTATTGTTAATTGCAAATTTGTATATGCGTATGTAAATGAATACACACATACAGACATCCATTAGGTCCCCAGATGGATCTGAGAATCTAGAAGGGGAGGGGACTCAAAGGAGAATTTGAAGAAGAGTATGATGAAGCAGAAATTAATGAAATTGGAGGGGCTTTGGATATGGTGTTGAACATGGAAATTTGAGAAAACAGAAACAAGAAGAAAAGCAAAGAATAGCCTAGAAAAGACAAAAGAGAATTTTAAGAAGAAAAGAAATAAAATCCCGAACCTCATTTTTCTCTACTTTTTTTTTTTTTCCTCTAACAAGAAAATTCTAGTGCCGAGAGTTTTATTGATTTATCTCTGCTTTGGACCCTGGACTTTAAGTTCTGGCCAAGAAAGAACATTCCCTGTTGAAAATGGAGACTGCATTTCTTTGCTGCCAGGAGTAAATGGTTCAACACAGAATGTGTTGGGGCCTGTAAGGCTTAGATCATTCAGCAAGTGTACTTTCCAAAGCCTCTTACATGACCTAACCATTGAATTAGAATTACTCTCTAACTTCCGCTTATCACAAAACAGGCTTTAAAAACAATTTTTTAAAAACATTTATTTATTTTTGAGAGAGGGAGAGACAGAGCATGAGCAGGGGAGGGTCAGAGAGAGAGGGAGACACAGAATCCAAAGCAGGCTCCAGACTCTGAACTGTCAGCACAGAGCCCAATACGGGCCTTGAACCCACGAACCATGAGATCATCACCTAAGCTAAAGTTGGACACTTAACCAACTGAGCCGCCCAGGTGCCCCTAAAATAGGCTTTTGTGATTTAGGGTGTTGGTGTTGACCCAACCTTGTTATTTTGCTCTTGTTTTTAAAGCTCTCTATATTCTTTAAAAACAAAACAAAACAAAAATTACTAATGATATATTTCCTATTCATTTGCTTTCAGCTTGTTGTATGGTTGTTTGGTAAATAGTATTTGAGGTCTAGAGGTATTTCAGATGGTTTCATTAGTCCTAGTTCAAGAGATAGGAAATTGTGTCCTGAAGTTTTGCACAATAGTTATACTAGTATGGGTTTTGAGTCCAAACTTATGAAGTTAAAAAAAAAAAAAAAGAATAATTTCAAACCTCTAAAATGGTACATTATGTCTAAGCAAAATTATTATGGTAATCCAGAAAACGCTTGCTAAAAACCATACCTTTACTGATAGGATGAAATATTTTCTCCAATGTGTTAATTTCCATTTTGCCAAAAACTTTAATTTGGAAAAAAAATTGTGCAGTTTTGATCAGCAGTCATGCACTTAATGAAGCTTTTTTATTTCCGATCACTTGTTGAGGAAGGTAAATATTACATACATCAAGCATTTAAAGTTTAAGAATGACACAGTTGCTTACAAAAATGAAACAGCTCATGTTTGTTTAATTCACAGCTAATTACATATTGCAATGCGGAGAATGCCCAGTGTTAAACGAGGGCTCTGGGTATCTCTGTCGGTTTATATGTCCTCTGTGTCTGTTGCATGTAAACTACTGGCTGAGGTTGTCATGCACACAGTATTTGTCTTACAATGAGGATGTGTGTTTCAATTTCTTTTCTTTTTTTTACCTGGCACACACAAAAAGAAAGAACATAGCTTTATAAAACAGGTATATTCCACTCTTGTTTCCTTGCCCCCCCCCTTTTTTTTCTGCACACAGCCAAACTTTTTCTGCGGCAGTATTGGGTTAAAAATTTTTAGAATGACATATAGCAGCATATTAGACTGACAGTTTGTACAAGTACATATTTTACTTGAATAATGTATTCATTATTATGATTTCATACATGGAAGGTGCTCAGATCAGTGACTGTCACACTGTGTTGTCAAGTAACTTTAGCCACTCTTGTTGTATTTTGCTACTATTAACCTGATTTTCTCTACCTTCCCAGCCCCTACTCATTCTAAGCAGGAAAGCAAAATGGCAATCAGCCTGCCCAGTCCATAAAACAGAGAGAATAGGAGGGAGTGGATTGCCAAGAATGAGTTTAGGTTCATGGAGCCTTGTTAATAACAGCTAGCATTTTTTTGAGCACTTCTGTGTTCTTTCCATGAATGTTGTTTTAAATTTCTCACAAGAGCTCCAGGAGGTAGGTGTTATTTTTTATTCCTCTTTTAAAGATGAGAAAATTGAGGTTGAAAGAAGTTAAATTATCCATGGTTACAAATTAGTAAGCCAAAGAGCAAGAAGCCAGGTCAAAAGTTTTCAAAGCCCATGCTCTGAGCCTGCTTATTCGACTGCCTTCTCATTCTAGTCACCAGTTATGTTCTCAGTTCTGTAGCTACCCAGCATAGGAGCTCAGTGAATTTGTATTGCATTTATTTGGTCCCTATGATTTATGTGGCTGTGTTTTTATTATTTTGTGAAATATGATGAGTTGTATTA
Source organism: Herpailurus yagouaroundi (assembly GCF_014898765.1). Lineage (NCBI taxonomy): Eukaryota > Metazoa > Chordata > Mammalia > Carnivora > Felidae > Herpailurus > Herpailurus yagouaroundi. Next base: position 13,682,289 of record NW_024412423.1, on the reverse strand, counting down.
CCAGCTATAGTTTATACACAGCCAGGGTGGAACACAGGACTCTTACATCATGCTGCCCAAGAGGGTCGGCCTTTGTTATAAAGCATCCCTGGTGTCAAAAAGTTCATCACATTAAAATCCCCGGTACATAAGACAGTGCTTGGTACCTGTAGTATCTTAATAAAAATTTGTTCATCCATTCGCTTTAACGGATTGTTTTCTCCCGTGTTCATACCCCTGCTCTTATCTATAACATTCTCTATTCTCATCCCCATATATCCTGCTTGGCAATCTTTCCTATTATTCTTGTGTACCTAGCTCTTTCCTTCTCCAAGCTTAAACCCATAACTTTTCAGCTATACAACTGCTTCCCAGGCCACCCTGAATAGAAAACAATGCTTCCCTCTCTGAAACCTGAGAGCCTTTATTCTCTGTACCACTCACTTGGCACTTATTGCTGACTGTAGCTGGCAATTTTCCAAATTCTGTAAGCTTTTTTCCCCTCCTCACTAGTTATAAGCTCCTCCAGGCCCGGAACTATTTTATATAAATGTGTGTTTAACATAGTCACCAAATTAGTGCTTTTTACATGGTGAATTTTGGGTTTACTACAAAGACAGCTTTATTACCTGCTACATTTCTGTGTGGAGGAAAAACACTTGATCCATGTGGCTGTTCAGTTAGCTCAGGTGCAAAATGAAATTTCCATCTTAGAGAAGACCACTTACAGTCGAAGTGAGGCTGTCTGTGTATGTATGTATGTGTGTAAATAGTCTGATCATATGTATTTAGTTTAGAAAACTAAAGAATTTTTTAAAGAACCTTGTCGATGAATGCCACTTCATCAGGTCAAATTAGTACTTAACTGACTTAACGAAGGGTGATAACATCTCCAGTGATGTAAAATTTGGGTCTAGATGCTAGCATTTACTATGCCAGCAATCACAATGGATAATTCCCTACTAAATATAGCGAGAATGTGCTAAAAGTGACTTGTTAATCTAAAGAGGTATTTTCTATTGGAAATGCACAAAGACTTGGCTCATACCATGTTATACATTTTTGTGGAGTTTCTTCTGAAGCCCTAAAATTAATTGCAAACCACGGTTAGTGCAAAGGATGTTAAATTTGAAAAAAAAAAAAAAAGATGTATGAATGAGTCATCTTGATTATTGCCCAACCTCTACACCATAATTCTTTATGTATTATTTTCTAGGATTGATGCCATTTACTTTGATTCATCTATTCAGTTTCTCTAGGGATCCTGCTCAGAACCAAAGGAGAGAATATGCTTCAGAGACGATAAATTCATGCCTTCTGCTCGTCACTCTCCAGCAGAGTCTGCTCCTGACGTCTTTTTAAATCATTTCTACTCTTTTATCCTGCATCCTTTCCTTTTTTTTTTTTTTTACTTCTGCTCTTATCACAAGGTCCTTCTGCTAGAAAGTAGTGATTGTGCTTATCTCTACCTTTATAGGGAGTTGAAGATTTTATGTTTGTTTTGGCTTTCTTTAATTAGGATACTTTAATCTATAGTGTATCCGAGTGTATTATATGAAAGTGGATTAAACTTTTTACACACTGAAAGCACAGTTAATTCTGTATAAAGATAATTTCTTTCAAGTAAATCAGCCCTATTTGAATATCACTGAAAGCAAATGCTGACTTAGAAGGATCAACAGTCAATCCCAGGTTTCAAAACACTGCATTCTTAAAATGCCCCTTGCAGTATATCATCATGTACATAAATTTCAAGATTCATCTGCTTCCTTAGTTTAAATGAGAAAGGATTCCCCACCATTGTTATCATTTTACTCCTCCAAACCTCTGCCAATATCAAAAGAAGTAGGAGGTGTGATTGCTCTATGATTACTGGCTTATGCTCAGAATTTTCACAAAGCTGGTGGATCTAGCCTGTCTTCATTCTCTTTGCCCTACACTTTTTCTAGTCGCTGTATTTCATATTGCTTTGGATTTAGAAAGCTGCTCTGATTCCAGGCCAATATGCAAATAGGATAGGGCATATCCCTTTGGGCTTTCCAAAGTGTTTATTTCTTGGAGAACTTCTTAGTAAGGGTAGCTTCTGAGAATTCAAAGGCCTGAGAACAAGTAAGTACATGCAAATTGTGATTCCTTAATAGTAAAATAGGTGTTGAGTTACGTATTTAGAAAACACCAGAAATACATCAGCCTTTCTGATCTACTTTCCTTCTTCACAAATCTAGTACCATCTGGAAGAGAAATAAGAAAGGTTGGCACGACTCCCAACTTATCTTTCGCTGAAAGTATAGAAGGATTCTTAGAGAAAGAGAATAACCTCCAGTTAGCTTTCTCTTGTTTTCTCTCTTTAAATTCCGCCCCCCCCCCCCCCCAAATTGTAGTTATAATGAAACATCACAAAGCTATTATGTGAAACAGTCAGAAAGAAGCTATTCCCATTCTCACTTTGAAACCTCAGGGAAATTTCTATTTTCTAAACATGGAAATCTTTCCTACACTTTCCAGCTATTGAAGAATAAATAATGAGAGCCACACACACAACAAAGATATTGTAGCCTTTGTCAGACTGGTGAATCATTTCTCAGCAGAAGGTACAATTGTGGCCAGTGGACTTAACTAAAGAAAGACAAATAATACAAAAAGACCTTCTGTGGTGTCTGAATCAAGAAGAGGCCAGCACCTGCAAGAGTTAAGTACTGCCTCACGACTTCCTTCATATTGCATTCCACTGATCCAGAGCTCAGCCTTGTTCAACACAGCTCCTAGCTTTTGCTTTGCCAGTGTCTGCTGAGATATATCCGTTTTGGACAAAAATTGAGATTACACAACGTTAAAGCGAGTTGTGAGGGGTGTGAACCCTAAAGTGACCGGGTCTTACTTGGAGATGTTAATAGTCAACACATTCAGAAATATCATGGAAAAGGAATTAGATATGCCAGGGCATATCTCTGTCTTCTGCACAGTGGCAGCTTTAATACTGCACATATATCCAGACAGTTTCAAACCTTTTCTTTCTCTTTTGTTGAGTGGGATTTTTTTTTCAATGGACTGGCAAAAGGGAACCATATGATTTCAGCAGTATAAGGGGAAAATCCTTTGTGCCTGCTTCGTGCTGAGTTGCACTCCCTGAACCTATTGTGTGCTACCATCCGGGAAAGGGGGCATGTTTTAATCCCACCCCCACTCAGAAAATTGGAGAGACAGAATGGGTAGGGGGAGTAGATTTTGAGTTTGAGACAAAAATGTCTCTGCTCTATTTTTTGTGAAACATACAAGGCAAATGAGCCTACTGCTGGAATATTTTCAAAAAGAAACCTCAAGTGAATCACATCAAAAAAATATACCCACATCCAGCTAAAACCTAACGGTGTGGAGTGCATTAAGCTACTGGGGAGCTTTGTCTTAAAGCTCCAAGAGCATATTCTTGGTAGAGAGGGGCAAGGTTTGTACTCGAAGCTCACACCCCATGCCACATCAGGCTTCGTCTCATCTTTTGGCTCTGTTCTCCTTGACTCAGAAACGAAAGGAAGAAACAAGAAAACTTGTCCCCATAAGGCTGATGTGAGGCAGGCGGGGGGAGGTGGGGCTGGAGGGGAGGAAGGAGGTTACACCGCTGTCAGTCAGCCCCAGAAAATGCCATTTCTGTGGACCCAGTGCTCACTAAGGAAGCAGAAATAAAGCACTCTGATGTGGTGCTGCCCCCTCCCCCGCCGCACTCTCGCTCATTACCACTCTTTCTTTAAACTGCTGGGTAGACAGCTGGCAGCCCTTGCCTCAGAGGAGGCTGGAGTAAGGGAGCATATAAATTACTGTTGCATTTTACAGCTAAGATAAACTCAAACTGCAGGGTTATAGCCTGAAATGACATGAAGGGAAGGCTCCAGCAGGCCTCTCAAAAGAACAAGGAATAGAAAATGGATAGAAAGAGTTATTCAGGGAATATGGGATCGTGGAGAAGGAAAAAAAAAAATCTAAACAAGTTGTGTAAAATCTGCTGCTTTAGTGGGTCTTAAAGAGCTTATGTCAGCTTAATTCTGTGTGGTAGCATAATGTAAATCTATGGGAAATGGGGCTTTAGGCATCTCTGCTCCATTCCATTTCTGCAGATTGCCAAGCATGGCAATAAATGTCAAGTGATTATTTATTTGATCATTAGAAACTTCATTAGATTTTGATTTGATGCTCTTCAACCTCCCCATTCCCTACTACCACCACCAAAAGGAAAGCTCAATTTTGAAATTCAATCCAGCTAGTCTGATTGGAAAAAAAAATGTTATGAAATAAAATCTAGTAAATACCAGCATCTAGATGACAACATTCTACATAAATATAGAATCTCCTCTCCAAGGAGCTTACAGCACTTCGCTAACGCGATGAAAGACGCATTTTGGCAAGAGCGGTAGAATTTTTGGAAGCCTTTTTAGTATTTTGTTAGATGGAAGGCTGTTTCTGAGGTGAGATCAAACCCCTCTGGCTACAGACAGAGTCTGATTGTATGTTCTTGGCTTAACAGTCTTAGCTTATAATGTATTTGAACTTTCACTCAGCTTTCTTGGACTTGATTTATTTGCAGATTATATTACCTGGGAAGAGGAGTTTGCGGGCCCTTGTTGGCTCGGGTAATTTGGTACTCAGATGGCTGGTGCCTGCATGTTGATATCACCCTTGCTCAAAGCACAGAACCCCAGCTTTATTATCTTCATAAAAAAAGGGGGGGGTCTTTTTACTGTAGACCACAGTGTCGGATATATGTTTACAGCTGACTTTTTCATGGCAGTTTCAGTTTTTCCTGTGCCTTTCACACTACAGGTTTCCTAGGAATCGTGTGTAGTGTGGGAAACAAAGAAAGGAAGAGAGAAAGCACAGCAACTGGCTTGCTTCCTCAGGGAACGGTACTTGCATGTCAAAAGACCCACCAAATAGGAATTGGACTGACTTTCATAAAACCAGGGATTTAAGCACAGTGTGGGGTATGTATTATTGCCACAGAGCACATGCTGCAAAGAAGCATAAAGAGACAGGCTTTATCTCTCTGCCTGAAACCTTCTTGGAACCTTCTGGGAGTGCACATTCTAAATCAAGAATCAAAACGTTTTCCCAGCACAACTGCAAATTGAAAATAGGCACTTGAACAACACAGGCAGAGATATAGAAGAAGAATAACTTTGAAATGCCTACAACCCACGCCAAGCCACCCTGGGTCTTTCTGTATACATGAGCAGTATTCATCTCCGCTAAAGGGTATGTAACACTCGGTAGAAACAAATGACAGCTGACAAAAAGATCCATTAGATGCCTGAACTTGCCCCTTGCCAGACAGAGGTACTTTTCTGTTCTGTTTTTTTTTTTTCCATCATAAAGAAAGGGCAGATATTTTTATTTCAAGAAGCATCCTATAGCCATAGAGTTTTTGATTATTGGGTTTTTTTTTTTTGTTTTCTTTTAGCACTTGCTAATAGATCACAATTGCCAAAAGCACCTCAATGACGAAATTTTTTTTCCATTAGTCCAAGTGGTATGAACCATTGAGGAAAACAAGCTTAGGAATATGTTACCGTGCTGTATGTTTTAAAACAACAATAACAACAAGTTGGAGGTCAGGACGTCCAGCCTCCTTTTGTGGGAGAAGTTGCTCTCATAAAAACAAAATCTTTGGGGCGCCTGGGTGGCGCAGTCGGTTAAGCGTCCGACTTCAGCCAGGTCACGATCTCGCGGTCCGGGAGTTCGAGCCCCGCGTCAGGCTCTGGGCTGATCGCTCAGAGCCTGGAGCCTGTTTCCAATTCTGTGTCTCCCTCTCTCTCTGCCCCTCCCCCGTTCATGCTCTGTCTCTCTCTGTCCCAAAAATAAATAAACGTTGAAAAAAAAATTAAAAAAAAAAAAAACAAACAAACAAAATCTTTATTGCTGCATTTTGATCACTGACATTTATCTAGTGTGTTCCTGATGAAGAACGTTGCACTAGTCTCAGCTGGCACGATGGAAGAGCAACAACCTTCGAGGGTCTGGGTCCAGTAAAGCAAGTAAACAACCTACGTGAGGAAGGCGAGTCCTTCCTGAGCAAAATCTTTGCTGAAGCAAGAGAAGTGGGAGTTGAAGGAAGTGTGTGAGGCCAGAACCCCTCCTGAGCAGAGAACGGGGGTTGGGTGAGCGGTTACTTGTTTCTGCGGGGGGAGGGGGGTGGTATTTGGAAGGAGCTCAAAGGCTCTTGGTAGGGACAAGGAGGGCAGGAACACAATGTGCTAAGGCCAGAGGAAGGGGCATGTTCTGGGTGAGGAACAGGGCATAGCTTAGTTTTAGCTGATCGTAGATTCTATGTGAGAGAAGTAATACCATACATGAGAAAGGCCAGAGTTTGAACAAAAGGTCTCTATAACCAAGTTGAGGCATGTCAATCTGATACACCAGGTAACAGGGAGCAATTAGGATTTTGTGTCTAGAGAGGATGCTCTTGCTGTAGGAATGTGGGCAGCAGGGATCGTCAATCTTTGAACCAGGCGTTTTAGCACACAGATTAGCTGCTATATCTGTGCATTTTGTTCTAGGTGATTTGTCAATGAATAGGTCATGCCCCTGCATTCAATCTTGTGGGGGTGGGAGTACAGAGTTAACTAATCCAAGGAGGCGGCAGAGAGCAGGGAAAAGAGCAGAGGGAACGTGAAGGCTGCAGGGAACAGACTTCACAGTTACTCAGTGCAGCCCTGAGGCTCTGATGCAGGGAAAACATGGTTTCTCAGTCCTTGAGTCCCAACAACAGTGTGGGTGGAAGAGGTGAAAGGAGCATGATAGAAGAGGTCAGGAGATTTAAGAGTAGGATAAACCAGTGCATATAGGCAGATATTAAGCTATGTGAGCAATCGAATAAGAATGGAATCATAATCTGCTGTCTTGCCAGGATGAAATGTGTGTGTGTGTGTGTGTGTGTGTGTGTGTGTGTGTGTGTGTGTGTTGCCTCTAACCAGAGAGTTCCTACCTGATCCTAGATGATGGAGAAGACAGAAAATGACCTTAAAACAAATGTTTCACTTCTGTAAAGTGCCACTAGGGCACTTATTAATGTAAATATATATTTGTATAAATATTTGTAATATTCATAAGCACTATTTACATAGATATTTATATAGTTATATAAATATAGAGAAAGTTGTCCTGGCTACTAGCCTAATAAGATACATGTATTTTGGGTGACTTTTTAAAAACTGCTTTATTTGATTATAATTGTGAAGCTAGATAACGAGTATGTGGAAGGTCATTATGCCATTTCCCTAACATATGTGTATATTTTGGGTGTTTACATTAAAGTATGTATATGTATATATTGCCAATATTTAGCCAATACACATATCAAATGTGTGTATGTATGTGTATATACACGCATACTGTTTGGGTATATATATATAATATGTGTGTGTTTGTGGGTATATATGGATATGATGTGGATAAAATGTGTATCCATACATATAATGTCTGTGTATATATATGTAACATGTGTATTTATACAATGTGTGTGCATATATCATGTATATGTGTGTATAAAGTTTGTATATATATATATATGATGTGAGTATATGTATATATAAAGTGTGAGTGTGTGTGTGTGTATATGTATATACACACATACACACACAATATGTGTGTGTATATGTGTATAAATATAAAAAGTGTGTATATATGTGTGTGTATATGTACATAATGTGTATGTATGTTTATAGTGTGTGAATATATATGATGTAGGTGTATATACATATAAATGTATATATATTAATGTGTGTATATATGCATGTGTATGTATAATGTATGTGTGTATACATATGTAATGTGTGTATATACATAATATGTGTGTATATAATATGTGTATACATAATATGTGTATATACATAATATGTGTGTATATATATAATATGTGTGTATACAAATAAAATGTGTGTGTATATATAATGTGTGTATAGATAATATGTGTGTATGTAGATAAAATGTGTGTATATATAATGTGTAGGTATATATATAATGCGTGTGTGTGTATATAGATAATATGTATATATATATTTGTGTGCATATAATGTATGTGTATATATATATAATGTGTGTGTATGTTATACACATACATATAATGTATATGTATGTATGTGTGTATACAATGTTCTGTGTGTATATATATAATGTGTATATATATGTGTGTGTACATAGTGTATGTGTATACGTATAATGTATGTATATATGTGTGTTTATAAAATGCATGTGTGTATATATGTAATGTGTGTATATATAATGTGTCTCTGTATATATAATTGCATGTATATGTGTGTTTATATAATGTATGCATGTATATATATACATATAATGTGTGTATGTGTATATAATGTATGTATGTATATATAATTTGTATATATATAATGTATGTATATGTGTATATATATAAATGTGTTTATATATAATGTCTGAGTGCATATATAATGTATGTGTGTATATATAACAATGTGTATATACATATAACAATGTGTATATACATACATATATATACACACTGTGTGTGTATATATAATGTGTGTATATACATAGAGAGAGAGCTTTATCCATAATGGGGGAATTAATGATAGAAAAGAAAGAAGCCTATAATGCGTGCTGGAACAAGTCTTAATCTATTGTGCTCCCTGGCTGGAGGCCATGTATTAAAATGGTTGAGCTACAGCATTGAAGCATGAAACATAACACAGAAGGATTTCCGTCTCTCAAAATAACACCGGAGAAGGGCTCCCTGTCACATGCATGCTGAGTCAGAGCACCAGGTTAGACTGAGGGAGCACTACACTGTGGCTCCAGCCTTCCAGGATCAGCTGGAGCCTCGTGGAGCCCCCCTGCAGCATTAATCCCCCCCCGGACTCAGCTTCCACCCAGCTCTTGGTCACGTAGCACTTGAGCAGCACTTGGAAGGTTTAGAGCAGCTCAGCTCTTCTGTGCCTCATACCCTTGGTGACTCACACCAAAATATCCCATCTCTACCATCGAGTATGTCAGCTGGACCTCCGTGTAGTGACCGGAAGAGGAAAGAGCTTTATCCTGAAGGGCTGCAGAGAGCTGGCGATATCCAGAGGCCCATGAAACCAGCCAGAACAGAAGACAAAGTTCTGCCTCAGTGCTCTGTGTCTGACCTTCATAGATGGCTCCATTGGCTCATATGGTCTCTCCATCCCCATGCTATTTAGAGCGACACTCACATTATCTAAGTAAAGGGAGTCAGATTCAGCTGAGGGGGGTTTTGTGGCCAAGGAGTACTTGAAGAAAGCTGCATGAGAGAAGGGAAAGTGAAGGCCTATATACATTACTTTCGAGACTGCATTCATAATCTCCCTTTCCTGGGGTCTTTAACACCCAAAATAAAAATATTTTTTGCTTTTATTTCCTTTACTAACACAAATAGTCCATCTTAAACTGTAATTATTATTGAGGTTTGCTAACTAGCTTCCCAGCACTTCCCCCATATGGATATTAAGTTCCTTATTGCAGAAGTGTAGGTTACACAACTTTGCAAATGCCATGGTCCATAAATTGTGTGCTGAGTTCTTGTGATGAGTCACACACTGCGCTAAGTACTTTTACATGGATGGACTCACTGAATTCTCAGAAAATCCTAAGGAATGTATCTGATATTATTGTCCCTACTTTACAGATGGGGAATCGATGCTTTGAGAGTTTAAATAACTGTCTGGTGTCATAGGATTGGAACCCAGTTGCTCTACCTTTAGTGTCCACGCATTTAATGAGTACATTTTATGTTCTCAACATGTACGTGCAGCATGGGCTCAGTAAATATTGATGAAGTGAGATAAGTCATGGTATAGGGTTGAATTAGGTTCCAAGGTGGGGCTATGGTGGTAGACATTGGAAAGGAGTACCTTTTTCTCTGATGAGAGCTGTGTGGGAGCTGGAGATAATATGAAGCTGGGATCATTTAAGCATACCCAAACTTGTGGAGTAGGCAGGGTAAGGGGGATGAGATTGGCTGCTAGGACAGAAGCAGGAGGCGAGCAGTAGGCAAAAGAATGTAGTAATTACAATTGGCAAGGAAACGGATAGAGATTTGGGGCAGGCTGTTTTCAGGATGTTAGGTTGAACTTCTCTGTCAAACCAAGTGCCAGAGAAAAACAAGGCAAGAGTGTGGTCAGATGGTAAGGAAAATCTAATCAGGGAAGACCCGTGGTGTATCAGGAATATATTTGGCTGCAAAAAAGAATATGTTCATAAAAAAACGCTTAAACACTGGGATGTATTTTATTTATACAACAAGATATCCAGAGTTCCTGGATGGTAGTGTTGGTTCCCTTGCTCAAGGATGCCATTAGGATCTTTTTTCCTTTCTGCTTTGTCATCTCAGAATGTTCATTTTCTTATCTATGCTTGTCTCGTGGTCACAAAATGTCTGCCACAGATCCAGCCATTACCTCTGCAAAGTGAGACAGAAGGAAACCGGGAAGAACACAACCTGCCTGGTCTGCCTCTTTTACAAAGAAAGGTTACTGTGATGCCACTGTTTTCAGCTACGTTCTGTTCAGATCTTATTGGCTATAAGCAGGTCACAAGGTCACCCAGCTAGACAATTTCTGCTCTGAACAAAGTCATAATTCTCTTGGGAAATAATAGCCGTTGTTTCTGTCTGAGAAACAGATGAGAAACATATATTTTCTAGTTAAAATAGGAAATGTTATCTTTATTTTGTCTCAAAACCTGTCAAGTGGTTGCCTATCAAGTAAGTTCTGTGATCAACAAGGATTCATGCCCAGAAATGTTCCAGGGTCATTCTTGGCCATCATTTGTTATTTTTTTATTTTGTTACACACCTTATGGCATTGCTGCTGTCCTGGTTTGCCAATTTAAGTAACATGTCACTGAGTAATTATAAGATATTTCTCTATGGAGCTTTAAGGGGTTTTAAAGATAATATTTATTGTGGCAACTCCTCAGTGTGGTAATGTGGAGTCAAAGTCCTGTCGGAGCTAGGAATGGAATCCAGCTTCTCCAGCCAGTTAGAACTGAATGCAGACTTCTGTGGGAGATATCTCACAGTCTCTTTCTGTGGGAGCAATTGTATGAAATCCTCTTGCTCTCTGTGTATGTGTGAGGGTGGAATGCATTAGGTGGGGAAGAGACAGAGAGAGAGAGAGAGAGAGAGAGAGAGAGAGAGAGAGAGAAGAAATAGGTCGTTTATAATGTCTATTAATAAGGTTCAACTATGTGTTTCAATGTGAGAGCTAAAGTTCTTTCCTTCCTTCGTGCCCTCCAATACCAGTTGGTATTGCACGGATTCAACATTGCGATTTTTGTATAACGGCCATATTTAGCATTGTGTTAAATTCTAGAATCAATTTCAGCTACACATTTCTTTTTTTTTTAATTTTTTTTTTCAACATTTATTTATTTTTGGGACAGAGAGAGACAGAGCATGAACGGGGGAGGGGCAGAGAGAGAGGGAGACACAGAATCGGAAGCAGGCTCCAGGCTCTGAGCCATCAGCCCAGAGCCTGACGCGGGGCTGGAACCCACGGACCGCGAGATCGTGACCTGGCTGAAGTCGGACGCGTAACCGACTGCGCCACCCAGGTGCCCCTACATTTCTGAAACTGATTAGTTTGGTTCAAAATCATTCTAGCAGTGTTTTTTTTGTTTTTTGTTTTTTTCTGGTTCATACAGCTCTTAAATTCATGAAGTTGATATGCAGTGAACCAAATAAAAGCAGAAACAAAACACTTCTAATTCTATAATCTTACAAAATAGGTTTTCCACTCTGCCAAATTCTAGGTTAGTTCTTATCCCTTTATGTTAAACGTTTTCTTTCTTGTAAAAAGGTGTCACGTTTGTAAGAGACTTCTCAGTCCCTTCCTATTTAAGTACAAGAGCAAGATACCATATTTAGAAAATTATTACAGAATTGCTATAATAACTTATAACATTGTGTATATTAATTTATCGTAATCGCTTACTGTTCTCTCTTCCCAACAGAAGCGTGGCTTCTTGATGGCATGCAATTCACCTTTTTTCAGTTTGCAGTTGTGTAAACAAGGGGACAGACTGACAACCCTACGAGGGATAAGGCAGGCTTCTGTACTTAAATGACTTTTAGTCTGACAACTCTGATAGACAAACATAAAAATGTTTTCATTGTGCTCATCCATTTCTTCCATTTGAGGGGAAGAGGAACCAGCAATCTTAGATATTTCCACTTCAGTCTTTCATTCCAAACTCTCCTGCCTTTTCTGGGTTCCTGAGCCATCATTTATAGCATCTCTCCTGTGTCTTGCTTCTCTTCCTCCCCACTTAGAATTTTCTCTCAGGCTATTGATGTCCTCAAATCTTTCTCATCCTAAAAATTCTTTTCCTGAATGTAGCCTTCACTCCCTTCCCGTGACTGCCAACTTCTATCTCCACCTTGACATGTTTCAGTGACCCCTCACCCCCATTATAGTATGGCTTTCACTGGATTAACAATTGTCAACAAGAAACTCGGATGGATGAAAAGGCCTGGCACAGACTCCACGTGGATAAATCTGTTCTACAGAAACAGAAGGGAGTCTGTGCCACTGGGGTACATGACAAGACCAGAAACATTTGTGGGGATAGACACAGGGCAATCCTCTGGCTTTCTGTTGTGTAGAACACAGTTGCTGATGATCATGTCTGTGGATGAGAGAGGGTCATATTAGAGCTATTGGAAGCTTGACTGAATTCCCAGATCCAGCATCAGGTAGCCTAACCTGAATCCCCCCATGTGGATGAGGTTTATTTAACCAACACCAATTTCTCATAGGTGTAGTATGAAGAGTAGAGAATAAATTACACTAGTAGTCCAACACATATCCACTGGACACTCAAAAAAATCACCAAAAAACAACCCACATATATTTTCATATCCTCACAGCAAGACCTTAAGGCGACTAGACCTGGAGTCCTTACAGCCACCTTGAATTACCTTATCTAAAGCTCTGTGAGGCATGTTATTGTAGACAAAATAACCCAGATGTACAGAATTGTTTTGCTGGGGAAGGAAGAAACCTGGAAGATCAGGCCCTTTGGGAAGGGGGGACTGTATCCTTAAAAGATGGTTGTCATTTAATACACCAGGTTTAGAGGTGGATTTTGGGGAAGGATAAGAAACCAACTTAGGAACTGGAGGCAATCATGGGAACCCATGTCATGAGGGATTTAGCTTCTATACTGCTTTTCCCTTGTGTTATGAGAAATGCAAAATCTTTTTTTCACAGACTGTGATCTCACTTTTGGACACCTCAGGAAAGCCTGGTACACATGTATGACTTTTATAATGGATAAGTGGAGAAGACACATGGGGAGCCCAAGAGTGTTAGGAGGACTCAGCATCATCTCTGGTTCAAATCTATCCACTCCATCCCTCCAGATACAGTCACTGGAAGTGAACTTTCTGAGTGAAGCAAAATGAACACATATCCCATTAGCATTGCCTTGGTGTCTGTTCCACTTTCCTCTCTGTGAACATGTGCTTCTAGGGAGTCTATTCTATAGCCGTGGTATGAAATGCCAGCCCCACCATGCTCTCTCCAAAACCCTTACATTCTGCCCAGAGTTTACATTCAGTCCAAGCTCAGCTTGGTCCTAGACATCTCTACCTGGACCTCCTCTTTCAGTCTGCTCCTGTCCAAGTTCTTTATCTTCTTTCTGCTACTCCACTATGTTCCTCCCTAAAAGAAACTGAGTTTACACAGTGATTCGAGATAAACACAAGGCATTGTGTGTGTGTGTGTGTGTGTGTGTGTGTGTGTGTGCGTGTGTGTGACAAAAGACTTTGAATTTCATCTCTAATCTTTTCCCCAATTTCATTCCTTCCTCTGCAACGCACTCTCTTCCTGCCCTTTTTCCGGATTCCATTGGATTCCTCCTGCCTCTGTCATCACCTCCTCAAGCCACGTTCCATCAACATTCTGTTTCTAACCCACAACTAAACTTAAACACACCAGAAAACACAATACATACATAATGAAGTTTAAAATGTCTGTGTAGCATATTTTTTAGTGAGTTTCACCAACAAGCCCTTTTAGATTGATCTGCCCTTCTTCCCCTCGAGTAAGAAGCCCTTATTCCAACACTCTACTAGCTAGTGTTCTAGCACAACATTTTTGTTTTTTGCTTCATGATTTTTTTTTTTGTTCACGCTATTCTTTCTAAGCAAAATACTTCTTTTCTTTCCCCTTTGCTACAAAATGTCAAGCGCTTGATTATCCCACAAAATCAAATCCATATGTTTTGTCCTTTAGGAAGCAGCCTCTGACTCTTACCTCCTTAGAAATGCTGTGTTTTTTTCCCTAAGCATGTTTACAAAACCATGTGATAACATTTTGGGGGGAGAGTATCTACATTTTTTTGACCCAGCTTTTTTGAACTCGGGTTGTCTTTTACATTTGTATCTCTAAAACCCAGCACAGTACCTTGTATACAGTAGTTGCCCAGTAAGTGTTGAGTAACGAGAGAGAGAACAAATTTAGGGCTAAGTCATGATGTGCGGTCACTAAGAGTGGAATTCATACCACCAGTGGAGCCATTTGTTGTTGAACAGACCAGTCGCTACCAACCTCAGCCGGCAAGCATAAGACGCATACATACAAATGCTTCTTCCTTTAGGTAGTTTTCCACCAGCCCATGAAGATAAAGACATAGAGAAGCTCCTCAACACATATCTCTAATTTATTTAGGATTAATGGGAGTTTTTTATTCATACACAAGAAAAAGATTTTTCCCTAAGGTTGCCAGTGTAGGCTTTGAGGCTATATTCAAGACACTTACCTTCAGCAAGAAATGATTCATCTCCCTGAATCTCACTCAGAGTCTGTAGTAGAACTGCAGAATTTTCTGGAGTTTCTTTTATGTCCAGCAAGACTGGCTGGGACTGGGCGTGAAAGCTGTCTAAATACTCTATAATCTATTCCCTACCCACAGAAATGCGGGCTTCACACTCTCTCTGTTTGCTGTCATGAATCATGATGCTGACAAGTAGGTCAGATTTATAACATTAAACAAAAGCTGATAGGAGTAACTTCTTGCTGCATCCATTTGGAAGGAGCACTGGTGTTCTCTACCCCGGAGCTTCTCCTACCAACGTAAATGGAAAGCTACAATAGAGACTTAAAGATCACCAGTTTGTATTTCATCTTCCCTGGGACAAACAAGATGCGTGTTTTGCCATGAGAAGTGCCCATCCTGTTTTCTTTAAAGCTGCTTGCTGCTTTCTATAAATTCCGTTGAATTGTTGCTTTAAAGTCTATTCATACTCTATTATTAGGTTGTTATTATCCTGGCCTTTATTATAATGAATCATAATACTCTGTAGCTACATGGCATTTTTCTTCCTGGATCATCCTGCTTAGCCTCATAAAAGAAATTAATCAAGTTACACCTTTAAGGAAAGCATTAAGCTACTTCATTGTAAAAGCGAATTGTCTTTGTTTGCTCTGATTGCACCTGTGCACAGTTTTCCAAAGAGGAATGTTAAAATATCAGGGGAAACTTCAAATTGTCCATTCCTTAATCTGATTGACTGGTTTTCCAGTTTGTTTGTTTTTTTAATAGTGTTTTGAAATGCTAAGTGTGTGCAGAGCAGATAGATGTTCTTGAAGCACAACAAAGACCTGGGTGCTTACAGTAAGTATGTATATATAAAGTTAGTCTTTCCCTAGTACAGTACACAGTTTTAGATGTTTGTCAAGAGAAGGACCTGGTGATTTTGAGCTGGCCACGGTTCTTTTGTTCTTCTTGCCCAGGATGCTTGCAGGAATCCATAGAGATGAAATGTTTCTGACAGTATCTCATAATGCGACTCTCCACCACCCCCTGCCACTTCCCGCGCTTGGATCATTGTTACAATTCCATCCTTTGCAGAGGGAAACATGCAGGAAAGAAATTACCATATTTAATTTACATATGAGGGAGGAAACTTCTAATAAGACCTATTGGGTTTAGATTTGAATTTAGTTTGTTTCTCCAGTGGGGGTTTGCTAACTACTTGGCACACTACTCCATCTCTTAAATTTATCTTTCAAATTTTCTACCTCTAATACAAGAAAATGGTAAGGAGATAAAGAGGGAATTTCTGTCTCGAGCTATGTTTTAGGCCATCCGCCTGCCATCTGTAATCATGGCTGTTTACAAGTTCAGCGTCACCTGGGTCTACATCAATGCAGTCTGGTCTGGTAATAGATTATTCTCACATTGGAGACACTCCACATACAGTCAGGCCTTTGGCTGTATGCCTTTTAAGGCTCTGTGTGTATCTAGAAGCAAGTAAAGCATAGTCTATTTTTACTTTAAAAAATTTTTTTTTTTCAACGTTTATTTATTTTTGGGACAGAGAGAGACAGAGCATGAACGGGGGAGGAGCAGAGAGAGAGGGAGACACAGAATCGGAAACAGGCTCCAGGCTCTGAGCCATCAGCCCAGAGCCTGATGCGGGGCTCAAACTCACGGACCGCGAGATCGTGACCTGGCTGAAGTCCGACGCTTAACCGACTGCGCCACCCAGGCGCCCCTATTTTTACGTTTTTTAAAAAAAATTACTTAAGTCCAAGTTAGTTAACATATAGTGTAATAATGGTTTCAGGAGTAGAATTTTGTGATTCTTCGCTTAAATATAACACACAGTGCCCATCCCAACAAATGCCCTTCTCAGTGCCCATCACCTAGTTAGCCCATCCATCCATTCAACACCTCTCCAGCAACCATCAGTCTGTTCTTTGTATTTAAGAGTCTCTTATGGTTTGACTCTGTTTTTAATCTCATTTTTCCTTCCCTTCCCTTCCCTTCCCTTCCCTTCCCTTCCCTTCCCTTCCC